>NW_027187336.1:722652-755044 GCF_028583685.1 Petaurus breviceps papuanus
TCTTTCTTTCTTTCTTTCTTTCTTTCTTTCTTTCTTTCTTTCTTCCTGCTTCTACTTATTTCACCTTATCACAAACAGATAGCTCTTACAGCCTCCACTTGGTTGGATTTTCCTTTTTTTCTACATTTTTTCTGTCATCCCTAGATAGCAGATCGTGGGCAGGTGACTTGCCTGGGGGCATTTAACATAAAAGTCGTTGATGAAGGAATTTCTAATGTTGTCCTAAGAGGGGGACTTTTGGAGAGTCTTCTGGCTTTTAAAGAAAAGGGATGGAAAAACATTAGCATAAATAGTAATAGCTAGTTATTTATATAGAGATTTAATATTTACAAATAAGATTTTGTCTCATTTGATTCTTGCAACAATCTTGACAATAGATAGTATTGTTATCCTCACTTTACAGGTGAGAAAACTGAGGCTCAGCAAAATTGAGTGGCTTGCCCAGGGTTACACAATTACTTAAAAAAAATTATTTAAATTGTTTTTGCTTTTCATAGGGGCAGTGGGGTTAAGTGACTTGCCCAAGGTCACATGGCTACTAAGTGTTAAGTGTCTGAGGCCGGATTTGAACTCAGGTCATCCTGACTCCAGGGCCAGTGCTCTATTCACTGTGCCACCTTGCCACCCCAGGGTTACACAATTACTAAGTGTTTTAGGTTGGATTCAAACTCCTGTCTTCTTGACTCCTCGTCCACCACTCTCTCTAAAATGCCTTCTAACGAATTCAGCTAGATGATCTTTCTCCTGTGATAGTTTGAATGCACCCTTCCCCAGAGGCAGGGGAACGGACTAAGTTTCTAGTCCTGACCTAGGGAACGGACTAGGTTTCTAGTGCTTTCTGACCTGAGACTCTATGGTTTCTCATTTCAATATGGCAGGGGGCATACCTCTGATAGGGAAGAAGACTTTCTACCTGGTATCACCCAATGAGGCTGCTGCTTTAATTCCTTAGGGATCTGAATTTTTTTGAACTCCTCTCATCCCTGTCCTGTAATGCTAGGCAGATGAATTCCATAGATGATTCCATCTGCCTGAACAATGGGCAACAGCTGGGCTCCCTCAAAAACCTAGGCATCTCAAAAAGACATAGCTTATTTTGAAAACAACTTATTGGTAACTAACTTTATCTCACTGGTTTTCAAAGGGACTGATGTAATATTGCTCTATTCCTAGGCTATTCCTCTCAAAGTCCAAAGTATCAAAATTGGAAGTGATTGAAATAAGGCAGCACGGTATACTAGAAAGAAGCCTGGATTTGGCATTGGAAGACCTGAGTTCAAATCTTGTCTCTGCCACTATTACTCATGGAACACTGGAGAAGTTACTTCATCTCTCTGGGTTCCTCAATTTTCTGGGACTAGATAATATCTAAGGTCTTTTCTACTGTTAAATCTTCACATCCTGGCTGGACAAGCTTTAGATGGGAGGGGGTGGGGGAAAAAGAGAGGTGATATTATTAAGCATTTCCACCACTCTTTGTTATTGGTGAAGTGATTTACAGTCATCTTTCCAGATACCGATGATGCACACTTGTCAAACCTCAGTGAAGAATAAGTCCCAGTATAATTGGTACTGCAGCCTTTACTAAGTCAGTAGGATTCAGCTTTTAGGTTTGGGTGGCATTAATATGCAAAATTCCATTGACTTGCCCAGCACTGCCATGCATAGGGCCCCTGGCGCCCTGATTACAAATTGATAGCACACACCACAGTAGCTCTGGGGACTCTTGCCATGCATAGTAAGAGCATGGCAATAATCCCTGTTAAACCTTCCTAGGTTCGATGCATCTCAGCCCACCCTATTTGAAAGGGTGCATTGATGGCACATCCTTGAGCTCACTGTCACTGTGGAATCTGCCTGCCATACAAAAGTGTGCTCCTTGGAATCAATGGGGACTCTGCATTTCATTGTTGTGGCTTTTCCTCCCTTTTCTTTCTCCCATTCCCCCAGTACAACCCAGGACATTATTGAGCACCTCAGCCAAAGGCATGGTGCTCATGGGAAAGATTTACTGACTGCTCAGTTTTGAAAACCAGCTCCTAAGATACATGTAATTCATTAAATATTATATTGAGTGCCTTTTGTCTGCTTTATACTTTTCTAGTCCTATGGGAAGGGTTGGGGAGAAGGCAAAGTAGAGTGAGGCATGGTCCCTGCCTTCAAGAAACAATCTAATTAAGGAGAAAAGAAGAACCAATAGGAAAGTATCATCAAACAATATGACAGTGTGTAATTAAGTGCTAACTTGTGTGGTACATTTTATAGGTGACACCTCTACCCACATGGGTTGAGTAGGCAGTTTTCCTGATGGATAACTCTGTGATGCTGCAAGGTGCACATACCAAGGGAGAAGTGACTTGCGATTAGCAAGGAACTCCAATACCATGTGAAGGCCCGTTTGGAGAAGGGACTTCTATAGATGGTTGACTTGAGGCAGTAAAGAAAGGCACATGCTGGACATCAAGAGACACATTGGAGGGGTTTCTCCCCCTCCATTTGAGGGCTCCCAGTGGCCATTCAAAGGTTCACAATTGCTTCTCCCAGCCACCTCTCTAGAAGCCCTCTGGCTGTGTGAAGAATTTGATTTTCCATTCACATGGGTGGTTGGTCTCTCAGTCAATTAGGAATCACTCAGTGGATGCCAATGACTCTGGAGGAGAGTGAGACTGATGACTTTGTACAGCTCTGTCTCACTTAAATCCAATTTGCTTGCAAGTCAAGATCTCATCTTTCTGATGTCATTGGTTCTCTTTGTGAAGAAGGATGAACCACAAGAATCGTTCCATATAGGCAGTACATTGTGTCACAAGGTTGTATCCCAGGAAAACCACTGAACCTGTGTGGGTGGAGTTGTTAAACTGAAATATTTAGAGGGGGAGGAGGTTCATGAGGCCTGGAGAAGTCAGCAGAGGTGGGACTTGCTCTGGTTCCGATAGGGACCAGCTTGGGGAGTCTACCCTCTGGCTAGAAGGATGAGACTCATGAATGCTCAATGACTATTGGATGACAGAAGAGTTGAAGCAGACACAGCAACAGTAGAAATGTATTCCATTTCCTAGGATGCTCTGGGCTGGTGGGGTGTGACAGGAGCCATAAGAGTAGAAAAGAGGAGAATCCATGTCCTGCCCCTAGCTTTGAGAAAAAGAAACCCTACTGAAGTTTGTAGGATTGGAAAGAGTTTCAGGGAAGCAGAAGCTATACTTTCTACAGGACCTGTAATTGTACTCAGGCAGCTGATACTTTCATTCCACTGGTAATTCCCTGTGGAAATTGTAATTGTGTTCCTTGCTACTGGACTTGTGCCTGAGTCTCATTTATGACCTTATTAGCTTTTATAATAAACATTTCTGTTCTATATTTGTGTTGGTTGCCTTGGTTGTTAGCAGGTGAACTGACTTGAATAGTCTAGGAACAAGTCAAATTTGGGTGGTCCCAGGGGAAATCCTGTTTCTGGGCATGAGCCTTACATACAGAGCCATTATTACTGAAAAGATTGCAGCAATAACAGGGTCTGTACAGCTTGAATAAACATGTGGGGTACATATAAACCAATACATGCTTAAGTACTAAATGGGATATATTCTACCATTAAAGGTTCTGGTAAGGTAATGAATAAGGTGAGAAGTGAGGCTGGAAGCAGGTCAGTAGAGTTATAGGGGAAGGTTTCATGGATAAGGTGTGACTTAAGAAAAAAGGTGAGATTTACAGAAAGGGAAGGAAGGAAACAAGCATTTATGAAGCTGTACTGTGTGCCAGGTGCCAAGTGCTTTACAAACATAATCTCATTTGAGCATCACAACAACCCTAGGAAATTGGTGCTATTATTTCCCCCATTTTGCAGTTGAGGGAACAGGCAGATGAAGGGTAAGTTATTTGTCCAGGGTCATGGAGCAAGGAAGTAACTGAAGCTGGATTTGAACACAGATCTTCCTGACTCTTGGCCTAGTACTCTGTCCATGGAGCTACCTAGCTGCCTCTGGGAGAAGAAGGTAAGGAAATGGAAGAAGGAGGAAATAGAGTGCCAGGTATATCATGTGAAGGAAGTATTGAGGAGTCTAATCTATTTGGAGTAGATGATTCAATCAATCTTTCAGTCAACAAGCATTTATTAATTACGTACTATGTGTCATGTTCTCTGCTAGAGACTGGGGATACAAAGTGAGAAAGAAATATTTCCTGCTCTTAAGAAGCCTTCATTCATCCTGGGTAGTGACAAATCACCTTTTGATTTTCCATGTCAATTATCCACTAGGATGCATGCTAGGCACACATCCATGATGTTCCTCTGCCCTGCTTCCAGATACTGTCTGTGTGGAAAAAAAAGTCATTTTTGTTATTAGCCTAAAACAAATCAGAATTAGGAAAGTAAATCTACTGCAGAAAAGCCAAGTCAAGCAAAAAAAAAAAAAAACCAAACAAACAAAAAAAGAAAAACAAAACCGTTCCCCCAAACTGGACTTTGTTGTTGTTCAGTGGTATCTGACTCTCTGTGACCCCATTTGGGGTTTTCTTGGATATGATTTGCCATTTCCTCCTCCAGTTCATTTTATAGATGAGGAAACGGAGGCAAACAGGGTAAAGTGACTTGCCCAGGGTCGAACAACCAATAAATGTCTGAAGCCAGATTTAAACTCAGGGAGATGAGTCTTCCTGACTGCAGGGTCAGCAGTTTGTCCACTGCACCACCTAACTACCCCAAACTGGACAGCACATTCTAGATTTCCACTCTTTTGGATTACCTCTGCTATAACTGGCCTCTATGACTGTGGGCCAACGAGAGATAGATACCTGTGTTTTGATTTTTATTTCCTTGATGGTGTTGAAGACATTCTTAGAATAACTACAACAGCAATATCCATTTCACAAATGATGAGGTGGGGGAAGTTTGGCTAGCTGCTAGATGGCAGTTTTTCTGAAAGAGATTTGGGGATTTAGTAAAGTACAGGCTCATTGTGACTCAACCATGCAAGAGTCAGGAAAGGCAATGTTATCAAGGGCTGCCTTTAGGCCAATACTATGCTGATGCTGAGACCTGCATTTTAGGAAAGACATTGCCAAATTGGAGAGTGTCCAGAGATGGGTGACCAGAACAGTGAGTAGAGGAGAGATCATGTTACAAGAAGAGGATACTGACAAAGCTGTGTTCAAACATTTAAGGGCTGTCATGTAGAATAAAGCTAAGATTCTTTTCTGCTTGGCCCCAAAGAGAAGAATAAGGAGCAAGGGATGAAATTGTGAAGATTCTCTGTGTAAGGTAAACCTTCATCCTCATTACCATCACAGCTGAGGGCGATATAGTGCTTCAAATTTGTTGATCAATGAAAACTGGTTTGACTGGTATAGTTCCAATTCTCATTCCCTCCCCCATGGCAGCCCATAATGCCAAGATACATGTATGGCAAGGCTAATAAACCCAGTGACTGGGCATTACCACCCTCCCCACCCTTCCCAGACACTTTCTGAACTGACACAATTAAGATTAAGTTCCCTATATCCCTGGTCCTCATTCCTCACTCTTTATTAGGCAATTTAGAAAATACTTTCACTTTACTTATCCTACAGATAACAGGAAAGTCTCCTACGGGTGCCAAGCTGGCTCTTTGTCTAAAACTTTCTCTAAGTTTGGGCCCTCAGGGGCTCTGGGTTTTTCACTGGAATGTGAAAGCCATTATACGGTTCCATATCTGGAAGCCACCCCACTGTGTGCTGCCTTTGGCTGGAGATGGGGGGCAATGGGGACCACATACTGAAAGATTGTTGGCATCTGTTCTCCTTCCCTTGTGAACAGTAAGAAAGTTTTGTTCACTGCTATCCCTATGTGACTCTGCCACTCTTCACCCCAATTCTCTGGCACCACAATCTGCATACATTATTTGACCCTAACAATAGCCCTTTGAGGTAGGTGCTATAGGTATTGAGTGTTAGAATCTGAGTCACAGAACCTGGGTTCAAATCTCAGTTCTGCCATTTACCTGTGTGAATGGGGCCAGTTTCTAAACTTCTCAAGACCTGTTTTTTCATCTGTAAAATGAGGCAGTTGGACTAGAGGACCTCTGAGGTCTCATTAAAAACCATTGCTGGAGTTCAAGGAGATGGGGCCTACATCTATCTCCCTAAGGCGCCTCTTCCAAGAAGTTTGACCAAGTTCTGTTCTGGGGTGACCTGGCCTTTGATGGGAGGGGTTAGGCAGCCTTTTCTCTCCTTTTCACATTCTTTGGTTTACATATCTCTTACGGACACCCTGGGGAAAAATGCTTAAAGATTAGGTGCTGGATAATGTCTCCCAAAGGGGTGAATAAAAAAGGTACTCGATGTATAATAGAAATCAAGTATTATTTATATTTTTGTTAAAATTTTTTAAAAGTATTATTTATTTTACGAAAAAAAGAAATTCTAAAGGACTTGAAAGACAGAGCTCAGACAGAATGATTTAAGAAGATTAGTAGCAGCCAATTAGATAGAAAGACCCCCTATTCCTTAGGCAAAGCAGATAGGTGCAACCTCTTTTAAAATCTCATTTCCATGGATAAAATCACATCTCTTTCTGATGTTGAACCATCTGACAATGCTGTAGACATTTCTCACTGTGCCCCTTGTCTGTTCAATAACCTCTAATGACTCTCTGAGCTTATAGGAAAAAGTTCAAACTCCTTGCTTGGCATTTCAAGACCCTCAAAATTCAGACTCCAACCCACATTTCTTTTTTTTTTTTAACTTTTTGGAGGGGGGAAGGCAGGGCATTTGGGGTTAAGCGTCACATGGTCACATGGCTAGTGTTAAGTGTCTGAGGCCAGATTTGAACTCAGGTTCTCCTGACTCCAGGGCCAGTGCTCTATTCACTTCGCCACCTAGCCACCCCTAAACCCACATTTCTTGACATCTTTTTTTTTTACACTCAACAAGTTTCCCATTTAAATCAGTTCATTCTGCCACTGTCCCCCAAGGCCTATATACTGCTACCTAAATTTGTAATTTTGGGAGGGACAAGTCGTTCCCTATGCCTGGAATACCGTCTCTCTCCATCTTCAAATCTTAGAATCCTCAGCTCGTTTCAAGGCTTAACCAAGGTACTACCTTGCATAAGAAGCCTTCCCTGCTTTTGTAATTGTACTCTCTCCCTCCTCATATTATCTTAAATTCACCTATTCACATACATTTTGTATTCTCCTAGTAGGATAAAAACCCTGTCAGGGTAGGGGAACTTGCCCAGTGCCTTGCCAATGGTGAGCCATTAAATAACTTGCTGATTTCCATGCATGTCTGGCTTGCCTTCTCCCTCTGTTAAGGAATCTACTCTGGGCCTCAGGTCTCATTGACCCTTAATCAGAGTCCTACATCATCTACTCCTCACTGAGCTAATCTTGAGGATTTTGTCCTTGACTCACCTCCTTTTGTCTTTTAGCATCTTTGTAGTTTTTCATGAGTGATGCATTCCCACTGGAGAGACAAAGTCCTATGATTCTTCTGGGTTCAGGAGGCTGCTGGCCTCCTTGCTATCACCTAATTCTTATTACTTGTCTCCATCTCTCTGCTACGAGAGTCATGCTGGATGCCGAATTCCAGTACCCACTTTCTTCCCTGCCTTCTACTCTGTGCCAACAGAGCACAGACCACAAGAGTAGGCTATCTAGAATATATTTAGAAGGATCAGTGAGGTTTGAATTAAAAAATAATGTGACAATATTAAATTGTTAGACATGCGTGTACATTCCTTAATCAATAAATGATCAAAATGTATGAACAGGAAGTTTTTAAAGGAAGAAATAAAATTTATTAACAACTTTATTGGTCTACTGGCTGTTTGACATACATAGTATTCTCCATTTCAATGCCTTTGCAATTATGGTCACCCATGCCTGGAATGCACACCCTTCTCATTGTCTCCCCTTGGAATCCCTGATTTTTTTTAAAGCCTAGATCAAGTACATGGAGTCTTTGTTCATCCCCCAAGCTGCTAGTGCCCTCTGCCCAAATGATCTTATATTCTTTTGTATATAAAGGTCTTCTTAAAGCTTAAAATTGTACTGTATAATGTATATATTTACATGTGTGCATCCTGTTTCCACTATTAGAGTATGAGGTCCTTGAGGGTAGAGACAAATTCAATTTTGTCTATAACTGACTGTATACTTAGCATAGTACTTGACATACATAGGTAATTAATAAATACTTGTTTGGTTATTAATATTAATGCAAATAAGATCATATTCCTATAGAATTTTAAGATTAATAAAATACTTTACTCACAATATCACAATGATATGGTAGGCAGTGCAAATATTATTATCCCCATTTCACAGTTAAGGAAACTGAGCTTCAAAGAGGTACAGTAACTTATTCAAGGTCACTCAATGAATTGGTGAAAGAGCCAGGCTGAGCCCCTGACATCCAGTCTAGACTTGATTCTTTTGATATTTTTCTTTATTTGCACCCATACTGATGAGACTTCTGTTTTTGTCCTAGCTGAGGGGATGTGGCTTAAGAGTGGGCTGAATCCAGGAGGGTTTGGAATATATCTGAAAGGAGAGGTGAAGAAAACAGAAAAAAGACAGAAAAATGAAGTAATGGAGGGCGCAACTGTATTTTCAATCAGAACGTGTGGGTTTGAATCCTAGTTCTGACTTATTTAGATATTCTTACATATGTGCAACATAAGATAATTTTGGACCATACCTTAAAGGAAACTTAGAGGCCATCTATGTCCATTCCTCCATTTTACAGACAGGGAAACTGAGGCCCAGAGAGAGTAAGTGACTTGCCCAAAGTCATACAAGTGATTCAGATCCTCTGACTCCAAATCCAGAACTCTCTTTATTATTCCACTCTAATGAGCCTATGAACTGAGTTTTCCTCACCCAAATGGGAAACCAGTTTGGACTCCATTTGCCCCTGACTCTACTTAAGTGAGGAGAAACGGTATTACTCTCAGTATGAGGAGTCCTGACTGTGGGGAATATGTAAGGACCATGGGGACCTCAGTTTCCTCATCTATAAAACGAGGGGAAGGTTGAACTAAGTGACCTCTAACAGCCATTCCACTTTTAAATCTTGTGATCCTTAAGGCTCAGCAGAAACTTTCTACCCCAGGCTACTTCAGAGCAGACCTTCTCCTGAAAGAAGATGGCTTTCCTGGGCGTCCATGGAAACCTCACTGGCCGATCTCTTGGGGGTCTGAGTTCTTCTGAAGAAACACCAATGGATTAGGCAAATGGAGGTAGGGAGTTCCATCTCAACTTTCTCACTCCCTTTTGTGAACTTGGAGTAAGTCATGTCCCTACATTTGATCTTAGTTGCATTATACTTAAAAGGAGGGGTTGGATCAGATGATCTCAAAGTCCTTTTGTGGTCTAAGTCCTATACTCCATATTCCCCACAGTCAGGACTTCTCATACTAAGACTGAAACTGTTTTTTTGTTGGGTAAGTAGAGTCAGGGGCTAATGAAGTCCAAATTGATTTCCCATTTGACTGAGGAAAACAGTTCATAGGCTCATTAGAGAATCATAAGTTGATTTAGTAATTTAGTCTAATTCCTTCTTTTTAGAGAGGAAAAAGTTGAGACCTACAGAGATTAAGTGATTGGCCAAGGTCACAAGGTAGTAACTAGTAATCAGAATTGAACCCAGATCCTTTCAAAGATACATGCATGCTTTGAAAATGGCATGAGAGAATAAAACACCACCTCTGGGATAGAGATGGTAACTGGACACAGAACTCCCCAGGGAAGAAATTCCTCCTTCTACTGATGTGGATTGGCACTAGAACAATGAGAGGTTATAACTGATTGATCTAGGTTATTATCTATAGTCACACATACACAGCGAGTATATGTCAGGGGCAGGACTTGAGCCCAGATCTTCCTGGCTTTAAAGTCAGCTCTCTGTCTACTATACTTTGCTGCCTCATCCTAAAACTCCTAAGAAAACATCTCAGTGTATATATTCTCTTGATATTGGTGGTGGTGTCAGGATTGTACACAACTACTATATTATTTTAGACAGAAAATCACCTGCCTTTTATTTATTTATTTTTTTGTTGTTTTTAAAATCTCATTTGTGGAGAGCTTAGTAAATTGATTCTGTTAGTTATCCACAGGGCAAATTAACTCCTTAGAGACATTTTAAAAAATCAAATAAACACAACACATTCAGACATGGGAGAGGGAGGTTGGGGATGAAGGGAAAAGTTTCATTTTCCATTTTAAGTTCCATGATCCAACAGACCCCATGATAGCTTGTCTATACTAATTTGTGTTTTAAGTTAGTGTGTTAATTAGCTACCCACCTAGCTCATGGGAGCTGTCTTTTTTTCTATTACTTGACAAATAGGGCTGCCAAGTTTGGGATCCCATATTCTGGGCCCACAAACACCAAGTAATTGTTGCAATTGTGTGAGGTGCTGAGAGGTGAGTTTACATTTGCTGGCAATTGTTTCAGACACAGTGAGCCCAGCCAGTTTTCCTAATCGGATTTCAGTTACTGGAATTCCCAGGTGGAGGGGGGTGGGAAGGATGAGCAAGCGAGGGTGAACTTCAAACCATAGGCCCAAAGAATTTTTGAGTCAATGGGGACACTTGAGGTCATCTAGTCTAACCTTTTACCCAATGCTATGATCTTTTTTGTAATGTTCCTGACAGGCTGTAGTGCAACTTCTTTCTAAATTAGGGGTTTGCTACCTCCTAAGGCAGCTTCTTTCATTGCTGGACAACTATAATCAATTGAACTTTTTTTATACATTGGGTTACAACTGGTCTCCCTATTGGTTGAGAAGGAAAAATTCAAACAATTGAGTAGCCTACAGATTAAAAATCATCTAATGATTATTTAATATTAATTTAATAATTATTTAATGATTATTATTTAATAATCAATTAAATGATTAATAATCATTTAATAAATACTTATGGTCCAAGAACTATGCTAGGTGCTTAGAGATACAAATATTTAAAAAAATGAATCAGTCTCTACTGTTAAGAAGCGACAAAAAAAAAAGTGCAAACAAAAAAAATGGGGCGGCCAGGTAGCACAGCGAGTAAGAGCACCAGCCCCAGTGTGGGGATGACCTGGGGTTCGAATCCGGGCTTAGACACTTAGCACCACACCCAGAAGCACCTGGCCGAGTAACCTTGAGCAAGTTACTTAATCCCAATTGCTTGAAAAAAAAAAAGTGCAAACAAGAAGCGACAAGTTTTAGCATAGAGGCTCAAGACACATTTTGGCTGAGATCACAGTATCTGGCAATGTGCCTCACTCTTTGTCCTTTACCCAGATATATAAATTTGCCTGGGTTCACTTCCGGTGACATCTGACTTCTAATTTGGGAAAGGAAGTCCCTCTAGTCTCACATTCTTTGACTCATCAAACCCTAACCTTGGCACCCTGGAAACACATAAGGAAATAATGGAGCTTTAACAAAAAAGATTAGAACAGAATTCAGCACCTTAAAATAGCTACTGACAGTCTGCTGGGAGGCTAGTAGTATATCCTCTCAGGATAAATCCGATCCCCCCCACCCCATATTTATTATTATCCAATCAAACAACCAAGTTTGATCTTCTTTCTAGTAGCCTCTTTTTTTTTGATGTCAGGGTAGTGCTGGCTTGTTACTGCTGCTACCACCTCCCTGGTAGGTGCTGACTCTGGTGCAGATCACCAAACCTTTAAAAACACACAAAGTCATCTACCAAAGGAAAAGAAACACAAGAAAAAACAGACAAAGGAAGTCTTTGTACCAAAGAGGTCTCTGATACAAGCCTGACTAGTTGAATCCACACTTCACAAGGGGAATGGTCATGGTGTCACCAATATATTAAGGTACAGTCATCCTTCTAGACTCCTTGTTGGAATCACATCTTGTTACTTGGAGAGCTACTTCTAAGGGAGCATCAGCCAGGAAATGTCTCTTCTTTTAACAAATCTCTTGAGTTATCAGTTCATTCAACTCAGTAGCCAATTAAGGGAGTCTCAGTAATAAGTCATAGATGGCCAAATGTCTGAAGTGAAGGAGTTCATTCTAAGCTGGGGGTGGGGCATGGCCAGTGCAAAGATACAGACACAGGAAATGTAGGGCTTTGTTTGAATAACAGAGAGAAGGTCACTCTGACTGGATTGTAAAGTGTATTAAGTGATGTTCAGAGAGGCTAGAAAGATAGGTTAGAACCAGGTTTGGGGAGAGCTTTAAAATCCAAGCAAAGTGTTTATATTTGATTTTGAGAAGTAATGTAGAGCCACTGAAGTTTATTGAGTAGGGGAATGCTATGGCACTTATGGAAAGCTATGTGGAGAATAACATCTATGTTGGGAGCTACGTGGACAACAGATTGGAACTGGGGACAGATTTTAGGCAAGGGGAACAATCAGGAGGCCTTTGCAACAGTCCAAGCCAGAGGTGAAGAAGACCTCAATGGAGCTGGTGGTGGTTTGAGTGATGAGGTGTCCGATGTGGAGATTTTATTGAAGTAGGTTAGATTTGGCAAGTGGTTGTATATGTGGGGTGAGGGAGAGTAATGAGGTGATTAGCCTGGAATGGTGGTGTCCTACCAAAAAAACCCAGGAAAGTTCAATACAAGAATGGATAGTGGGGAAAAGATAGTGAGTTTTATTTTGGACACATTGAGTATGAGATAGCTATGGAGTTTCAAGTTTGAAAAATTTGATAGGATAAAATTTGATACAAGAATGCAGATCAGGAAAGGGACTGGGGCTGGATATGTTGATGATAATTAAACTTAAGGGAGCTGATAACGTCACTCAAAGACAGAATGTAGAAAGATAAAAGAAGAAGCCCAAGGTCAGAACCTTGGGAGTACACCCATATTTAGGGGGCATAATGACAGTGATTTGGGGAGGGATGATGCTCTATTACTACTTTTATTTTTTATTGTTATTTTTAAAAATGCCTTTGTTTTGAATAAATGCTATCCTTTGGCTGACTTGTAAGAGTAGATTACAGTGCGCCTTGGTGGGAGCTCATGAGGTATGACTTTGAGTGGCTGTGGACCCACTGTGTACCTTTGGCTTAGAGTAGTTCATATGGAGGTTTCTGTGGGAAAAGGGTGCCCTAAGTGTTCAACTTTCAAGTTAACCATTTTAGAATTCTTTGGTTGCCATGACCACCATCATCCTCAACTACAGTTAATTACATAACTATTCACAGCATTCCAACTAGTTGTAATGCAAAGCAAATTATAAGATTCTATAATTTTATGTAGTTTGAAAGAACCTAAGCCAATCAGAAAGCTTGAGCCCATGTTTACTATATGTTTAGAAGTCATTTGTCTGGAAAACTTAATTCTGAGCAGAGAAAAAAATAGCCTGTTTAGTTAATTGTTAGCATTTCACTAGAAACCTTGTGTTTCAAGGTGCGTCCTTCTCTGAGGAGCAGAGAAATTGATTAAGTCATGGAATTTTGGAGCCGAAGGAGATTGTGAGGCCCTCTAGTTCAAATTCCTCATTTTACAAATGTGAAGCTTAGGCCAGGAGATGTTATGTGATTTGCTCATGGCCGTACAGCTAGTTAGTGACAAAGCTGGATATGGAACCCAGGCTTCTGCTTCCATTAAATGTTCACCACACTAGCATGCTTATTAGAGCCAATTGTTTTCTTCTCTGGGTGTAAGGTTAGGGTTTTTGGTCCAGAGATCTGTTTCACAATCCTTGCCATATGGGTCCTCTTTGAATTTGTGGGGGCCACTTTATCCACTGCACCATGTAGCTGCCCAATGGTATCTTAGGCACCATTAGAAGAGGCATAGTGTCCCAAAGAGGGGAGGTGATAATTTCACTGTACTCTGCCTTGGTCATGCCACATATGGAATGTTGTGTTCATATCTTAGCACTATGGTGCTTTATTTATGAATAAAGATCTAGGTCCAGAACCAAGAAGACCTAGATTCAAATCCTGCCTTTGATGCATACTAGCTGAGTGACTCTGGATAATTCACTTAATCTCTAAGTTCTCTATATAACTCTTTAAGACTACAAATTAGAGGAGGTACTCACCTGCATTGACAAGAAGTTTACCCATATGGGAGTCCCCTGTTCCAATGAGATCCATAGGTATAGGATCTCATTGGTCCTATACAATAAGATATAGATCCATTTCTAGTCCCTATCCAATAAAAAGCTGTAGAGCATTCAGAAGAGGGCAAGAAGGGTGATGAAGAGCTGAGATCGTGTCAAATAAAGATTGGTTTAAGGAACTGGTCTGTTTATCCTGGAGAGGTGTTTATCCTGGAGGGGATAATATTTAAGGAAACCATGATTGCTGCATTCAAATATTTGAAAGACAGAAGAAAGAAGAATGTGGAGAGAGAGGTTAGACAGATTCTGCTTGGCCCCAGAGGGCAGGGCTAGGAACAGAGGCAGATTTGGGCTTGATACAAGGTCAAAATTCCTTAAAATTAGAACTAACTAAGAGAAAAATGGGGAAGTAGTGGGTTTTTATCACACTGGAAGTTTTCTAACAAAGGCTGCATGATCATTGGCCAGATTGTGCAGAGGATTTGTTTAGGAAAAAGCCAGGCTAAATCACCTTTGAGGATTCTTTCAACTCAGATTTTATGATTCTATTCATTTGTTTGGATGTGAGAGGCACACATTGTGAGGAGTTTTCTGCCCTTTTAGGGATGACTTTGGACCACACTGTCTTGGAAATAGCCCTTTGCTACTATCTCTTTTTTCAGGAATGGCGCAGAATTTTACATACTTCTATGAATAGTATTGTATTATCTTCCTCCACCTAGAATAGACTGGGTCTAACCTGCCTCCCTCTCTCCTTATCACCAACAGGGAGTGCCTAGGACCCCTACCTTCCCTGATGATGGCCCTGTAAAGGCAACCAAATAAGATTAAGACACCTCAAGGGCATCTTCTGCATGCATCTAAGTATAGAGTTTGGCAAACAGTGCAGAAACAATTTGCCAAGTCACCTAGGCTTGGAAATTCAGTAACTGTTTAGGCTCCTACCCCCACCCCACTCCTGTTCTGACAGCCACTCAACAACTCTTTAAAGTGGACACTTCCGATGGCTCATCTCTCTGCTTTTGAAGCCACCTCGTTCTCATGGAAACCTGCCAGGGGAACAATGAAGGCATTCGTATTTCGTTATTTATTTATTTTTCAATAAAGAAACTTCGTGAATAGATGGATATTTATTCACCTAATTCACTTTTGCAAATACAGTGTCCTTCAAAAGATGATTTGTTTGCTGAGCGAGCTTAGGCAGGAGGTTAAAAATAACTCCAGGCAGTGCCGTATTTCTCAGTAAATCAGTGTTGATAATTTAATAATAAAATTAGTCTTACACCAGGCACCAGATAACATTCTTTTGACATGTAACTCTAATTCACCATCCTACCAAATTTAGACCAAATGGGAGGATGCAAATTCACCATACTCTGTTTTTACACATAATTTATAGCTTTCTATTTGGTTCAATAAAAATTATTCTGAAATATCCATTATGTTAATGTGGTCATTCAGATTATTTAGTAGGACCCCAAATTAGCCCTTCTGGTATTACATATCACTCTGATATAGTCTAAACATGGTAGGAATTAGAAGGCATTCTATGCTCATTCACCAGGTTTGGTGAAATCCCAAGGGTTCTAAATTGGTGTGGGTTTCAGAATGG
This sequence comes from Petaurus breviceps papuanus, assembly GCF_028583685.1. Classification (NCBI taxonomy): domain Eukaryota; kingdom Metazoa; phylum Chordata; class Mammalia; order Diprotodontia; family Petauridae; genus Petaurus; species Petaurus breviceps. The sequence goes on from NW_027187336.1 coordinate 738,284, forward strand.
ATAACACTAATTTTTGAGCTGGTACTTTAGTATATAGGCACCACCCACTATGGGTTGGCTTTACGTATAGATTTATGGAGTATTTCAGGTGTATTAGTGTAGTAAGACTCTTGGCCTCAGTCTAGCAGAGACTAGATGTATCTCCCTTCAAGGCTCTAAGGATAATCCCAAGGGGCAGTGAAATTTTTCCCCCAAGACTATTATCTTGGTGTCTTCCCCACCACTAATTAGTGCCCCAGTTCTATTCAACCGGTTAACATCAATTACCTTTTACAAAGGGATATTTACTGAGAAGATAAGAACACCAGTTACAAACTTTATCTTTCCTCAACCTCTGAGAGTGTAGTTCACCTATAACTCTTCTGCCCCTGGGTATGTGTGCTCACATTTATCTGAGTTTCTACCTGGTATTTGCCTCTCCAAATTTATTTCCAAATATGACATGATTGTTGGATAAATGAGTTTGTTACTGCTGGACTGGATCAAGTAGGTTACTCAGAACTTTACTCCAGGATCTAGAACCCTGGTCTTCCTGTCTCCAAGGCTGACTTTCTACCCACTACTCCAGGTTGCCTCTTTTCCATGTATTTATCATGTTTTTATTTGCCTTAGAGTTATATGTGTCTCTGTCTTTCCTTCCCCTACTAGACTGTAAGCATCTTGAAGGAAGGGTTTATGATTTACTCATATTCCTAGCTAGAATTTATTTATATTTTAGAAGAATTTTAGAGCTAGAATGGATCTCTAGTCCATTCATTCTAGATCCAACACCATCTAGTCCAGTTCATAACTGAAAAAGAATCTCCATGACAAACATACCCCACAAGTGGTCATCTAGTCTTTGCTTGGAGTCCTCCAGTGAGAGGGAATCCACTATCTCCTCAAATAGCCCATTCTATTTTTGATAGGCATAATTCTTAGAAAGTTTTTCCTCTTATCAACCCTAAATTTGCTTCTTTATAACTCCTACTTTTTGCACAGGGTTCTGCACTCTGACGACAAAAAGAACAAGTTAAATCTCTACTCTACTTGACAGTTCTTCAAACACTTGAACACGGCAATATGTGCCCTACTCTAGCCTTCTCTTCTCCAGTCTAAATATTCCCAATTCTTTTCACTGAGCCTCAATTGGCATAGGTTCAATACTGTTTGCCCTCTTATTCCCCTTCCTCTGGATGCGTGACAGCTTAATCAATGTCCTTCCTAAACTATAGGGTTCAGAACTTCACACAGTCAGTAGTACTCCAGATGTGGTCTGATCGCTGGTCCAGGGTACACCCAGGACAATCACCTCCTTAGTCCGCCCAGCAGCCACTCCATAGATGTGTGTTGATGCATGTATGTATGGATAAGTGACTTTTACACGAACTGACTTGTGAGCCTGAACAAGGCACATAAACTCAGTGCTCCAGGCAGACTTGAGGTCACAGAGAAGTTGCTGGTTTGTATTGGTCTAGGCAGCCCTTCACCAGGGCTTCCTTATACACATGATACTATAAGCCTTGTCAAAACATTAAATAATGAACAAATGTTGCAAGTGATGTAGAGAAACTGAGGTTCTGGGCTCTAATGATTTCCTTTTTATGTTCTGCTATAGAAACTTTAGCTGAAAGGGAAGGATAGGGAATGTAGGTGAAAGAAGGGGAAAGGAGCAAGAAAGAAGATTAACCAAAAATTCAGGTGAAGAATTAATAAGTGATTGGCATCTACATCTCTATCTGTCTATACATGCACATACACACATACATGTATGTGTATACATGTGTATATATACACGTACATTGTGTATATATGTGTATATATATATAAAGGCAAGGTGATATATACATGCACTAAATTAGAATACTCTCTCTGCACTACTACTATATTTAAAGACATATGTATATATACAGAAAGAGAAAAATATCTTCATACATATGCACTCATATATACATTACACACATATACACCCATTTGTTGTTGTTCAGTTGTATACAACTCCATTTGACCCTGTGGACCATGGCACTGTACTGTACTCCATTAACTGTACATGAAGTTTTCTTGGCAAAGATATTGTAGAGGTTTGCTATTTCCTTCTCCACATCATTTTGTCAGGACTCTCCACTATGACTTGTCCATCTTGGATAACCTTACACTCTAAATAAGGTCCTCCCTTGGGGAAAAGATATAGTTAAGCAAGATGAGTTAACAAGGTAGCATGGTGCAGTGGATAGAACAATGACAATCATTCCCTGTTGATAAAAAGGAAAAAAAAAGGCTATGCACTGTCAATTTTCAAAGAAAAGCTCTGTGATCCAGGAAGTGATATATACCCTTCTCTCTCTCTCTCTCTCTCTCTCTCTCTCTCTCTCTCTCTCTCTCTCTCTCTCTTTCTCTCTTTCTGTCACTGTCTCTCCATAACTCTCCTTAGAGAATATTCTTTAAGTATGTATCAATCCATCAAGAGAACAAGCATTTGTGAAAGTATTTACAGATCCTATACTTGACTATAAGCCGCCATGGGGGGGGGGGGAGGGGAGGGAGGGGGACAAAATGTGAAATTCAAGGAATTGTGGAATTGAATCCTGTAAACTAAAAGGAAACAAACAAATTAATAAAAAAAATTAAAAAAAAGAAAAAGAGAACAAGCATTTATTAAGGACTCATTAGCCCTTATTATTACTATAGGGATAACCACTAGCACCTAGGCTAAAATTTACTAAGGAGTCAAGCCAACTCTGTATCTGTGAGAAAAGTTCATCAACAAACTTGGTAGAGTTGAAATTAAGGATCCAGGGAGAAACTGGTACAGTGGTGGTGGTTGTTCAGTGATTTCAGTGGTATCTGACTCTTCATGATGGACATTTGGGGTTTTCTTGGCAAAGATACTGTAATGATTTGCCATTTACTTCTTTGGCTCATTTTACAGCTGAGGCAGAGATAGGTGATTTGCCCATGGTCACACATTTAATAAGTGTCTAATAAGTGGATTTGAGCTTAGGTCTTCCTGACTCTGGGCATGGCATTCCATTCACTGCACCCCCTAGTTGTCCTGGTACAATGGAAAGGGGTCTGACCTTTCAGGAAACCAAGATCCAGAGAGATTGTTACTTGCCAGGAGCTGAGGTTTGTACTTAACTCCGATTCCAAATGTCGTGCACAGGGCTGTTGTGAGGATCAAATGAGACATTTGTAGACTCCTAGCACAGTGCGTGGCACATTGTAAGCAATTAAGAAATACTGGTTTCCTTCCTTCCCCTCCTTAGCACTTGGACTGGATCTGTTCTTCACACCTGTCACATTCTCCATTGTGTCACCATTACTGGTGAGTAGACCTCTTCCCTTATTGGATTGTAAACTCCCTGGGTTTGGAAACTGAGGCATTTTTAAGCTTTTCATCGGCAGTACCTAACACAATCTGCAGCCAGGAACAGTAGAAAGAGCGCTGGACTTGGATCCAGGTTCAAATTTTCCACTTACTATCTGTGTAAATTTGGGCAAATCACTAAATTTCTCTGGTTCTTAGTTTCTTCATCTCAAAAATGAAGGGATTGGACTGGATGGATGCCCATATTCTTTCCCGTTCCAAATATCTGATCCTATTGGTCTAGGATGCTTCATGAGTGTCTTTCAAATGCCCAAATGAAGAAATAAATATATTCAGGGCAAGTTAGTAGACCTCCAACTTCTCTTGTTTTAGTGCCTGAAAATCTACCATTAGATATTCAATATTTTTTGTGGGGAAAAGGAAGTCATGAAGGTTTCTTGGTCTTCAAAGAGTCTTCCACTCTAATGTAAATATCTGTAGTAGGATTTATGGCCAAGACCTATCCAAAACAAAGAAGTTAGGCTGTGATCTGTAGTACTGAAAGGGGTACCCACATGGATGAGATCACAGATGTACCAAGATGTCCTTGAGGAAAGGAGGACAGACTTTACATGGCTCTCAGCTAACACATTATTGGACAGTCAACTGCTGGCTACTGTTACCATTTAGGGGGATCAAGGAGAGTGGTCATGAGTGCTAGATAAATAGTAAATATTAAAGAGTAAATAGACAGCTAATCTGGGCATTTAACAAAGTATCTGTAAACCTTTGGCTTCTAGGTCTCTGCTGGGTAGTAGCATCTACAGAGAGACACCAGATTCCAAAAATGACCAAATAGACTGTATCCCAGAATTTTCCATTTGGGTGGTTTAAAACAATAACAACACAACTTAGCATTGAGACTTCAGGGAGGAGAAGGAAAAAGTGATCCTTTTTCTTCCCTCTCATTGGGAGTCTTAGGGAAAGCTTGGAGGGTCTTGACATATTCGACAGACTGAGAGCCGAGAGAGTTGAAGTTGTTTCACTTTTTAGGACCATTCCTGCTCAATTTATGCTCAATTTAGGACAATTCCTGCTCTTTGGCAGGATGCACCCTCTTCCATCCTAATAGCTAGCATTTTTATAACACATTAAGGTTTACAGAGAACTTTACAAATATCTCATTTTATCCTCAAAACAACCTTAGGAGGTAGGTGCTATTATTATCTCCATTTTTACAGATGAGGAAACCTGAGGCAGATAGAGGTTAAGTCACTTGCCCAAGGTTCCACAGCTAGTAAGTGACTAATGCAAGATTTGAACTCAGGTCTTCCAGACTTTGATCCTCACAAAAATCCCTCAAGGTAAATGCTATTGTTATTCTCATTTTATAAGAACAAAGGAACTGAAGATCAGAGAAGTTAGATGACTTGCTTAATGGTCACGCAGTGTCTCAAGCAGGATTCAAACATTGGTTTAGCGGTCTGGCTTCTTTCCCTTCTTAAATTATCCTACATTTATTTAGCTATATAAATGTTGTATCCCTCCAGTTTTAAGTGTGGTACTTGAGGGCAGGGACTTTTTTTTTGGTCTGTGGTACACATAGTAGGCTTTTAAATAAAACCAGTTGAATTGAATTGGACCTGATGACTCCGTGCTAACCTATCCCCACTGCTGGAGAAATAATCCCGAAATGACAGTGGGTTGGAGGCAGCATCTCTGTATATCATCATTGGGCTCATTTTATCTGACAAACATCTTTGTAGTTCCAGGTCCCTGCTGAATTATCCTCAGCCTCCGTATGAATCTGACAGGACTTAGCACTGTAGAGAGTGAGTGATGGAGACACAGCCCCTGCCCTCTGGGAGCCCATAGTTTCAGACAGACACACTAACAAAAGATATTCAGGATCTATTGCTAATTGAACCAGCATTGAACAAGGATGCAAGTTGTGTGTTAACACTTAAGCAGTGGATAATGCTTGTCTTTCTGTAATTTCAGAGTAGTGTTACATTTTTAAGGTGTTTTAAAAATTTTCTTGTCTTTGGTTGAGGGAGAAGATGGAAAACTAGTGATTATGTGAGAATATGAGTGGAATGCCTAATATCTCCTCTCTTTCCTGGTTTCCTGGCCCATGCAGTCAGAAGGCTTTCTGACTGACTGAGAATGAGTTTGAGATCATTTGACAGACAAATTAAGTCCAAATCAGCATTTTTGAGGTAGGTTGGATGTAAAAGCACAAAATCATTGGATTCAGAGATGAGAGGGACCTTAGGATCTTTGGACTATCTAGTGAAACTCCTGAATTTACAAATAGGGAAACTGAGATCCTGTTCAATTTCCTGCTATGCTGTTCTACCCTTGGCATTCAAGCACCCATCCTAAGGTCCTTTGTTCCTGATTGGTAAGAATTTACCATATCTAGCTACATTCATACCCATCACAATGCACTCAGATCATCTTCATGCCATAGGCACATATATCCTTTCTCCACATTTTCCCTCCCTCCTCCTTCCCACCTCTTGTTTTGAAAATGGAATTCACTACCATTCCTGGAATAAATGTGTCAGTCATTTGTCTTATGACTCCACTTATCCGTTCTGTAACTTCTCACACCAAAATGCCCTCCCCCCCACCTCCTCCTTGATATTTGTTGTCTTCCCCTATTAGAATAGGGGTAGAGCATAGAGACTGTCTTGATTATTGTATTTGTATCTTTTTTTTTTCAGTTTCCCATGCATAACAAACATTTAAATGCTCCCCCCCCATCTATGATCAATTCAATTTAATACAACAATCATTTTTATGCCACCTACTGTACCAGGCACCGAGGATGCAAAGATAAAGAAACAAAGTAATTCTTGCCCTCAGGAAGCCCACATTTTACTGGGAAGAAGCAATATGTACAGCAATGTTCCAAGGCAGAAGGAACTTAAGGACTTGCTTGGTAGCCAAATGTCATGGAGGGGGATCCCAATCTAGGGAGGACCATGAGGGCCGAGGTGGCCTGAAGAATGCTAATTAATGACTAGGTCAGAAATCTTAAATGTGCATTTTTAATTACTTGCCAAGATATATATATACATATATATATATATATATATATATTTGTTCTCTAAATACATATACTTCTTATATGTAAACCATTATAAAACAATTTTTTTATGTTTCAACATGTATGGTGGCAGTGACTTGGAAGGATGAGAGGCAATAGGTGTCTGAACTGAGTATCCAATCATGGTGGCAGAAGTAGAAGAAGGAAGAAAACAAATTAAGGACCTGGGTGCAGTCCATCTCTGAATCCAGGGAATTAACAAGGTCAAGGGTCTAAAAGGGTAGTTGGCCTTGAAAAGGGACTAAGAAATTGGGAAAATTGGATGTCAATAGAATAGAATAGTCCTGACAGCACTAAATTCCCTGGTTCTGAGAAGAAGCAGGTGTCCTAGGATTAAGTTAATCAATCAATCAATTAACAAGTATTATTATTGGTGAGGCGAATGACATAATGATGGAGATTGGATCTTTCATACTAGGCCGCTTGGCTTTATTGTTAACCAGGATGAATTTAGGGTTAATGGTTTCATTTCCAGCCAAAGACTAGGAACCTTTGATATATCTTTGATCTTAATCAAGCATGTCACAATTTGTGCAGATGTCTGTAAGGGATACTAGGAGATTGAGAGTATAAACAGCTCTCTGCCATAACCTTGATGTTGGACACAAAACTCAGAGTCTGTTCTTTTTAGATGATGGGCAAGTAGTACCATCTTTGTGCATCAACAACTTTATATGTTTTTATGTCTATATTAAAACACTTAGAGCTGGGATTTCATTGGTATGAGATGGCAGATGCCTTGGAATCCTGTGTGATTTTTGTCCATGTGTTTCCATACAGGATACACCCAAATCACTGCAGGTCTTTTTTTTTTTTCCCTTCTAGGTCATTTAATAGGTCAATGGAACCAATGTATCACTCAAGCTGTTTATTTTTGTCTCCTGGTATTACATTGCCAGTCAACCGCCTTTTCCCACCACTCAAATCTTTGTTGATGTTTTATATATCCCTTCTTTTACATATCATCATTGGTAATGTGCTGAAACCTACTTACTTCTACCATTGCCTTCTGTAATGCTTCTCCTGTAATCAGAGTTTTTAAATTTGTATCCATGAAGCCTCATAGGGAGGGTGCTAGAGGTAAAGTAATAGGTATTGAGTATTTTGGGATCGTTGAAGGCATTATGCAGTTCCCCAAAATGGATTCATTTTAGTCCTTGCCTCCTACTCAATTCTAGACCCAGATCATTATTTTTCTTTTTGCCCGCTCAAGATAGACATATTAAGAACTAACTTGGTGGGCTCCCTATTTAACTATGTATCCAATGTTAGAATCTGGACAACATGTGTTTTTGGTCACTTTGGTTTTCCAGTGCTGATGACTGGACCAATTTTTCCCCCTCCTCTTTGATGTGAATTTCACTTAAAAGAAGGCTTGTAGTGTTCTGAGCCTAATACAATTGGTTCAATGTTATCATACACTCAAATGCGTTTGTGATTCCATCTCTGTGAGTGTTGCTTCCAGCAATGAAGATCAAAACCCATCTTTGCCTGCCTGTCCTCGGTGACTCTTGCCCAGTTCTCCCCTCAGTGTGCCAAAGCAGGTCCACTTGGCATGCTGAGGGTCTCCCCTGACATTGCAAGAACACCAGTACAGCCTAGGAGCTGTCCATTCCTTGCTGTGGCCATCTTCTTTTTTTGATCACAGCCAATTCTTATCCACTTATTTTTTCATGTATAGATAGTTAGAGCAAACACTTTTTATCTCTATCATAGTGATGAATTCCTTTAGTGAGTGTATCTCCCTATTTTATGAATGACTCGACATTAAGTGTCATCAACAAGATTCTCAGTTATAGCTTTCCATGAATCTTGTATAATTTTGACACTTGCATAAGAGAGGCCTCATTGGGGGAATGCTTCCTAGGTATCATGTTGCTCTACAGAATGAAAAGCTTTTTAATACTCAACAAACACTAAGCATAGTGGGGCTTTCAGTCAGTTGTGTAATAGTAAAGATGTGATCTACTGTGAAATATCATTTGTAAAAACCCTGTTTGCTTCTAATATTCTGATTAAGGATGTACTTGATGTGTGTATAGTTTATTTTCAGAAAAAAAACATTATACTTATGGGAAAGTAATTACATGGGTCAGTAGTTATGTATGGTCTCTCAATTCATGGAAGTCAACTGAGTCAATGTGTGTGCATATATACACATATAAACATATACTTATGTATGGGTGTATATATATATGTATATATATATATATATATATATATATATATATCTCCTTCAATTAAAGCCTACTATAATGCCTCAGTGTAGCATGGAGGTAACACCAAGTTATTGAGGATGATGCCCATGGAACATAAGTTCTGATAAGTCCTAGGAAGTTGAGGAGGCTTTGATTGTGGGCCCAGGGAAGCACTCTACAACTAGAAACTTTCCAATTTGGCATAAAACTCTATAGTTGTTTGAGTACTAGACTAGTTAAATTCAGAGCAGCTCATCACTAGAAGGTGATTTTTTCTCCCCAAACCATCACACGATGATGCAAGTATAATGTGAGTCAGTGGAAGGAGTAGATGAATAAATAAACATATACAAGGAGAGAAGGATGTGTAAATTATAAGATGGTAAGACAGAGATGAGTTAAAAAATCAAATTTGTAATTGAGGAGTGAGCAGGGGAAGTCTACTACCTCTCAGTGCATCTGGGAAGGTTTTTTGGAGATAGTGGAATCTCAGAAGCCGCTCCTCCCAGGCATGTACTGATCTACACAAGAAAAATTGTAGGGATTTGAGGATGAAGCATCTCTGTGGCCATGGCTTTGTTTGATTTCATAGGGAAGGGTCTTTGGGGAGACAGGGTCATGGACCAAACTTCTGCCCAAAGGCAGCAGATAATGTGAATAGATGTGCTGACAACTGACTTCTTTCAATCAGTAATTAAGAAGCACCTTCTGCAAATCTGACAAAGTGCTTTGCATTGAGGACACAAATACAAAAAGTTGGTTCTTGCTTTCTAGGACCTTACTTTTTTTTTTGAAGGGAGTGGATGAAGACAATAGAACACATGTAAGTACATATAGGGTGAACACATGTTAATTTTTTGGGGTGGGGAGACACTAGCAGCTGTTGACTTCAGTAAAAGCTTCTTGGAGGAGATGGCATGTGAACTCTGAAGGAATCCATGGATGTTCCCAGACGGAGGTGAGGCCAGTGTTCATTCTGGCACTGGTGAAAGCCTATGCCAAGGCTTAGAGACCCAAGCTACCTGAAGCCAGGGAAGCTGGCAGAGTTAGAAAAGGATCATTTCATTGGGTAGAAGAGGGAAGGGAGGAAAAGGGAAGATGAACTATAATTCTGATAAAGAGATGTGGGTCGGGGCGGCCAGTTAGCACAGCGAGTAAGAGCACTGGCTCCAGTGTTGGGATGACCTGGAGATCGAATCCGGGCTCTGATACTTAGCACCACACCCAGAAATAACTGGCTGTGTAACCTTGAGCAAGTTACTTAATCCCAATTGCTTAAAAAAAAGAGAGAGAGAGATGTGGGTCACTTAAAAGTGCCTGTCTCACTCTCGAGGGGGCATCTTCGTCTTTCTGTCAGAGTTTTTGGGTCAGATAGTCTCCCCAGGGCTGTATTTTAAATTTTCAATCTTTTCTCCTCAGCTCACCACAAGAGTGACTGCTCTGACAGAGCTGAGTTTGTTAGAACCATCATTCAGGGCTGCCTAGCCAATAGAGGGCAAGTGGGTAACCCTCATCAATAACCTCCCTTATGCTGCTGCTGAAGGGGAGGGGGTGGGGCCCAGTGTGGGCTATAAATAAAGTGGACTGATACTGACCTCTGCTAGGTCTAAGAATATACCTTCTTTGCCTCTGTTTCCCCTACTCATGAAACTGCCCACAACTCCTTCCCCAATTACACATTTAAGGTTTACTTTTCCCCATTTTAATAATAAAACCACAGACATTTTCCTATCTCACCCCAAGGTGCCTGGAGCCAAAGTCAAGTTGAAAGTAATCCATTGAACAGGATTGTAGTGAAGATGTTGGAGGGTAGAAAATGTTTAATCTTTGTATCTAACACAATGCCTAGCACATAATAGGTGTTTCCTAAATGATTCTTGATTGATTGGTTGGTTAATGTGTTCAGCACTCAAGATGTTAGAATTTCAGAATCCTAGGCTGAAAGAGACCTGGGGGAGCATTTATATAGTCTAAATCAAAGCAATTTAATAATTATAAATAAAATGCCTACTATGTGCCAGACCCTGTGATGGGAATGTGCAGTCAAAGACTAAATCTCCCCTGACTTTAAGGAGATGACATCATACTAAAAAAAAAAGGAAAAAAGTTTGTAGTGGATTCTAAAGGGAAGAGAATTTTTCTTATAACCTGGGCATGGACTTTGTACCTCTTACTCTTATTCTTCCTGCATTCCTCCCCTCTCTTCAGTCACCTGAGTGTGACTGAAGCCCCTGGAGTGTCTACACATACTTTTCTTACTAGTCAATTTGACTATCCATCCATAAGCACATCTGTAAAACCATTTTACAAAGGACCTCACAGCCCATCCTCAGCTTTTGAGTTTGGAGCAGAAGTAAGAGAAAATTACGAAAATTTATCTCTGATGTTCAGTCTACTCTTCAATTCCCTTCAAACTCCCCTTGAATTACACACTCTTATGCTGATCCACCGTCATTACAGATCCTCTTTCTGGGTACCAAGTGTTTATGCTCTCTCTCATCTCTTCTCCATTTACCCTCTTGGCTCTGAGCCAGGACACAATGAAAAGTGATGGCCCAATAAACTACTTTTTTGCTAAAGGGCCACCCCTTCCATTTCACAGAATATATAAACTCATTAAAAATGTCACGTCCTTGGTAGAAATTTCAGACATAGAGCATAGGCTGCAGAGAGAGAGAGATCTTTTGGGGGTTCTCAATTCACATCCTGTAGGCAGCCTCCTACTTTGCCTGTGCCTGGGGTTGTCAGCATATTGCAGTGGAAAGAATGTTGAACTTTCCTGTTCAACTTGAGTCATGGGGCATCAACTAAAATCTTGATTCTGACACAATTGTGTGAGTTGGGGAACTTAATCTCTCTGTTTTTGGTTTTCTCATCTATGGGGTTAAGTAATATCTCAAGTCACAAAGGCAGTAATGATCTCTGAAGTCCCCTATATCTAGAATCTCACCATTTTGTCTAGGAGAAATGTTCAAAAACAATGAGAAAGGGCAACTGGAGGAATGCCCACTCAGAAGGTCAAAGTGCCTCATGTTGGGAAGGGAAGGGGCAGGAGAAATGTGGGACCTTATCAACTCCTCTTTCACCACCCATTTAATGTCACTTTTCTGAACACAAAGGACAAGAAGAAATTTAAACTCCAAATTCTAATCCTATAAGATCAGGGAGTAAAGTTTTAATTGCTAAGCATTTGGAGGTTTTATTTTTCAATTAAAGTTACAAAGTAAACAATTAAAAATTAGGATCCTCTAGCAACAAAAACAGATTCCCTGGAAGACACAGTGATTGGCAGGGGGTGGGGGTGGTTATGAACTCTAAATATGATTTAAGTAGGACTTAACCTGAGACCTAACTATCTGTGATAACATATAATGGGCTGTACTTTGTGCACAAGTGTACAGCATATAGTATGCCAGCTCTGGTGTCAGGAAGACCTGAATTCAAATCTGGTCTCAGACATATAATAGCTATGTGACCTTGGGCAAGTCACTTAACTCTGTTTGCCTCAGTTTTCTCATCTGTAGAATGAGCTGGAGAAGAAAATGGCAAACTACTCCAAAGAAAAGGACCCAACTAATTGACTAAACAGCAAGTACTTTGTGTAGAAAGATGATATAGCTCCCCCAACACCTCATCTGAGTATGTTTTTATTTGTGTTTCCAATAGAGTGTGTTTATTGGAGTGGGCTTCCCATCCTCATTCTTGTCCTGCTGTAGACTCACCCAGAGTGATAAGCAGCTCTAGTAGGATCAGTTTCTAGATCAGACCATACTCCCATCTTCATTTATTCATCCTTTCCTTCCTTCTAGCAAAATTCATGCACTACCTCACCTGTGAAATCTTCTTATAAGATAATTAGATTTTAGGATTTAGAACTGGCAAGGATTTTAGAGATCATGTATTCCCCTTCCTGTCTTCCTCCTCCTACCCCACTCCATCCTTCCTATCAAAGTGGTCTTCTCCTTGCTTGAATTTCTCAGCTCTGTATTGGGACAAAATTCTAAAACTATTCAATTGGCCCTGAGTTGTGGAAGATTTGACTCATTCTCTTATAAAGTCCAAGTTTATTTCTTTTTATATACCCACATAATTACTTACATAATAATACCCCTATTTATATACCCATATAATTACTTACATAAATTGTTCAAGAAACTGCCTTTAGAAATCATGATTACTTATGTAAACACTTTAATCTACTGTGCAATTTAAGATAATTTTATTGTATCTAGCATAGGTGTGTTAGAACCAGCTTGAATTGCCTTTCAAGAGCTGATTGTTAAATTTTCAGTGTAAGCATCTACACTGGAAATTGGCCAATGCTACAAATCAGGGATCAATTTATTGCTCTCAAGTTGATTGTCTAAACTTAAGAAAGTTATGGAGAAAATATTAATAATGCAGATTAAACATAAAAGTATATCTGCGGTCTCCAGAGAACTGACTGTTAAACATTTACCAGTTCCCCAATAGAATTCAACCACAATGCTTTTGGGAACATTCCCTCTCCTTTCCCTGAGATTAGTGTCAGTGAGAAACACTGCCTGTAAAGCTTTTGTTTGATTGGCAATATTGCTGACGTATTTCTCTCAGGATCCTATTATTAGATAGGAAATTTTTCCATGTCCAGGAAGACTTAGTCTATATACTAAGAGACCATCCCACAAGCTAAGTTATTACCAGTTTAAAGGTTGAAAGATCTCAAAGAGAAGACCCAGAAATGGGGAACAGAAAAAGCATCTTGACTACCCACCAATTAAAGCCCCCCAAAATCTAAAATGGAGATCAAGAAAAGAGGGTCTGAGATAGTTCCCTAGAAGAAGATATAAAATAACAGGATTGAATGACTAGATCCACACTGTTTCTGTTGATTGTTGTGGTGCCAAAAATATTCAGGTCTGGGATATGTGCCCCTCATTGAATGGAATTGTACTGGAAGGGAAGGGAAGAGGAGAGGGTCTGGGCAAGACAACCACCTCTCACCTTTATTAGAATGTGTTTGGGTATGGAACATGTATCCTTACGAGCAACCCTGGATAAAAAAAATAGGACCAAGGACATGTGAATGTGCGGTGTGTTCTATTGGGGGTATGTGATAGTAATGGCAATTAAAGATTCCCCTGTATTGGCTTGGTTTTCAAATTGATTGTGTTAAAACCCAGAGCTTGTTAATCCCACCTGTGGGATGGACTTGTTGATGTGAAAAGAAAGTCCCGAACTGGGAGGAGCTGGTGATGTAGATTTGGAGAGACAAGAGAGAGGCAGAAGGACTTTTTGGAAGCAGCACCTCGTGGAGGCAGAGAGAGAGACTGAGAAGGATTGCTGAGGGCCACTTTGAATCGCCCTGGACTTTTGAGACCTGCCCCCTGAGCTGCCAAGGACTGAGGAGACATGGCTGTTTTGCTGGTACTTTGTCTGTCTGTTTTGATGTTGTTTTGCCAGATTTGTCCACTGGTGAAAGACTGTCCTGTTGAAGAAGTCCTGGCACCTGGCTTTTGGTTAAGAAGCCCTGAGACTGTCCTGCAGACAGAGAGTGAATACTGTCCACTGGTGAAGGACAGTGCTGTTGTTGCAGGGGTCTGGAGACTGTCCTGCAGACAGAGTGAATACTGTCCACTGGTGAAGGACAGTGCTGTTGTTGCAGGGGTCTGGGAACCTTTCTGTTGGTTCAGAAGCCCTGAAGAAGGATTTTCTTGTTGTATGTTTACAGAAATCCTGGGAGAGGGTTTTGCTAACGTTTTCAGGGGTTCTAGGACTGTTCTACAGACAGAGGATGAATTAGTGAAGAGACTGGCAATGTATCTTGTGGCCTTGCTAAGCCTTGTCTCCCCAGGAACTAAGATTGCTGAGAACTTGCCTCTTGTCAAGATGAAGAAAAGACCTCCATTTGGGTATTAAGTGCTGAGCTTAAACTTGATGTAACTCTGGGGTAGATTCAATTGTGATCCAGGGGTGGGGAACTTTTGACCTTTTTGTGTTCTATGGTTGAGCAAATGAATGTATTTTACTTATGTTTGGAAACTAATCTCCATTTGAGAAGAGGGGCTTTGTGGTGGACTAAATGAAGGTATAGCCTAGGGGTGGAGAAGTATTTAGAACTGGGACTTTGTAATTGATTGAATGATTGGAAGGTCCTGGGGTAGGGTAGTACTTGGAGATTATTTAATCACTCTTAGTAAATGCTGTATTTTTGAATGATGTCATGTTTTGACCTTCTCTGTTCTTGGTTTGTCACTGAATAAAATGGAGAGCACCTATGCTGGTATTTTGAACCTTGGGAAGTTGCCTTTCCTTGGCAATTACATTACATTATGCCACCCCTCCAGGATCCTTGGCCTTACAATCTCAATCTAATTGGCCATGGATCCTGGAACAAATAGAGGCACTATGCTTTGTACTCCTTGCCGACTACGCCATAATGTAATATAATACCCAAAGAAAGGCAATTTCCCAAGGTTCAGAATACCAGCATAGGTGCTCTCCATTTTATTCAGTGACAAACCAAGAACAGAGAAGATCAAAACATGACATCATTCCAAATACAGCATTTACTAAGCATGATTAAATAATCTCCAAGTACTACCCCACCCCAGGACCTTCCAATCATTCAATCAATTACAAAGTCCTGATTCTAAATATCTCTCCACCCCTGGGATGTACCTTCATTTAGTCCACCACAAAGCCCCTCTTCTCAAATGGAGATTAGTTTCCAAACATAAGTAAAATACATTCATTTGCTCAACCATAGAACACAAAAATGTCAAAAGTTCCCCACCCCTGGATCACAATTGAATCTACCCCAGAGTTACATCAAGTTTAAGCTCAGCACTTAATACCCAAATGGAGGTCTTTTCTTCATCTTGACACGAGGCAAGTTCTCAGCAATCTTAGTTCCTGGGGAGACAAGGCTTAGCAAGGCCACAAGATACATTGCCAGTCCCTTCATTAATTCATCCTCTGTCTGTAGAACAGTCCTAGAACCCCTGAAAACATTAGCAAAGCCCTCTCCCAGGATTTCTGTAAACATACAACAAGAAAATCCTTCTTCAGGGCTTCTGAACCAACAGAAAGGTTCCCAGACCCCTGCAACAACAGCACTGTCCTTCACCAGTGGACAGTATTCACTCTCTGTCTGCAGGACAGTCTCCAGACCCCTGCAACAACAGCACTGTCCTTCACCAGTGGACAGTATTCACTCTCTGTCTGCAGGACAGTCTCATGCCTTCTTAACCAAATGCCAGGTTCCAGGACTTCTTCAACAGGACTGTCTTTCACCAGTGGACAAATCTGGCAAAACAACATCAAAACAGACAGACAAAGTACCAGCAAAAAAGCCATATCTCCTCAGTCCTTGGCAGCTCAGGGGGCAGGTCTCAAAAGTCCAGGGCAATTCAAAGCGGCCACCAGCAATTCTCTTAGTCTCTCTCTCTCCATGAGGTGCTGCTTCCAAAAATAAAAGTTCGTCTTCCTCTCTCTTGTCTCTCCAAATCTAAGTCACCAGCTCCTCCCAGTTCAGGACTTTCTTTTCACATCAACAAGTCCATCCCACAGGTGGGATTAACAAGCTCTGGGTTTTAACACAATCAATTTGAAAACCAAGCCAATACAGGGGGAACTTTAAATGCCATTACTATCACAGGGTAGGAGGAGCAGAGGTAGTATTGTATGTAAGAGCAGCTCTTAAAGGGGAGTGGGAGAGATCAGCTGGCTGATCCTGGCAGAGCTTGATGTGATGCTTGTTTGTTACATAGATGCTATGAACCAATGTTTTATCCTGAAACAAACATTTTTCCTTCATATTTTTCTCACTGTTCCTATAGAGTACTATAGTGAAGATTGTTAGGTGGTTCAGTGAACAGAGCACTTAACTGAAGTCAGGAAGATTTGAGTTCAAATTCAACCTGAGACACTTACTAACTGTGTGGCCCAGAGCAAATCACTTAGCTTCTTTAACTGTAAAATGGGCATCATAATAGTGTCTACCTTGAAGAGTTGTTGTGAGGATCAAAAGAGATATTTTAAAAAGCATAGTAGACACTATGTGGATGCTTCCCCTTCCTTTTCCTTCCTTTTCCTTCCTTTTCCTTCCTTTCCCTTCCTTTCCCTTCCTTTCCCTTCCTTTCCTTTCCTTTCCTTTCCTTTCCTTTCCTTTCCTTTCCTTT
>NW_027187336.1:755054-809168 GCF_028583685.1 Petaurus breviceps papuanus
CCTTTCCTTTCCTTTCCTTTCCTTTCCTTTCCTTTCCTTTCCTTTCCCTTCTCTTCTCTTTCTTTGCCTTCCATTCCATTCCTTTGCCTTTTCTTCTCTTCCCTTCCTTTCCCTTCCCTTTTCCATTCCTTTCCTTCTCTTTCTTATTCTTCCTTTTTCTCCTGATCAAGAAAGGACCTTACAAATGATCTGGTTAAATCCCCTTATTTTATAGGTGAGGAAACTGAGGTCCAAAGAGGTTTACCAAAGGTCATAGAGGTAGTAGGTAGGAAAGACAAGAATTAATCATACCTGAGACTTTTGATTCATTCATTGGCTACTGTGTGTGACCATTGATGCTTATGGATAAAAAGCAAAACACTTAAGAATCTTAATATCCTCCTTTTAAAGTTGTTGGCTGCCTTTGGAAAGAGATGTGGAGCTTCTTGAGGTTCCAATAAGGTATTTCCCCCATTAATTGCTAGGAATTCTATATCATGGGACAATTATTCTGAATTTAATTTAGGCCAAGAGCACAAGAGAGAATGAAGGTCTCTTTGGTTCCTTCCAATTCTGAATCTAAGACCATCTGAAACCAAAATATGACTTACTTCAGCTCCCCTAAATTTTGCTTTTGTCCTATGAGACCCACCCACACAAGAAATAACTTTTCCCCATGTGATGACTTCTCAAGACTTCAAAATAGTGATCACTTCCCCCTCTGCCCACCTCTCCTTCCACCTGCCCAAGTTCTCACTTCTTTCGGTCACTTCCAGTTCCCTTCATTATGGTCTATGATTACTACTACCTGGATGACCTTGGGCAGGTTGTTTTTACCTGCTCCTTAATGTTTTCTCATTTCAAAGATGATGATATCTGCCCATTCCTCTTACAAGATTACTGTGAGCATTAGGTCAGATAATACATAGTAATTACTAGACCATTACACAGAACTTCTTTCACAAAGGACAGCATGGCTTGATAGAAAGAGGATGACTAGTCTCTGAGTGGAGGACTGGGTGAAAGTCCTGCCCCTGCACCTCCTCCTGGTCCAACCAATGGCAAGCCACTTAATGTTTCAATATTGCAGGTAACTCTCGAAGAGTAGAAGCTTCAGAGAAAGGGGCAATCTGCAATGGTAGAGGGAGTTTCCTCCTGGGGGGGGTTCCTTATGTCAACAAATTCTCAGTGCAAATCTCATGGCACTGAATCTCAGTCAATATTCAGAATTATGGTTAAGGTAGGGGTTAGGAAGTCCCTTATTTAGATGAACTTACAGGTCCAGACATACATACGGGGTGTCCCAAAAGGCTTAGTGCAGTTTTAAGCTGACAAAACTCAAAACTGCACTAAGATTTTGGGACACCCTGTGTGTGTATATGCACACTAAATATATATATATATATATATATATATATATATATATTCATATATGTGTGTGTGGGGGCAGCTAGGTGGCTCAGTGGATAGAGTGCCAGGTCTGGATTCAGGAAGATTTGAGCTCAAATCTGGCCTCAGACACATACTAGCTGTGTGACCCTGGGCAAGTCACTTAACTCTGTTTGCCTCAATTTCCTTTTTTGTAAAATGAACTGGAGAAGAAAATTACAAACTACTCATGAAGAGTCGGACAAGACTGAAATGACTTGACAACGACAACATATATGTGTATGTGTGTATGTATGTATGTGTACATACACACATATACATAGTTGAAATCTTTTCTGATTCTGATTCTCTCAACCAACATATCAGCTATTATTCTCATCTTTCAACTATCGCTAAATGTCATATTATGATCTCATTGTATAGATGAAGGACCCAAAGGCTCAGAGATGTTATGTTACCTAAGCAAGGTCACACTCCTAGTTAAGTGGCAGCTAGCAAAGGACAGAGCTGGAACTCAATTCCAGGTCTGTGGGCTCCAAGCCCAGTGTTCTTTCCACACCATGGATGTCACAAGGAAGCAAAGGGAAAGCCAGAAAGTCTAGCTTATTATTCTTCAAGTTAGGCCTGTGAAACACACATTGACCTGCGAGGTTGTACTCACCAGATTGCCCTAGCATTACAATGTCTGTATGCCACTCACACCTCCTTCTCCAATTTAGGTATGATAATATACAGGGGGCACAGGCAATTTGCCTGGTGCCAAGTAATAGTGTGGTTTGTGCTCTCGGGGAGGGGTGTTTGGTGGAGGACAAAGAGAACAGATTCCCAAACTGTTCTCTAGTTTGTGCCCCAGGTATAAATAGTACGACTGCTAGATCATTTTTGCCAAAACGATTCTTTGAAAAAGTTTACATTAATTCAACATGTCATGTTTTCCGGGAGACATCTTTGAGATCAGAAGCCCCAGCTGGGCAGCCGATCAGTGCTCCAATGTTGATTAAGTGAAATGTCAAGATGGAAAATGAGGTTGTTAGGCGAACAAGGACTACAGACAATCATTAATCAGGGGAAGGTCCGTGTGCAAGAAAGACATATACTGGTTGGTTCTAAGTAACTCTGACCCTAGCATGGTGTGGTGGACAGAGTCCTGGACTTGAAGTCAGGGGACCTGGATTCTAATCTAAGATCTGCCACCAATTAGCTGTGTGACCTTGGGTGAGTATTTCAACCTTTGTGAGCCTTTGTTTCTCATCTGACAAATGGAGGTGTAGGGAGAGCTCTAAGGTTCTATGTAAAGCCTCTTCCTCCACAGCTGCATGTTTCTCTGATCTTTGATCTGTTTTCACAGTGTGGAATCACAAAATCTCAAGATTTCGGAGGGATCACAAAGGACTGGTGACAGAATCCCCTTCATGACATGCTTGAAAGTAATATCTAGCCTCTATCTGAAGACCTTCGACAGTAGGGAACCTCTACTGGCCTGAGGTAGCCCGTTTCAGTTTGGGGTAACTAACTAGGAAGGTTTTCTTCATATAGTACTTATATATTATTGGGGATTATGGTGTCGATATTATTTTGACAAGTTTTCCCCAGGTGGAACATAGGGTAGAGTGCCTAGGATCAGTAAGACCTGAATTTATAGCCTGCCTCAGACACTTACCAGCTTTATGACTTTGGGCA
The DNA here is from genome assembly GCF_028583685.1 of Petaurus breviceps papuanus. NCBI lineage: Eukaryota > Metazoa > Chordata > Mammalia > Diprotodontia > Petauridae > Petaurus > Petaurus breviceps. The sequence goes on from NW_027187336.1 coordinate 758,103, forward strand.
AGTCATTCAACTTCTGTCTGCCTTGGTTTCCTCAACTGTAAAATGGGGATAATAAGAGTACCTACCTTCCAAGGTTGTTTTGTGAGGATCATAGCTGCATGCTAGTAGCTTCTAAGTTTGATCAGGGTGCTAAATTGGATCAATTTGCTTTTACTACCCTACTTACAGTTGCTTACCAATCCCAGAGTGGAGATAGCTATTGGGATAATGTCCTCCAGGTTATGCTTAAAGACTGGACATGTTTCATATCCCATCCAACTAATGACTTGGGATCCTCTCGAGATCTTTCCTGAAGCTATTCTGCATCTCTCCACTGAATGTGCTAGTCAATCTTGTCCCCCTACTCCCCCCCAAATTGCCCTCAGTTTTTAGGGTAAAGCATTCCTGCCATGGGGCCCAATTGTCTTAATTGGTTAGTGAGCACAAACTCAACTAACCCACTATATACCCAGGGCCAGACCCCAGACCGGACCATACTGCATATCATCCTCATTATCATTATCATCGTCATTGTCGTCAATAGCATTTATAAAGGAGTTTAAGGGTTGTAAAGTGCTATATATATACATGATTTCACTTGATCCTCACAATAACACTGAGGGGTAGGTGTTATTGTTATTCCCATTTTACAGATGAGGATACTGAGGCAGACAGGAATTAAGTGATTTGCCCAGGATCATACAAGTAAGTATTTGAACACACAAGTAAGTATTCCAACTCTAGTTCTTTATCCCCTTTGCCATTTAACTGGACCAATCCAGCAATCCAAATCCCAGACCAATCCAGGGCAACTTGCCATCTGGGTTGCCACCTTGATTTGTCTTGATTCATACAAGAGAGAAAAAAGAAAGGTAGAAAGGAAGGAAGGGAAGGGAAAGGGAAAAAAGGGAAAGACAGAAAGAAGGAAAAAATAAAAAAGGAAGGAAAGGATGAGTGAAGGAAAAGAAGGAAAGAAGGAAGCAAGATTTCTGTTCTGCAGTATGGTCTCTGGAGATAGGGAGGTAAATTAGGGCCCATCCAGGGACCAGCAGAAAACTACACTGTTCGGGCAGCTAGGTGGCACAGTAAATCAGGAGTACCTAAATTCAAATACGACCTCAGGCACCTGGCACACTTACTAGTTGTGTGACCTTGGGCAAATCAGTTAACTCCAATTGCATTGCCTACCCCCCTAATTACAGTGTTAGGGTTAGTATGAACCTATAGTTGGTGCTGGGGCATGAGGAAAAGCAATTAGAATACCTTAAACATCTCTACCAGGAAGTCTAGGTGAAACAGGAGAAGGAAAAATGAAACTCTGGATCTACAGGGCAGGTAGAAAATTGTCTAAGATGTCAGTCTGTGTATAGAAATTCTAGAAGGAAATGGATCAGACCAAAACAAAATCAAGTAGAGTGAACAAGGTCAGGAGTTATGTTAAAATTTAAAAAGTCATTGGAAAGCCAGGGGAGCAGGGTGGTTAGAATTTACCAGACAGCTGAGTGGCATGGTAAGAAGAATGCTGGACCTTGAGTAAGGAAGAGCTGAGTTCAAATTCTTATTGTTTAATGCTGAACAAATCACTGAATCTCTCTGTGCTTTGGTTTCTTAATCTGTAAAATGAGGGGATTGGAACTGGTGGCCTCCAAGGTTCCTTTGAGCTCCAAATTCACAATCCTATGAGCTTCTGATTAATCTTGTCTTCTGATGGTTTCTGTGTACTCCTGATTTTTTTTTTTGAGTTGTCCAAATGGTCTGACTATCATCCCCAAGATCTTCTTTTATTTTTGGTGTCTCAAAATGATGATACTTTGATCAATGGTGGATCAGAGACCTAATGACTGCTCCTCTTCTCCTCCACTAACATCCTACCAATCCTACAAGGTCCAAGTCAAGTATTTAGCTCCTTCCTGAAGTTTTCCCTTATCATTGTGGCCCACTGTTATCTTTCTCCTCTAAATTACAACATTCACTCTGTCTAAAGCTACTTCTATCACCACTTAACATTTGTCATCTTATTGTTGATCACCTGTGTGTGTGTGTGTGTGTGTGTGTGTGTGTGATGACCCTTCTTGGAATATAATCTCCTGGAATTCATGGACTTCATTTTATGTCCTCTTTTCAATCTACACTCTTTTTCTTGGTTGCCTTATTAACTAACATGGATTCAGTGATTCTCTTCCAAATCTATCTTTGTCATTGTAACCTTTCTTCCAACTTTCCATCTTAGATTGTTGTTGTGGTTCAGTCATGTCCAACTCTTTGTGATCTCATTTGGGTTTTTTTTTTGGCAAAGATACTGGAGTGTTTTGTCATTTCCTTCTCCAGCTCATTTTACAGATGAGGAAACGGAAGCTGACAGGGAAGCCAGCAGGGTTAAGTGACTTGTCCAGGGTCACATGGCTAGTAAGTGTCTGAAGTCAGATTTGAACTTATAAAGATGAGTCTTTCTGACTCTAGGCACAGCACTCTATCCACTGCGCCATCGAGTGGCTCTTTCAATCTTAGATTACCAATTGCCCATTGGATATTTTACACTGGATGTCCTCTAGGTACCTTCAAAGACAACAATTCCAAAACAGACCTCATTATCACTCCCCTAAAATCCACTTCTCTTCCAAACTAGAAAACTAATAGTAATTGTTTCTCTTTTGGCCAAAAATTCTGAGGGTCCTTCCCTCCCAGTTTTATTTTTTTTAAATTATTGGGACCATCCCTCCACTTTCTTCTTAAACAGTTCTAATCACTGAATTGGTATTTCCTCAGTCAAAGTGAGAACTCAGAAAGACCTTAGCTTTAAAAGGGCAAAGTCTCTCTGCTTCCTGGGCCATCTCCACTGGTCCTGATCTATATCTTGCCACTGAACGCAGATGACTCTGGAGGAGAAAATGAGGCTGGTGACTTTGCACAGCCCTCCCTCCCTTAAATCCAGTTCATTTGCAAGTCATGGCATCATCTTCCTGATGTCATGGTCCTCTTTGAGAATGAAGGATAAATCCCACACAACTGCACACAGAAAACTAGCAGATTGCTGGATAAGGAATCAGGAAGTCCTTGGTTCAAATCCCACCTCAGACACATACTATCTGTGTGACCCTGGTCAAATGACTTAACCTTTCTGTGACTCAGTCTCCTCATCTGGAAAATGAGGGAGTCAAATTTGATGGACTCTAAGTTCTTCTGTTCTACATTTCTTACCTTATAATTCAGTCCAATGCACCATTGTTCTCTCAGTGACCAAGGTCTATGTCAGAGTCATTCTCAACCCTTCACTTTCCCAAGTCTTATTGATTTTATAGCACAGCTAGATGGTGTGTGGATAGAGTGCAGGACCTGGAGTTAGGAAGGCTCATCTACTTAAGCTCAAATCTGGTCTCAGACATTTGCTAGCTGTGTGACCCTGGGCAAGTCACTTAACCCTGTTTGCCTCAGTTTCCTTATCTGTAAAATGATCTGGAGAAGAAAATAGCAAACCAGTCTAGTATCTTTGCCAAGAAAACCCCAAAAGGGTCAGGAAGAGTCAGATATGACTGAAAAAACTACTGAATGACAATAACAAATTGATTTCATTTCAACACCTCTCAAGTCCTTTCCCTCCTCTCCCCTCACACAATCATCACCTTCTCCCCTGACCTGTTGCAACACCTCCTCAGTGGTCTCTCTGCATCCAGTCTCTGTTCTCTCCCAGCCAGCCTTCACACAGCTTTCAAAGTGATTTTCCTAAAGCACAGTTCTGACTATGTCACCATCGAAGTGGAAAGTTTTGAATTTGGAGTCAGAGGCCCTGGGTTCAAATCCTAGTTCCACCACTTACTATGTACTTGACACTGGGCAAGTTACTTAATTAGTGGGTCTCAGTTTTCTGAATTGTAAAATGAGATAGTTGGACAATGATCTGAAAAGTCCATTCGAATTCTAAATCAAGGCTCCTAGGATTCCCTGCTCAATTAACTCCAGGGGCTCTTTTTTTTTTTTTACCTTCAAGATCAAATACACATTTCTCTTTTTGACATTTAAAGATCTTTAAAACCTAGTTTCAGCCTACTTTTCCAGCCTTATTATTAATCCTTGCCCTTCATGAACTTCTTGCTGCTCATTATGCACGTTGCTCTATCTCTTACCCTTTGCACAGACTGTTGTCCCCTCCTGCCTGGGATACACGCCTTTCCCCACCTGAACTGTTTAGAATCCTTGGTTTACTTCAGAACCCAGTTCAAAGGTCACTTCCCATAGGAAGGTTTTCTTCATCCTTCCAATTTCTAGGAACCTCCCCCAATTATCTCATTTGTTTCGTATATAGTATATACTAGTAAATTTACACATATACATACAGTCTATACTAGTAATACATATACTATTTGCACATACTTATTTTATGTGTATATATACCTATGAACTATAAGTGTATACTAATATACATTAATATGTGTATATAGTATATACTATATGTATATTACATATAGCATATTTGTGCCTATACTATATAGCATATATGTACATACTATAAGTACAAACAAGTATACATTAGTATATGCATATAGTTTGTATATGCATATATGTGAATGCACATATAGTATATGTGTATACATACAGTTTATGTGCATATACTATATATAGTATATACTATATGCATACTTTATTATAACATACAAATCATTATACACTATACTACATACTATGTAGTATACAATACTTATATACATAGTATACTATAGTATATGTAGTAGAATATACATATAGTATACACATATACATGTGTCTAGTGCATGTAGTGAGTATATACTAGTATTTACTTAAACTAGTATATACTATGCTATATATACTAGTATATACTTATAGTATATACATGTATACATACATACATATGTGTATACTGTAATATATACCATATACTAAACATAGTGGTGGTTACATGGTACAGTGAATAGAGAGCTAGGTCTGTAATCAGGAAGACCTGAGATCAAATTTGATTCTTACTAGCCCTGTGATCCTGGGCAAATCACTTAATATCTCTTTGCTTCAGTTTCCTCATCTGTAAAATAGGTATAATAAGAGCACCTACCTCCCAAGGTTTCTGTGAGGATCAAATGAAATACTAGTTTTACAACTTAGCACTACAACTAAGACCTTAGCACCGTGCTTGGTACATAGTAAGCTCTATATAGAAGTTATATTATTATTGTATATTTATTTTGTAATCACTAATATGTTGTCTCCTCAGAATGTAAACCCCATTGAGGTCAGGGACTGTTTCATTCCATCCCTGCTATCTTCATAAAGTCATTGGCTTATAGTAGGCACTTACTAAACGAGTGCTGAGTTTTTGATACTTTTCCGTAGCCCCTCTCAATGCCTAGCACCATACCTTCTACAAGCATATACAATTCCACAAATTCTCTTTGTTTTGCAGTAGGGAACAACATGAATAGATTCAGGAATTAGTTAGGATTCTTTTACACTCCTATTGTCAAAGAAAATTATTTATTAGCTTTAAGTAAGATGTTCTGGCTGCCTTAGAGCCATTTAGTGTTCATGAGTAAATTAAATTTTGTTTCCGCAAGTGTAGTTAGATTTTATGTCTTGCATTTCACATCAGGGACAAAGGTTCGCTCAACATATTCATGAGTTAATGGGTATAACTGAAAGGTCTTACTTTTAAAGTAACTCATCATCATCTGAAAAAATGTTGGATTCAGAGCCAGAAGACCTAGTCACAAGTCACTTTGCACCCGTGGGACCCTTGGGCGGTCACTTGAAACTCTCTACACCTCAGTTCCCCCAAACAGAAAATAAAGGGTTTAGACCGGATAGACCCAGGTCCCTTCCAGCTCTCAAACTATCATCTATGATTCTATGAACCTGATTTTGAAATTTGCTCATTTTCCCTTTGTCTGTAAGGTTTGGGAAAAGTGGGCCAGGGAGGTGGATGGCACCCATGGAGAGCAAGAAACAGCAACCAGACAAACATTTATATAGCTCCTACTATGTCCCAGGCATTGAGCCAAGGGCTTTGCAGTTATAATCTCATTTGACTCTCACAACAATCCTGAGGAGTAGGTGCTATTGTTATTGCCGTTTTGTAGCTGAAAAAACAGAGGCAAACAGGGTTAGGTGATTTGCTCTGAGGCTGGATTTGAACTCAGGTCTCCCTGACTCTAGGCCTGGAGCTCTCTCCATTGCATCACCTAGCTTCATAGGTGCTATTCTCAACATCTCAGGGAAGAGTTCTTTTTTGCACTCTGCCCACTGTGGGATCTGCTGATTAGGGAGCCGTTGAAGACTCTTGCATTTATGTCAGGACCTGTAAGTATGTCTGTCTTAGTACAATATTAGCGTTGATGGTTCAAGCAGATTGTAAAGTCTTTGAATATGGGCCTGATGACAAATTGTATGCCTCTTATATGTTGGATGCCTGCACCTTCCTGGCTAAGCACAGAAAATCTCACCACCAGGCTGTCTATAGGGCAATTATTACTATTATTGCTGTTGTTTGTATTATTATTACCTTGAAACTAATAGAACCATCTACTAAGAGAAATGCAATTTACATCTATGAAGAGAGTATCCCCACACCAATGGAAAAATAAATCTTTGAAGTAATGAGGCATGCTAGGGTTTCTGGTAGTGGCTAGGTGGCTCAGTGGATAGAGTACTGGGCCTGGAGTCAGGAAGACCAGTTAAAATCAAGACATTTACCAGATGTGTGACCTTGGACAAGTCACTTAACCCTGTTTGCCTCAGTTTCCTTATCTGTAAAATGAGCTGGAGAAGGAAATAGCAAACCACTCGAGTATTTTGCCAAGAAAACCCCAAATGGTGGTCGGTCACAAAGAACTGGACATGACTGAAATGATCGAAAAAACAGTAGCAATAGGGTTGCCAGTGGATCAGCTGTTATTTAGTGGTGTGGACTAGAAGAACTGGGAGTACATTATATTGTGAAGAGAAGATGTTTGGCCAGAGTTGGGGGAGGGGAGAAGGTTACATAAGGGATAGAACTGGGGAGGCACCAAGCAGCTGCAGTTCTGTGCTCATAATATCTGGTCTTTTGCCTCCTCCCCTTGTATTGTTGTTGTGCTGTATGTGTGTGTAGGGGTGTGGTAGGAGTATGTTTGTGGGCTTTGGGTCCTGGCTTGGGTTGTGTTTCATGTTGCTATTGAGCCCACACACAGCCTGTACCAGTTCGGGGGACCAAGTGATGGAGAAGTTGTGAAATCATACCCAGTCCTGCCCTGCCTAGCAAAACTGTACCAGGTGTGCTTGGTTCTGGGCCCTGACATTGAATTACCTACCTTTCTGTCTTATTGCTTTAAAATTTTAAGCACATATGCACAGAAAAGTAAAAAAAAATATATTTTTAATTGCTTGTATGCTGATGTTCAAATACCCAAATGTTTGTTGGTATGCCTCAGACACTGTTAACTGTGTGACCCTGGGCAAGTCACTTAACCTTTTTGCCTTAGTTTCCTCATCTGTAAAATGAACTGGGGAAAGAAATCACCCCAATATATCTGCCAAGAAAATCCCAAATGGGGTCTCAAAGAGTTGGTCATGACTGAAACAATGTCTAAGAAGCATCCAGATAATTCACTTAATTTTTACAATTCTTCATTGATCTGATTCCCCTTGAAAGTGCTTGGATCTTCATTATTTAAATATAAGGCATTGTTATTATTAAATCACAGAATTGTACTTGATCATCATGGATCTTATAGTTGGAAGAGACTTTGTCTTAATTTAGACCAATCTCCCATCCAATGCAAAAATCCCAACAGCAACATCCTTGATTTATTTTAACCTTGAACACTTCTAGTGACAGGGAGCTCAGCATTTTATGAGAGCACATCTCATTGTCAGATAGCTAACATCTGCCTTCCTGTTGTTCAGTTGTGTCCGACTCGTCGTGACCCCATTTGGGGTTTTCTTGGTACTGATACTGGAGTTATTTCCTTCTCCAGTTTATTTTGCAGTTAAGGAAACTGAGGCAAAAAGGATTAAGTGACTTGTCCAGGGTCACACAGCTAGTAAGTCTGAGGCCAAATTTGAACTCATGAAGATGAGTCTTCTGGTTTCTGGCCTGGAGCTCTATCCCCTGTGCCACCTAGCTGCCCCTGCCTTTCTGTAACTTTCTATTGGACTTCATTCTGTTTTCTGCAACCACACAGAGTACATCTAATTCTGCCTTCATATGATAAGCTCTTCCAATTTTAGACCCACGATCTTGAGTCTTTGGATATTTCAAGGTAACCAATATGTCTCCTCCGACCCGCAGGAGTCTTATTTGCCCCAGTTAAGCACAAAGTTTCTTTGTCTATTCCTTGTACAACATTCCTCCCTCATAACTCTGCTTTCCCCCTTCTTAAAAAAATAAAATTGGGGTGGCTAGGTGTCACAGTGAATAGAGCACCGACCCTGAGATCAGGAGGAACTGTGTTCAAATCCAGCCTCAGACACTTGACATACACCCGTATACCCTCCGATATAGACATGTATTCCCCTCAACTATTTTCATACTGAGAAAAGTTTCATCAATTACTGTTTTTCCATGTAGGAATGTTAATAGTTCAACTTTGATCAGTGGCTTATTATTTCTTTTCCCTGTTTACCTTCTCAAGCTTCTCTTGAGTCTTGTATCTGGATGTCAAATTTTCTATTCAACTCTGTTTTTTTCAATAAGAATGCTTGAAAGTCCTCTATTCCTCTGAATGATCATATTTTCCCCTGAAAGATGATACTCAGTTTTGCTTGGATTCTTGGTTTAAATACCAGCTCCTCTGCTGTCTGGAATATCCTATTCAATGCCTCAGTGTAGAAGCTTCCAGATCCTGTGTTATCCTGATTGTATTTCCACAATTATTCAAATTGTTTCTTCCTGGGTGCTTGTAATATTCTCTCCTTGATCTGGGAATTTCAGAACCTAGCTATAATATTCCTAGGAGTTTTCTTTTTGGGATCTTTTTCGGGAGGTGATCAGTGGATTCTTTCAATCTCTATTTTGCCTTCTGGTTCTAGAACATCAGGGCAACTTACCTTGAGAATTTCTTGGAGGATGATTTCTAGGTTCTTTCCCTGATAATGGCTCTCAGGTAGACCAATAATTTTTAAATTATCTCTCCTGGATCTATTTTCCAGGTCAGTGGTTTTTTCCATGAGATATTTCACATTGCTTTCTATTCTTTCATTTGTTTGGATCTGTTTAACATCACCTTGATTTCTCTTAAAGTCACTAGCTTCCCCTTTGCTCCAATCTAAATCAGAGGGAAAGATTCAACTTGTTGAGCTTTTGAGATTCTTTTTCCATATGGCAAATTTGGCTTTTCAATGCATTCCTCTCCTCATTGCCTTTTTGAGCCTCTTTTGCCAATTGAGTTAGTTTGTTTTTTTAGGTGTTATTTTCCTCAGTCAGGCTGTTGACTCTCATTTTGTAATTTTCTTGCATTGTTCTCATTTCTCTTCCCAATTTTTCCTCCACTTCTCTTATCTGCTTCTTAAGGTCCTCTATGGCCTGTAACCAGCTCATATTTTCCTTAGTAGCTTTTGGTGCAGGAGTTCTGACTTCACTGTCTTCCTCCTGTTCCATGCTTCGCTCCTTTTTGTCCCCAAAATAGGAGTGTAATGTTGGAATCTTCTGTCTGCTTTGTTTCCTTTGCCTGGTCATGTCATCCCTCAGTCACTTGACCCCTGGGCTTTTTGCCACAGTAGGACTCTGCCACCAGACAGGGGAGCTTTCATCCCAAATGCTGGGGTTTTCTCAGCTGCTGGAGATATTAGTCAGGTGCCCTTTCTGAGGCCTCCACATGATCTGGCAAGCTGGACACATGCTCCAGGATCTCCACCCTAGACTGCAATCCAGATCCAAGTAGGTTAAAGCAAGAGCGGTTACCCCTCAGACTGGTGCTTGATCCCCCTATAGTCTGCAGGCCAGGAGCTGAAGCTGCCACACAGCCCTGGCTGTGCCGGGTATCTCAGTGGCTTCTCACCCTGGGGGCAGAAGCCAAGGCAATCCTGACTACTGGTCCAAAAGTCCACACTGCACTGAGCTTTCACTTTGTCCTTAGCATCTTTGTGTTGATAAATCTGGAAATGGCCACAGCTGCTGCTGATCTGGAGTCCCTCCAGCCAGTGGCTGGTCAGGCCCACCCTGGGGCTAAAACCTCTGGCTTGAGCTTGGCTCCCAGAGCGCTTTGATGGCTGATTCCTGTGGGCCTGCTCAGCTGTCCTCAGAGGGAGATTAGTTTCTCTGCATCATTTTGTGGGTTCTGCAGCTCCAAAGTTTGTTCAGAGTCCCCTTTTTACATTGATTGGGGAAGGTGGAAGCTGGAGTCAAGGGGAGGTCCTGCTTTTACTCCGCCATCTTGACTCTGCCCCCAAAAGGCATCTTTTCCCCTAACTGTCCATCTTGACCCGACCGGATCACAATAGCTAGCCAGTTGGAGGGCAGCACAATCAGAATGTTTAACCCCAACACCACAGATGGGACCCCTCCTTCATTACCTAATCCCTTAACAAACTCCTCTTGCCTTTCTGATATGAATCATATTCCTATATTCTACATAAATTTTGATTGTGTAATTAGCATCTTTACCCTATAAAAATCCATCTTACTCTCTCTGAAGTTGCTGGTTCTTCTTGGAATTTAGTCTGCTTTATGAGAGGCATCAATCTCAATAAATGCCTATACTTGGATTAGAGGTGGTCTGACTGAATTCTTTGAGACAGTTCCACCACAACACAACATGAAACCATAACAGTGTTGGAGTGGGCAGAGCCCCCAGTGCAACAGTTTTTGGCATCCCTGGGTTTAAACCACAACAGCCTTAGAAGCATACTGTGTTACCCTGGGCAAGTCACTTCACTCTGCCTCAATTTCCTCATCTGTCAAATGAGCTGGAGAAGGAAATGACAAATCCCTCCCGTATCTTTGCCAAGAAAACCCCAAATGGGGTCATGGAGAGTTTCACACAACTGAAAATGACTGAACAACAACAAAAGGTGGATTTACGAATGAGAGAGCTTGAGGAAGGATAGCTGAGGGTAGGAGTAGGGAGGGTTCGGGGCAGGGAGGGAGGGGGAGCTTCCATTAATCTGAATATGAAATCCAAGTGGTGAAGAATAGGTTTGGACAGGGAGATTAATGGAGTCTTTTTTCATATGGAATGGAAAAGCCTGGCATTGGAATCAATGTGTCTTTCTATCATTTCCCTTGCTCCTTGCCTCTGGCCCTCCTTCCTTTGGGAATCCCCACAGCTCATAGAGGGAGTAGCAGGCAGTCTGGCTGGGGTCAACTTTCCAGCCAGCAGAACAGCTAAAGCTTCCAAGTGAGTCCTCCAATTCCAGGGACCCAAACCCATTAGACTGACAACTCCTTCTGGCAAAGGGACCTCTTAAATATGGAATCCTTCCCAATCGAGATTGTCGCTCTTCATTGATTAGCTCAAGGGCTGGGTGTCCAGTTTGCTTTATAACCTCCTGACATTAAACAAACAACCTTGAAAAAGGAGTAATTTGCAAAACAGAAAGAAAACAAATAGTCCAAAAGGACAATATGGGGTGGGGGTGGGGGGGGTAGAAAGGGAAACTGATTATATTAAAAGAGCCACGTCATTCCCAACATTAACCAAAAGATCTTGGCTCCTCTCCACTCCGGGAAGATTTCAAAAACAGGAGAAAGGGAAACTTTTCATTAGGCATACAGTGATTGCATGTAATTAGAATTCCGAGGGCATATTAAATGGCATTTAATTTCTAACTCAATGCATCATTTTCTGCTAAATAATTGATCATGGTGCAGAGATTGTGTTTGTGGAGTTTTAAAAAAAGTGATTAGACTAGGGAACATTTGGGGGAGGAAAGTTGCATCAATAACACAGGCCTGGTTTGCCCTGCACGGCTCCGGGGGCCAAGCTAGGGCTGGGGTATTGGGAATTCTTACCATGTCTCTGAACTCAGGTTCATTGGCCGGGGTGCTGACAGTGTGAGGATGGAGTGGGTGTGGGGATGAGGGAGGGAAGGAGGCCCAGACAGAGGTGTCTGGCTGATGTGCAGTAGCTGTTCTGAAGGCAAGTGAAGGAGGGCTTGGTAGATGTTGTGGACCTAAGTGTTGGGGATCTGAGCTAGGATTAGGCTGGCCAGTGGCCAGAAGAGCTGAACTCTGGGAAGGCATTGCAGGAGGGGTGACAGCAGCCTGCCAAAGCAAGAGAATGACATCTTGCGTGGGTCCTTTCCCTCCCACGCTGCCATGCCACATGTCATGTCCCTGTGCCTATGTAACTTGTGCCAGGTTCAGGAGCAAACAATATCTCCAGTGTCTTCTCTGTGCAACTCTCATCCAGCACTTAGGGCCCTCTTCTACAATTTCCTCTCCCGGCCTGTTCCCTGGAAAGAGGTATAAATGGAAGACATTGTTGATTGGTGCCCAATACAGTAGTAAGTGCTTAATAAATGATTGAGTGATTGTCCCTCTCCTAAGGGGAGAGAGAAGCTGCATCCCAAGTCTGATCTCCCACTCTAGCTTTATTCCTTCATAAAAGCATATCAGGGACCCTGTCTCAGAGGAATTTTTTTGTGGGGGGGAGGGAAGAGAAGAATGTTATTTCCAAGCCCCCTGAAATCGTAACATACAGGCAACTACCTACTCCATCAACATTCAAGGCCAGCTCTTCCTAGGCCTCAGATATAAAGGAGAACTTGACATACACAACAAAGACAGATATCCTTGCCCACTGCCATAGTCTTTTCTTGCTTTGGTATCTGTTGTCTTGCACCAAGCATCTAGGTTAAAGTGAAAATTTCTATCCACTGCTGAAATGTTTCCAAAAATCCAAGATGTTTGGGAACAGTGCCAGCCCAACATGCAGATGGTTGGTTGCTAAGTCTGGATTCTTTAGATGGGTAGCTTAACATAACTCAACCAACTATTGAACCAACCAATTCTAGGGGCCTCTGGTTACCTCTGGAATAAAAGTATAACACCCCTGTTGAGGTTGAAAGTCTTATGCAATATGGTCTTAACCTGTCTTTCCAGCCTCACTCAATACTATTCCCCTTCCTACATGCTGCATTCCAACAGAACTGGCCTTTCTTTCTCTTCTCCTTACTCAAAACATTCTACCTCTGGACACCGGGCCTTTGTACTGGCCATCCCCCAGGTTGGAATGCACTCCCTCCTTTACCTCCAACTTACAGTCTCTCTGCTCGTTCAAGATGCAGCTCAGGCACCATCTTCTGCATGAAGCCTTTCTTTCCAAATCCCTGGCAAAGGCTACTGTTCTTTCTCTTACAGTGCTTTGTATTTAATTACTCTGTGTGTGTACATACACATATATGGGGTGCATATTTATTATTAGCTTTATTTTTTGCCTAATAAATTTTTGCTTGTATTCATAAACTCACTGCCAGTATTCATAATTTCCTTCTTTGTACTTATGTGCACATAGTAGGTGATTATTACTTGCTTAATTGGCAGTTTCTTTTCCTGAATTGGTCTAAGGTTACAAAGAAATTGTAGAAAGTTGCAGGAAGTAGCAGATAGAGAGGGATATGGTGGTGTACTGTGGGAGCTTCCACCACCTTTCCTCACCTTTCCCTCCAGTACTGAAAAAAAATCACCCCCCTCCCTCCTTTGTGGCTCCTCAATGCTCTCAAGTCTTTGATGAGAAAGGCCTATTCTACAATTTTTTCAGTTTTTGTCTACTTCCCTCTTCACCTTTTCCACCTATCCAATTCTCTCCTTAGAACAAAAGGATGGAAACACAAACATGAGCTTTTTCCTTGAGGAAATTAAACTTTCTATTGTTATTTATGTTTTAATGTAAAGAACACTGGACTTGGAGCTGAGTCAGGGATAGGAGAGCAAATTCTGGCTATTTTTCCTACTTTCATGGTGACATTAGCTAAGTCTTTCTTTTCTCTGGTCTTAGTTTGCTCATTTGCAAAATGATGGGATTGGACTGGATAAGGTTCCTTCCATGTTTAAACTTAAATATATGTGACTTTTCCCAAAGTTAAACAGCAAGTAAAGGAATCAGACATAGTCTAGAGCCCCAGTCTTAATAGTCCTGTGTGTTTCTTGGGCTGTCCCCTCAAGGACACCCAGAATGCAGATAAAAAATGAACAATTCAGTCACTCAGAATGTTTCCAAATATCTAGAGGTGTTTTTATTATTTTTTCAGAGACTTGGGGCAAAGGAAGGACAGGGAGGAAAGGGGAGATGCAAAATAACCAGACAGTTATTCTGAAGTCAGTCTTTGTGGGTTTTCCCCCTCCAAACTAGTTTGTTGTGTCATCTGAATATGGTAGTGTCATGCAGATGCCACCCTTGTCTGCAGAGTAACTCTCCTCCCTTTCCCCCACCCCAAAGGACCTTATGGGAAAAGGTCTAAATTCATATTAGCACCTGTTTACTCAGTCATGCAGACGCACTTGTCATAAGAGAGCATCCCAGGGAGGAAGCCAAAGTTAGTCTTCTGATCGATATTGGTTTTTAACTAAAGGTCACAGTAAATTGCCCAGGGAACCCGGGAGAGGCTGGAGAGTGGTCAGAGGACCTGCAGAGGACAGCTGCTTAGAGATCCCCAGCCCTGGGCAGTTAGTTCTCTCCTCTTGAATTTCAAGTAGGGTATCCGACCTGGGGCAGGCGCCGGGGGAGCCTTAGACTGCCGGGTTACCTAGTGAGCCTGCTGGCTGAGCTTTCAAGCCTCAACCCCAACCTGGAGGGATTTTCTACAAACATCAATCGTTAGCCCCCAAAGGAATGACATTGGTAAAATTGTCCTCTGAGTAGATTTAGCACGAGGCGTTGGCTTGTCGTTTCAAAGGAACGGCATGTAGGAGGGGGAAGTCCGGGAGGAGCTGGGGAAGGAATTGTGACCCCTTTTGCTCTCCTGGGACTTATATCACCCACATTTAGGAAGCTCAGGGTAGGGGTGGGTAGGAATGTGTGTGTGTGTGCGCGTGTGTGTGTGTGTGCGCGTGTGCGTGTGTGAGAGACAAGAGACAGAGAGACAAAGGGGAGAGAGAGGAGGGGGGAGAGAGAGAGAGAGAGAGAGAGAATGTTTGTACCCACTTGTGCGTGTAGTGGAAAGAGGGGGAGAGGAAGGATAACAGAAGACACTGAGAAAAGTGATTCTCGCCTCACAGAATAATGCAGGGGGTACATCTCGGACTTTTGTCCGAGTGGTTAGACCGGGATATCAGTAGGACCAGGAAGATAAGGATAATGAGATGAATAAAGATAAAGGAATGGTGAGGGCGATGGTTGAACCAGTAAGGAGAATAGGACAGTTACAGAAAGGTGGGATGAAGGGAATAAAGGTAAGGTGGATGGAGAAGTGTAACGCATCCCCCGTTGGAGATTCGAACCTCAACTTCCTTATTTTTCACATCAGGGACAAAAAGTGTGTGTGTGTGTGTGTGTGTGTGTGTGTGTGTGTGTGTGTGTGTGTGTGTGTTGGAGGGAGGGAAGGGAATAAATAGTCGGGGAATGAGAGAAATGGGAGCTGAAATGTGGCATTCTTTCCTTTCTGCTGGTGCCCGTCTTATTTCCTGAACTCTGATCAGGCAGCAAAGTGGGAAGGGGGAAGAAGGTGAGAGGAATGGGAAAGAAGGTGAGAGGAATGGGAAAGAAAGGAGGTGAAGGGGATGGAAGGGAGAAGAGAAGACTGAAGAACAGGATGAGGGAAGGGAATAATAGTGAGTCGGGGGGTGGGGGGGAATAGGGGAGGTGTTTCCCACTAGAATGGTTCAACCTTAGTCTCCCTTCATTCCCTCAAGACCAGGGGTTGAGAGGGGAAGGGAAGAAGGACACTGGGAAGAGAAAAAGGGAAGTGAGGAAATCAGGCAATAGGGTGTAGAGGAGAGTGAAGGGGTGGGGTGGGGAAATGAGGGGCGGAATGAGGGAGGGAGGGAAACATTGGGGATGATGGCGATGGTGCGAATAAAAAGTCAGGGACTGAGTGGGAGGAGGATCAACCACATTCGCTCAGCTGGAGCGGTCCGACCTTTCCTCCTGTCCATCATCCCTGGGCAGGCTGGGGCCGGGCGGAGTGCGCCAGGGTTTTCGGGGGCCTGAGAAGGAAATGCTTCCTCTTAAGCTCATTAGCCGAGGCAGCTACAAAGGCACAGTGCTGGACGCATAATCATACTCCATTTACTAATACCACAAGCTGAGCTTGGGCCGCGTAAATAGCAGTGAATACCCAGGCCGCCTTCTCCCCATCCCGGCCCCCATTCTTCCCTCCCCCTGGACCTCCGCGGCCCTAAGGTCCTCCAGTCAATCACGCCAGAGAGCTGCTGAGTCATCGCTTAGCTCGGGTGGCTGGAGGGCTACTACTCCTTCCTTGCTCCTCCTCAGCTCCCCAGATTCTCTTTAACCCCACGAGGGTGGGGTTTGGTTTTGGGGGATCAAGTCATGAGTGAGGCGGTTCCCAGCTGTGGAATAAACAGATCACAGCCCGAGCCGAGCGGTTTGCAGAGCCGAGAGCTCGAATAAAGCAAATGGGGAGGGAAGGGGCGGCGTTAGTGTTGTTAACCCTCTGCCTCACACAGGCATCAGGAAAAAATCGCCACAAAGATAAGCAAGCGAGTGTCACCTACTTTGGTGACCTTGATTTAGCTTTGCTCCTTCTCTCCTCCCAATTTAGCTGTGCAAATCTTTCCTTGGGTCTTGCTTGACTCCATTGTCTCATCTGGAAAGTGGGGATGATAAAATAGCACTGGCAAGAAACAGAAGGGCCGAAATTTTTTTTTTTTGAAGTTGTTCCAATTCCAAAATTCGTTATCTAACCTGTTTGCTGTTAGGGCTGAGACAGCTCATTCATGTCCTCTTGCAGGACGGAGTGCTCATCTGCTTAGTTCCATACATTTGGGAGGTCGACAATGTTGGGCTTTCATCCATCTTTCTTAGGCTTACTTCCCTCCTATTACCAAGCTCCTAGCTGCTCAGTACCTTTCCTCCATGGGCACTGCTCCTCTTATACACACACTCTGTCTCTGTCTGTCTCTGTTTCTGTCCCTCTCTGTCTCCCTGTCTCTGTCTCTCTCTGTCTCTAACTCTCTGTCTCTCTCTGTCTCTTTGTCTGTCTGTCTGTCTCTGTCTCTCTCTAGATTCTCTGTCTCTCTCTGTCTCTGTCTGTCTGTCTGTCTCTCTCTCTCTTTCTCTCTGTCTCCCTGGATGGTCCAGTTCAGTGATTCAGGGAGGCTCCTGCCAATGAAGGTTGTTCAGTTGGCTTGTGCCCAAAAAGTCTTGGATTCAGAATCATGCAATCAGCTAGTTGGTGCGGATCTCCTGTCACATCTCCATTAAATTTCCCCACCTTAAATTGTCCTTTTGAGATTCCTCGATCTCCCCCACCCCCCTTGCCTTTCCAGGCTGCCCAGTTGCCATCTGTATAACATCACGTTTGGGGTGGTAGAGGATGAAGAGGGAGGGGAAGTCAGTCAGAACGATTTGCTTTGTCCCCTTACTACCTAGCAACTACCTGACGCAGACAACATATTTTCATTTTAATAGGGCCCTTCAATGCCTTAAGCCAAAAGGAGATTCTAATAGCAGCAATGTCTGAAGCTAGGGTGAGCCAGCAGGAGCCTTGTCATATCCTTATTTTCTACCACGTAGGCAGCCTCTTTCTCTACCTAATCCAGTCTGACCGGATCATGGAGTGAACAGAAGGGAACAATATCAGAGAAGGCTGGAAAGGAGACTAACAGATTTTGGAGTTGGAAATTAGATCATTTATTGGAAGTTGGAAGGGACCTCAAAGGCTAACTAGTTCGCATTTTAAAGATGAAGAAACTCAGGACCAGGGAAATAAGCCCAAGGCCACTTGTATAACAAGCATCAGAGGTGAAGATGGGGACTCAGAGTCTTTGAAATCAGAGCCGACACTCTCTCCTTTGTCCTCGAATGCCAGATTGGAAAAAAAAATGAACTTTGCTTGGTAGAAGATAGGGAATCATTAAAGATTTTTTGAGCAAGGGGTTAGATTTGTTCAAAAGAAAAATTCTTCCAGTAGCAGTATGAAAGATGGATTGGAAAGGAGAGGAAGTGGAGGTTGAGAAATCTGTAAGGAGGCAATAGTCTAGGTGGTCTGGAAGACTCATCTTCTTGAGTTCAAATCTAACCTCAGACACTTCTAACTGTGTGACCCTGGGCAAGTCACTTAACCCTCATCTGCCTCAGTTCCTCATCTAAAATAAAATGAGTTAGAGAAGGAAATGGCAAACCATTCCAGTATCTTTGCCAAGAAAACTCCAAATAGGATTGTGAAGAGTCTAAAACAACAGAACAATAACAGCTAGGATCATAGGAGCATAGAACAGGAAGAAAACCTGTATATTATTTAGTCCAATCACCTCATTTTACAGACAAAAGAAATTATAGGCCAAAGTAATTAATCGACCTGCCTAAGGGTACATAGGTCTTCTAACTCCAAAGTCAATGTTTTTCCTACTATGCTAAGCTACTCAACTCTGACTCTCCACAGTACATCATACTTGTCCCCTTCCTCCTCTCCTTCCCCTTCCTCCTCCTCTCTCCCCTGCCACAGAGTACAGCAGTAGGAATAGAAAATGGGGAGTTGATGTGAGAGATGTTGAAGAGGTGGAATGGACAGAACCAAGAATGTGCTGGTAAATGTTTAATTATTGGTTCTCTGGAAAAAATGTTTGTGCAAGGCACTTTAAAGTTTAATTGCATTATCATAATTTTCTCCACCTCTTTCTTAAGTCTAGACAATCAACAACAACAAAAATAAAACAAACCTTGATTTGTAGGTTTGCTGTTTCCAAACTATAAATGCTCAGAAGACCCTTGGGGAGGACTCACATTAAAGGACCAGGAAGAAGATGAAAAAGACAGAGAAGTGGTTTTAGAGGTAGAAAAAGAATCAGAAAAATGTGGTGTCTCAGACTCCAAGGGAGAAGAGAGGCTCTACTGGGAGGAGGAGGAAGAAGAAGACAGTAGTAGCTAAAGCTGCATAAAAAAAAATAAAAAGAGGATGAATATTAAAGAAAAAAAGTCATTGGATTTGGCAAATAGGAGGTCATTGGTGACATTGAAAATAGTAACCAACATGATGCTTTAAAGATGGCAAGCAAGATGGCTTAGTGGATAGAGTGCTGGGCCTAGAGCTAAAAAGACCATTCGTTAGCTGTATGAACCTGGGCAAATCATTTAACCTCTGTTTACTTAATCCACTGGGCAAAGGAAATGGTAAACCGCTCCAGTATCTTTGCCAAGAAAACCCATATAGGATCATGAAGAATTGGGCATGCCTGAACAAACAGGGATTGCAAAGCACTTTGCATATATTTTTCCCCTGAGTCTCACAATAAGGTAAGTGCTATTATTATCCTCATTTTTACCAATGAGGAAAAGGTAGTTTCAGTAGAGTGGTAAGATTGGAATCCAAGGTTAAAGCCAGATTTCAAGAAGTAGGATTTTAAGAGTAGGTAAAGAGGTAGTTGAGGCCCCTGGTGTTTCCAGCTTTTTCCAAAGTGAAAGGGCGTAGAGACATGGAACAGAAGCTGGATGGGACTGAAGGGCCAAGGGAAAGGCTTTCTTTTTTTTATGAAGTTATACTGTATGTGACCTTTGTAGAGTTGCTGCAGCCAAGGTGAGGACTGGGAGGCATCATAGTAAATTTAGGTAATGCCTTGGTGGCTAAGGGCCTTGGTGAATGGGTGATTAACCTTAAGGAGAAAACTTCCATATACTTAAGGCAGGCTTTATATATAGGTAGAGTAAGTGGCCCACCTATACTGTGTGATAGGAGTAACACTAAAAGGTTTGTTGATCCTTAGGCAGGTCACCTACTTTTTGGATGGGACCACCCCTCTATTCCTTCCTAGCCAGAAATATCTTACCATCTAAAAATATACAGATCTCCTTAAGTTAGACAAACAAAAGCACGGTCATTGTCTCTAGAAGGCATCTTTGCAAAATAGACATGGTGGGGGCGGCCAGGTAGCACAACGAGTAAGAGCACCGGCTCCAGTGTTGAGAACACCTGGAGATCAAATCCCGGGCTCAGACACTTAGCACCCACCCAGAAACACCTGGCCGTGTAACCTTAAGCAAGTTACTTAACCCCAATTGCTTAGGGGAGGCCAGGTGGCTCAGCGAGTAAGAGCATCAGCTCCAGTGTCGGGATGACCTGGATCAAATCCGGGCTCAGATACTCAGCACCACACCCAGAAATAATAACTGGCTGTGTAACCTTGAGCAAGTTACTTAACCCCAATTGCTTTAAAAAAAAATAGACATGGTGCCTTGAAGAGTAAGTTGGTCTGGGAATAGAGTATGTGCCTAGGGTTCTAACTCTAATCCTTTAGCAATTAGCAAAAGGATATGAGCTGCCCCTCAATGTGTAGACTGTATCCCTAGAATGAGTTCTCTCTGAAATAAAGAAACTATATAGACATTCAGTGAAATACAATTTCAAGTATAGTTCATACTTTTTTCCCCCCATAATCTGGTTCCTAGGAAAAGAATAGCCTTTAAAGTAGACGAAAAGGGCAAGTACTCAGAATAGGTAGCAGTGACCTTTGAAAACAGAGTTTTGCCCTGCATGGGTAGGATGAAGGTAGGTTTTGATTTGGGTGGGAAAGAGAGGGTATAGAGGAGAAAGAGAATAAACACATATTAAGTACCTAAAATGTATAAGGCACTGTACTAAGTGTTTTACAAATCTTTCATTTGATCCTCAAAATCTTGTGAAGTAGGTGCTATAATGATCCCTATTCTACAGTTGAAACTGAGGCAGACAAAGTAACTCACCCAGGGTCACACAAAGAATAAGTATCTGAGGCTGGATTTGAATTCAGATCTCCCTGACTCTAGGTCTAAATTTTTACCTCCCAGTGCCATCTGGTTGCTTAGGGAAGAAGGCCTGGAGCTTCAGTTGCTTCCAGGAGAGAGGGAGAGTCCAGGTTAGCTCACTGAGAGGGTCTTGAGGAGCTGAAGAAAGTTGGGTGCCTGTTGGAAGAGAGGCAAGAGGTATTAGAAATGACAGCTTGAACTCTTTGCCTCTATCTACTGAATAGCGAAGTTTCAAGGTTAGTATCAGTATTTTTGGTAGCAAGATATGAACATAAAAACAAACAAAAAGCTAATGGGCTGAAGTTTGCTCATTGCACTGGAACCTCCCTTGCAATGATTCCTTTAAGTCAGACCTGCAGCAACGTGCTAGGTTAAATGCATCAGCATTTCTGTCCAGGATTGTTTGTTAATCAGGGGATTTAAGCAAAGCAATGGCTGCTGAGGTATTTTGGAAAGACAAGCATTATTTCTGCAGGTTGTAGAATTTGAGTGAGACTAGCATGAGAGAAGAGCCTGTAGAGGGGTGGTCATGGCTGGGCTCTCACAGCTTGGGAGCCCTTAGGCTTAATCTTTACAAATGGCATAAATGTCACATGAGTTTCCCTAACTATCCTCCTTTTGAGGGAGGAGCAGTATCTGGGAGTTGTGTGGTCAGTGTCCTGGATGTTACTGCCCAAAGCCTGGTGTCCCAGCAGAATGGGTGCTGGTTTGCTTTTGAGGAAGAAGTCTTTTCCCTGGGAGTTCCAAATGCCAATAAAAGGCCATTCTTTGCCTCATTTCTTACCTCGCCTTAATCACTGAACAGGTCAAACTGAGACCTGTTAAAGACATTAGCTTAAAAAGGCCAAGGTCTCCCACTGCATTGAGGACCATCTCCAGTTGTCCTGATCTATATCTTTCCACTGGATGCAGATGGCTCCAGAGGAGAGAGTGAGGCTGGTGACCTTGCACAACCCTCTCTCACATAAATCCAATCTGCTTGCATGTCATGGCATCACCTTCCTGATGTCATGGTCCTCTTCAAGAAAGGACAGGAGCAGCTAGGTGGTGCAGTGAATAGAGCACTGGCCCTGGAGTCAGGAGGACCTGAGTTCAAATGTGACCTCAGACACTTAACCCAAAATTAGCCGTATGACCTTGGGCAAGTCATTTAACCCCAACTGCCCTACCTTCCCCCCTCCAAAAAGCAAAAAAAAAAAAAAAGAGAGAAAAACATCAACAAAAACACATCCCATTAAAATAAAAAGAATCATGGTGTGTGTGTGTGTGTGTGTGGCCCTAGTTGTCAGAGGCTAGAGATTTGGAGCTTTGATATGAATTAAGAGGGTTGTACATGCACCTTAAAAAAAAACCTGGAACATATCTCCATGTAATTGCATAATAAAGGGAGGAATTTGGAAAATCTTCTGGGGATTAGGGTGTGAAGAAAAGGAGAGATGAAGAGCAGTGTTTCCAAAATTCTACTTTAGTGTTTCCAGATTTAAAGGGCTAGAATCCTTTGATTGGTCATTGAATGGTGGCGTGATGATGTTATTGGGAAAATGGCCAAAGGATCAAAGGTCTAGAATAGTAAGCGACTTCAGAGGTCATATAATACACACTCTTTATTTTACAAGTGAGAAAAGTGAGGCCTAGGAGGTTAATTGACTTGCCCAGTCAATTAAAAAGTAAGTAGCAGAGTCAAGATTTGAACCCAGGTTCTCTGACTCCATATTCAGTACTTCTTTCCTGTATGATGTAGTTTCTTCAAAGTTAGAGCTGAGATTCCAAAAAATGAAGAAGCTTTTTTTTTTTTTTTTTTTGGCAAACCTTTGGACTGAATTAGAGATAGAAAGAATGTGAAGAAGACAAAAGAATGTGAAGATGATATTAATGACGTGTGTGTGTGTGTAAAAAACATTTACCCAAAGGGGAAAGTACAATCCATTGGTAAACAGTCCTCAAGCTAGAAAGACAATGATTGCTAATGATGTTGTTAAGTTCTTATAATAATTTCCTGAGCAGTCAACAAATGTGGTATATACTGGAAGTCTGTTAGGGGTATAGAAAGAGAAGACTGAGGAATAAAGAGGAGAGGATGGAATGGGGCAGGTGTAAGGAAGATATGTGTGTGTGTATAACATATACATATATATATATTCACACATATATAATAT
This sequence comes from Petaurus breviceps papuanus, assembly GCF_028583685.1. Lineage (NCBI taxonomy): Eukaryota > Metazoa > Chordata > Mammalia > Diprotodontia > Petauridae > Petaurus > Petaurus breviceps. Next base: position 781,057 of record NW_027187336.1, read on the forward strand.
GCATATACATATATAATGAGGTTCTTTAGTAATTCATTTGAATTATTATTAATCACCTACTGTGGGTAGGGGTACTGTTTGAGAGGAGAAAATTTAGATAAAACTCATCCCTTCTGCTTATAAAAGTTATAGTTAGCTATGAATATGAAGGTGGCACAAATAAATGATACAAAAGAATGCATGGTGAATCAGTCAGTCAAACATTTATTAAGCACCTACTGTGCACTAGGCATTATGCTAAGTCTGAGAGATACAAAGAAAGGCAAAAGACAGTCCCTGATCTCAAGGTAGGTAATCATCGTCTAACAGGGAGACCATGAAAATAACTATATAAGAACAAGATAGATGCAGATTAGGATAAAATCAATACAGTAAGTATGTAAGAATGTTTATGGCAAAGTGCCATGTAAGAGGGAAACCCCACTGGAGTGATTTACCATTTCCTTCTCAGGTATTTGGTGCAATGAATAGAGTGCTGGACCTGGAGTCAGGAAGATCTGAGTTCAAATCCTGCCTCAGACACTTATTTGTTGTGTGACCCTAGGTAAGTCACTTAACCTTGTTTGCCTCAATTTCATCATCTAAAAAATGATCTGGAGAAGGAAATGGCAAACCACTCCAGTATCTTTGCTAAGAAAACTCCAAGTGGGGTCACAAAGAGTCTAATATTACTGAAAACACAAACTTCCTGACTCCAGGCCCAGCACTATCCACTCTGCCACTTAACTGCCCTATGAGTGCACTACAGACATAGAAAATAGCATAGCAGTAGGTTATGCTTGGGAAGGCAGTAAAAGAGTTTGGCCTGGAATATAGTTTTATAGTTTGTAGAGAGAAATAATATTATGGAAGACTGGAAATGTGTTGTGGTGTCAGACTGAAAGACCTTGAATGACAGACTAAGAAGTTTTAATTTTAGTCTGCCTCATAGTTGAGCTGCAAGTGTTTATGTGCAAATAATGAGGTACTGAAAGTGATCATGTGAGAAGGACCTACTGTTACCAGGGGTTAAGTAAGCAATTGGGCTTAAGTAACTTGCCCAAAGTTACATGGCCAGTTATTTTGTGTAGGTGTTAAGGCCGGAACTGGTCCCGGGTCCTCCTGACTCCAGGGCCGGCGCTCTTACTCACTGTGCCACCTAGCTGCCCCCAGATATATTTATCGTAGGGGATACAGGACCAGGTGGAAATCAACAGCCTCATGGCCTGATCCTGATAACTGTGAAGTGGCAGCAATGTTCATCATGGTCTCAGTTCCATGCATTCTGAGGTAGGTGGCTGATATCATTGATATCAGACGTGTGTGGCATTATTTACAACATCATCCCATTGTTGATGTGGCTCAATGCTCTCTTCAAAAGAAAGTGTTTATATTTCAAAGGAGGGTTGGATGGAAAAATATAGATTGTACCCTTGTGATATCTCCTAGCACAGTCTTATGCAAGGCATACCAAGGGGGAGGTTGGGGCCTAGGACAAACTTGTGGCTTGGAGGACGTTGACTTCTCTAGGAGTAGTCTTCAGGAGTTAAAAGGTATTAATTTCAAGTAAACCAAAAGTTAGCAGAAAAAACAAAATTCAAAGCATGAGTACATGTTTCTCCTATGAATAGTTAATGGAGTCAGCCAATAATACAACTCCTGTCTTCCAGGGTAGTCAATGGGAGGCTATTCACAGGTCTCTAGAGCAGAGAGGTGATCTGATCTGATCTGTGAATAAAAAAGATAAATCTTGCAATTATAGATCCAGAGCTGTGAAGTGACTTCAAAGGTCTAATCAAGTAAAATTCAGTCATTTTCTAGACTAGGAAACTAAGGTGTAGGGAGATTAAGTGACTTTCTTGAGGTAGGAAGAAGTTTTGAATGCTAGAACCTCATGCTAGAAGCCACCATACTATATTTCCTCTTGTAGTGGCATGAGGATGAATTGGAGGGAGACAGGGTAGAATCTGGGGGACCTCTTGGTTCTTTGTAGGAATATTCCAGGAAGATGCTAATGAGGATTTGTATTAACATTATGACAATGAAGATGGAAAGGAAAGGACAGCTGCAAAGAGATATTGTAGAGATAGATTTTCTAAGACATGGTTGGATATGAGAAGTGAGGGAGTGGGGAGAGGTAAGATATCACTGAAGTTTTAAATACAGGAGACTATGTGAGTGGTGGGGTCATTAGAAAAATTAATGGGGGTGGATAGGTGGTGCAATGAATAGAGTGCTGGGTCTAGAGTCAGGAGGACCTGGGTTCAAATCCAGCCTCAGACACGGAACACAAAAAACTAGCCGTGTGACCTTGGGCAAGTCACTTAACCCCAATTGCCCTACCTTCCCCCTGCCAAAAAAAAAAAGCAAAGAAAAATTAATGAAGTCAGAAAAGTTTTGGGAAACTATAAAAAGCTTGGTTTGTGGCATGTTGAGATTGAAGTACTAATAGGACAGGGGAAAGGCAGTCTGGAACTTGGAAGAGAGGTCAGGAGAAAGTAGGAACATAATCTGAGACAGGGGCCAGATTGAATTGTGACAAGATTCTAAGGACCATTAGTACACTATATGATAGTCAAATGTCAGATGAAGCAAGTGAAGGATGAAGCAAGAAGAGAAATCAAGAGATCAGGAACCAGGAAGCAATTTGATTTATGAAGTACTTGGTGGGACACAGTAAGGCATACTAGTAGAAACCAGAGTGGTCTAGTTTTAGGCTAATATTGAGCTAGTGGTGGTGAGGAGGCCAGGGAAGGGGAGATATTCTCTACTCAATAACTATGTGCCTAATGCTCTTTCAGGTGTTTTGTGAAAGATGAAAGAAAGAAAGAAAGAGAAGGAAGGAAGAAGGAGAGAAAAGAAGGAAGAAAACAAAGACAGAAAGGAAGGAAGAAAACAAAATGAAAGAAGGGAAGAAAGAAAAAATGATGAGACTTCCTGGTCTCAAGCAGCTGACAGACTAGTCAGGTAGATTGGACTAAAAGTCATTAAACAACTAGGAAATAACTCAGAATTGTGTGAAATGAAAGGAAGCATAGTAGATTGCACTCTAGATTTGGAATCAATTAATTGATCAACAAGTTATTTTAAGGTGCCAAGCACTGTGGTAGATGCCAGATGTACAAAGCCAGATTATCCTTGTCCTCAAAAACGTGTATGTATGTATGTATGTATATATATATATATACACATACATACACATATGTGTATATGCATACAATATAATATATTATATATCACATATATTATATAATGTATAATATTTTCTCAGGAGAGAGAAGCATTTACTTGCATAAACATATACAAAATATGTACTATGTAGATGAAACACAATCTTCTTTGGGGAGATAGCAATAGAAGTTAGAGGTGGGGCTAGATGGTAAAGGGAGGTAATCAGCAATAAGGTTAGAAAGTAAATAAGGCTAGTAAGTTGAGGCCAGGTTGTGAAGAGATTTGAATGCCAAACAAGGGAGTTTATCTTTGATCCTAAAGGTTGTAGGAGAAATGTAATTTATTGAGCAGATGGATGACATGCATGGTCGGGACTCGTGCTTTAAGAAAGCACACAGGTAGCTTGTGGAAGAGGGATTGGAGAGGGGAGAACAGGAAAATAATACAAGAAATGGGTTCAAGCTCCTGAGGTGTGACTTAGTCATGCCTGTTGTAGGATGTTGAGTAAATCTCTTTCTGTATCTGAGCTTTTGTTTACTCATCTGTAAAATGGGGTTAATATCTGCACTACATTCCTAATGAGGCTGTGGTGAGGAATCAGTGGCACAATGTAGACAGAGTGCCTTTTAAGTCTAAAGTGCTATATGACTGAGTCATCATAATTAAATGCTAGCTGTGTTATAGATTACAGAGTTTTCAAGAAGTTCAGAGAAGGAAAGAATCACTTCTAAAATGAGTCTCAAAGTATTAAATGATAATAAAAAGATCTGACATTTATGTAGTGCTTTTAGTTTTACAAAGGTTTTATATATATATTTGATCTTTACAACTCTGTAAGCGAGGAGCTGCTATTGCACCCATTTTACAGATGAAAAAAAAAAGTGGTATACCAGAGAGGTTCAGGGGCATACAGTGTCTAGGGCAGTATTCAAACCCAGGCCAGACTGGCTCCAAGTACAGGTCTCTATCCATCATATCATTTTGAAATGCAGCACAATAAATGCCAATATTTGAAGATAGATATGCACAGACCTGAGCTATTGTGGTCCCTCTCCCCTAAATTATGATTTCTTTTAAAAGGACCCTATACATATGTATTAATCATTTCCCTTGATGGAAAGTGATGATACCACGTCCTGTGTCTTGCCTGGGACTGCATTTGACATTTACTGCCATCTCTATTCTATGCATGCTGGGCTCCTCCAATCATGCCTGAATCCTCCAAAGACCCTCCAGTTGCTAACTCAAAGGAACCCTTTGATGTCCGTAATGATAAAACAAAGCGTCAAGACTTGCAAGCTGATTTTCCCCTTAGACACTCCACAGATTTCAGGGCCCCCTCACAGACTGTCAGTGACTTGGAGGCTCTCAGAAGCATTAACACAGTTTATTTCAGCTCCAATCCCCTTTGTTGTCAAAGCTGCAGGCTTCTCTCCTTTCTGCTATCAGAAAGTGCAGAAAGTAGCCAAGGAAACATAGGTACGTAAAGTTGGGAAAGAAGATTTGCCCTTCACTTGAGATTTCTCCAGTTTGGAGGGGCAAATGGGGAATTCTTGTCTTTTCAAAAATTGCCACATTTGTCATCCAGTGTATTCAAAACCTTTGTTCCAGCAAGACTCACTGTTCTCTAAACTATAGAGAACATCCCATGTCTCACACTGCTTTTTCTGACTGGAGTGACCTTCCTCGTCCAATCTGAATCCTATCTATACTCCAACAATTAGCCTAGATTGGGAAATTCAACCTGAGTTTTCTCATCTATAAAATGGGACCAAGGATATTTTTATTTCCTGTATTGTATCACTGGGATAATCAAATGAAATAATGTATGAGAATTTTTTTAATGGAAAAGTTTATTTTTGCCACCATAAATTCTACCTCCATCTCTCTCTCTCTCTCTCTCTCTCTCTCTCTCTCTCTCTCCTCCTCCCTCTCTCTCTCCTCCTCCCTCTCTCTCTCCTCTCCCCTCTCTCATCTCTCACTCTCCCTTTCTCTGTCTCTGTCTCTTTCAGTGTCTCTCTCTCCCTCCATGACATGATTTGTTTATTCACTTTGTTTATTCACTCTAAATTTTCCTCTTTGATAATTTATACCTTCTTGCAAGACTTGGATTCCATAAAAAGCAAGCTTTTTAAAGAGATTTTTTTCTTTGTTTTGTTTTTGTACCTCCAGTATCCACCACAATTTGTAATTTTATTTCTTTAGGGAGTTACCTGTGAGGAAACTCCTTTTGCCAAAGCAGAATGGCAGTTGTCTTACAACCTATAGCCATAGAGAGTTGCTTGGGACACAGAGAGGTCTTGTTCTGGGTCACAAAACCTGTAAATGTCAGAGGCAGTACTTGAAACAGTCTTCTTGATTTTGACATCAGCTCTCTATTCATTACTTGTTGGGTCCTCTCTTACACATAGTAGGTGTTTAATAAATGTCTATTGAACTATTGGCTTAGCTTAGCTACCACTTTCTCTTCAGAGTCTTCCCTGATCACTCAGAGTGAAATTATTCCTTCCTTTCTTGATATTTTTAGAGAAATAAATATTGTCTGTATGTCTCTTTTATCTAAATGACAAAGAGGCAACTGGTGGCTTAGTGGGTAGAGCACTAGATTCACAGTTAGGAAGTCATGAGTCCAAATTTGGTTTTATACACTTATTAACGATGTAAGCCTGACTTAGCTTCTGTTTGCCTCAGTTTCCTCGCCTGTAAAATAGGGATCATTTGTTGTGAGAACCAAATGAGATAATATATTTTTTTAAGAGTGCTAAGCATAAGGGGCAGCTAGGTGGTGCAGTGAGTAAAGCGCCAGCCCCAGAGTCAGGAGGATCCGAGTTCAGTTCTGGCCTCTTACCACCCCCCCACACAAAAAAATTAGCCGTGTAACCTTGGGCAAGTTACTTAACCCCAATTGTCCTCCAAAAAAGGCAAAAAAAAAAAAGTGCTAAGCATAGTGACTGGCACATGGTAGGCTCTATACAAATTCTTATTCCTTTCTTATGAAAAAAGATTCACATTTTTCCTGTTCCACACCCCTGAGTTGAATAAAAGGCCTTTGAAGACAAAAACTGTACTATTTTAAGCTGCATGTTCCTACAACAAGGGCTATAATAAGGGCTTAATAAATATTTGTTGAATTAAAATGAAGATGTGCTCTGCTTGGGGCATAATATAGTGGTACTATTGTTTCTTTAATGTCTGTATGGTTGATGTAATGTGTATTTCTTAGTATGATTGGGTATTTTTTCATATATTTTATCTCTCCAAATAGATCTCAAACCCCTGAACCAAATCTTAAGAGTCTTTATATCCCTACTGCCTAGTATAGTGCCTTGTACATACTTGGCTTTCAAAGGAATTGATTGAAACATTTAAAACATTGCAAATATTAAAAGTAATATTTAAAATTTGTATTGTCCTTGTGTTCATCTTTGCTGTTGCCTAGTTGCTTCCATTGGTGTGTCCATTAGCTTTTTTATATCATCAATTGTGTTGGAAGCTACCCAGGGGGCAGGGATTCTATTTTTCATTGGACTCTCCATAATCCTTACAAGCCTACACATCACTTAGCAGGAAAGTTGGCTCCTTGAGCAGGAAGAGTAGGTAGACCTACAAGGTATGATTTGAGAAGTGCCTAAAACAACTGGTTCATAGGTTCTAAAGCTAAAAGGGATCTTAGTGATCATGTGGTCTAAGCCTGTCCTTTAACAGAGGAGGAAACTGATCATAAAGGTGAAACAATTTGTTCATGATAAAACAGCTAGGAAGTGGAAGAAACAAGGAAATCCAGCTCTATCAGACTCCAAATTTAGTGGTCTATGTCCTTCCTGCCTAAGTACCTATATACATGTGATATATATGTATATACATACACATAACCATATGTATGTGTATGTATGTATGCATCTATCTATCTATCTATCTATCTATCTATCTATCTATCTATCTATCTATCTATCTATCTTCCAAATCTAAGCAGTGTTTTGATTTCCACCATTAGTCACTCATTTAGATTCTGAACTGAAAGACCCTGTTGTAAAATGAGAATTTTGAGCCTGGAGGCAAGAAATCTGGATCCATATCCAATCCTGGAGACTTACTATTTGTGTGGCCATTGGCAAATCATTTAAGCTCTCTGACCCTCAATTTCCTCATCTATAATACGGGGGTAATAATATTTATATTACCTATCTCAATGGGATAGGTAAAAAAAGGATGCTTTTTTTTCCCTCTTTCCATTAATAAGCATTTGTTGTCCTTCTCTTCTACCTCTCCTCTATCCCTATTGATAAGGAAAAGAAAGAAAGAAAAGAAAAAAAATAAGAAAGAAAAAAAAACACAGTCCTTGGCATAAATGTGTGTAGTAAAGCAGAGGAAATTCTCACGCTGGCTATGTCCCAAAAGATCTCATTCTACATATTGAGCCCATCACCTACCTCTCTGTCAGGAGGTGGGGCATCAAGAATGATCTTAGTAAACTTTAAAGCCCTCTAGAAAGGCAAATTACTCCTACTAAAGTGCTTTTGTTAACAGGGAAAATTAACACATTGAGTTTTCATCATCCATTAGCACTTTAGTATGAATTAAATTATGAAATTTGTTAGCTAGAAAGGAAGGCTTTAAGATAATAGTAGGAGTAAGTTTTGATGGTAGGGATGGTTTTAGCAAAGTCTGTAACATGGAATGCTGCCAGGGAGGGTGGGCAGGGGCCCATGTGAGGTTACAGGGCTGGACATGCTATTGGTCTTCAACACGTAGGAATGGCTGATGAGGAAGAGGCATAAATGTGCTTTGGGAAGACTAGATTAGGTTGGCTATACTTTGTCTCTTTCCTTAAAAGGGGGACAGGGAACACATAGACAAAAACAGTTAGAATGACTAATGAGAAGATTGAGTGCAACCTACAACACCAAAGGAATTTTACCAACTCTGATGTTTATCTTTATCTTATCTACTCATGATCAGTGGATTAAAAAGTGCTTGGGAAAGGTTTAATCCAGATTGGTGAATTTTTTTTGGAGGGACAAGGCAAGGCAATTGGGGTTAAGTGACTTGCCCAGGGCCACACAGCTAGCAAGTATCATGTCTGAGACTGGATTTGAACTCAGGCCCTCCTGATTCCAGGGCTGCACCATCTAACTGCCTTAGATTGGTGAATTTTAAGAGGTTCTGGCTCCTTTTGTATTTACCTTATTATAAAATCTATTTTATTATAAAATTCCAAATTATCAAATCTCCTTTCCCCCTTGATTATCTTGAACTAACCTATGAAGGCCTGACCACAGATGGTTACCTTCAGTTATCTCCAGGTTTACTTAATCTGTCAGAACCAAAATTGAGATACTGGGTTGCAGTGAAGAGGTCTGGAAACATGTATCCTCAACATTCTTTTTGCACTAAATTTGTTTATATACCACCTTCATGGCTGTTGTAATGCTCAAATTAGAGAATATATATTAGCACTTTACCTTAAAGCACTTTATAAATGTCAGTTATTATTATTACTATCAATAAAGCCCATAGATCTACTGAGTGTGAAGCTTTCTCTCTGTACTATGGAATCCAGGATTGAACCAGCAGAATTGTAAAAGAGTTTTTTCCCCCCTACTGATTTCCTCTGTTCAAAATTCCACCTTGTGTATACATTGTACTTAAAAAAACCAACACACACTGGCCCCAGTGTCGGGATGACCTGGGGATCAAATCCGGGCTCAGATACTTGGCACCACACCCAGAAATAACTGGCCATGTAACCTTGAGCAAGTTACTTAACCCCAATTGCTTAAAAAAAAAACCCCAACACAACAGGCAATGCAGTATAAACAGGGCCTGAGGTTCTGACTGTTGGTTTCTAAGAGATACAGACAGGTTGTGATGTGGGAAGTCTCATGAAATCAGGACTCCTGTCTATTTTACAGAATCAGAGAATGTTAAGAGCTGAAAGGGATTGTAGAGATAATCTAACTGAACCTCCTCATTTTACAGCTGAGAAATCTGAAGCCCAGAGCAGTGAGGTGACCTGTCTGATGTCACACAGCTAGTAAATGGCAGAGCTTGGGGTTGTATGTTTCTGACTCCAATATGCTTTATGTTGCAGCATGCACTGTGTTATATTGGTAGAGTAACAGCATGTGTTCCAGATATTTGCAAATCATTTTAAACCAGAGATGCTTGACTTTTTCATTAGCACTGTTGTAGAATCAGTCAGCACTACAGTAATGGATAGCAACTACTGCAGTCAGTGCTAAAGCTAGGGAAAGCAGGGGAGCTGTACTTCAATTTGCCACTATTATACAAATGTATGGGGGTAACATAATCAGGGATATTTAAGGAGGAGGAAGGTGTATTAATAGTGCCATTGGATTTTATTAGACTTGAACACATTTTATTATTAGATGTTTTGGACTGTTTATAGAATGAGAGTAAGATTCCAACTGAGCTCCCAGATATGGGAAAGGCATGTCTACATTGTCTGTTTTCTAAGGATAAACTTCTCTGATATGATTTCATCTATATCTTTTACCTGGCACTCTGACCAGTTAGAAAACAGCTAGGGAAGAGTATGTATCTATGTATCCCTTTTCTGAGCACCCCATATCTTGTAGTGCTTGATGCCATCCTTGGTTGGTAAAGTATAAATATTCTCCTAAGGATAGGTATTGGTTCTGAGATTCCACTAAGTCTGGAAGGTAACCATTGCACTGACAGGAAACTCAGGAGATAATTCAGGTTAGATTACTTTGGGAGATGGCCAATGTGGTCTCCATAGGAGAAATGCTTGGATTGCAATGGCCCAAGAAAAATGACCCTTGGCTTAATTAGAGCATTAGAGTTGGGAAGGACCTTAGAGTTCATATAGTCCAGCTCACTCATTTCATAGATGTGGAAACTGAGGCTCAGAAAGGTTAGGTGTCTTGTCCAAAGTGACACAAGTAGTAGGTAGCAAAATCAGGATTTAAACCCAGGTCTTCTGATTCCAAATCCAGTCCTCTTTCTACTATGCCACACTGCTGAAATCCCAGGCTAATTTATTCCATTCTATTCATATCACTTGGCCTACCTTTCTAAACTTATTTTGCATCCCTTCCTCTTGTGTACTCTATCTTTGAGGCAAATTGACTGACTTGCTATGTAAACAACCTCTCATCTCCTGCCTCCATGTCTAGAATGGGCTCCCTTCTCATCACTTCACAAATCCCTAGCTTTCTTCAAGGGACAACTGAGATGCCATCTCTTTTCAATGAAGTCCTTTTTGATCCCCTAATTATTAGTGCTCTACTCCTGAAATTAGCCTAGGAAAGCACATTTTTGACTATGTGGCTTTCTTACTCAACCAACTTCAATGGCTTCCCACTACCCCATAATATAAAATATACACTCCTCTCTAACTTTTAGAGCCCTACCCAACTTGGTCTCAATATATCTTTATAATGTCATTGGACATTACTCCCCTTCCTGCACTTTTCAGACCAGTCAAACTGTCTATCTTTCTGTTCCTCATACATAATATTTTATTTTCCATTTCTGTGCTTTTGCACTGGGCATCCCTCATGCCTGGAATGCATTTTCTCCTTATGTCCACTTTATGGATTTCCTCTCTTTCTTTAAGATTCAGCTTAGGCATCATCTTCTGCATCAATTATTTCCTGATCTCCCTAAACAGCTAATGCCCTCCTTCCCAAACTACATTGAATTTAACTACTTTGTATAGATTTGTATTGATTAATCTTAATTATTGTATTGATTAATATGTATATATTTTTATATGTCCTTGTTGTCTCCTTTTCCCCTTCCCCTTTAGAATGTAAGCTCATTGAGAGTAGAGATTTTTCATTCTTTATATTATATCTCTAGAACCTAGCACAGTTTCTGGCACATAATAGGTGCTTAATAAATATTTGTTGATTTATTAATGATATAGCCTTTCAATAGTAAACATAAATAAATAAATAATAAGTAAAGAGGTTTCCAATAATAAACACCAGGCAATTGTAGTAAAGTTGGTAACTACTTGGTATGCAGAAAAAAATAGAGGAAGGTTTTAGTGCCTTTTCTGATTGAAGTATCTGCTCCCCATATCCGAAGGAACAGACCAAAGAAGAGACAAAGGATCTTTGAATGGGGATGTTGTTAACACTATCATGGAAGTGGTCAGCACCACTTCTAAGGATAATAAGGCCTGAGAGCTGGGCTTCATTGCACTGTCATGTACAAAGGAAGCTAAGGTGTAGGGTTTCTGTCACAAGGATATTTAAGAAGGAGAAAAAGCTATTCCTGTTACTGACAGAACTTAGTGTATTTAGGTATGATGGAACACTGACTGAAAGTGAGTCAGGTGAGTCTTATAGGGGTGGGAAGGGTGATGCTTCATTTTCCCCAATGTGAGTGTGTCACTGTGTTTCCTCTCCAGTGCACTAACCATTAGTTAGTGCATTAGGAAAGAGGCCAGTCAGAGAATGAAGGGTTCATGTGTCCTTTCTCATGGTGTCTCTCATTTCGTGTTTGGTGACATCCCTAATTGTTAAGGAGTCAGTGTTCCAATAATGACTTCTAGTTTATTAGGGATAGCTTTCTCTACATTTTTTGGTATGTCATTGGTTCTGACACTCCACCCATCACCCCAAGGACATCTTTTGAGGGTGCAATTGTAATAATCCAAGATGTACTTATTGAGCACTAACTGATTGCCTTCTACTGGGCTAGGATCATAAATCTTATTTTTGGGGCACCATTAAAAAAGAAGTGAATTGACCCCACAGCAGCCTTACGAATCAGTATCATCCAGATGGTTTTCTCTTGTGGAGGCATCCCAATGCTACCTTCTCTATTCATGGGTTTGGCATGTAACTATTGTTTCCCAGAAAATCATAATCTATCAATCTCTCCTTTTGAGAATATCAATCAATGTCCCTGAAACTATGCCTTCGTTTTCATTTCAAGAGCTTTCAATCACTTCTCCTCTCCCTTCATGCTTGCAGAAAGATGCAGTGACACTGGGAAATTGTGTTTTGACATGAAATCATTATGTGTTTTTTAAACCTCTCCTTCAATTTTGCTCTTTTTCTTACTTTCTGCCCTCTCCTGACACTCTCCCCAGTGACGAAGCATCATTCCCAATTCAGTTTTTAAACTCCATCACACAGATCTCCAATGTAGTCTTGAAAGATAAACCACACACCAAAACACAAATCTTTTTTCTTACACTAAAGTGTTTCATACCAGAAACAATTACATTGTGAATAAATTGTCTACTCTAATTTAATCTTCCCCGATGTGTTTCTCTTGGGGATTTTTTTTTTGGTTGGGGGGAGCTATGTTTTTCTTGGGCTAAATGTTTCTTTGCAGAGAACATTGTCAATGTCACTGAGGAGCTCCTTTTAAGAAAAATGCAGAGATGTCATGAAGTTAGTTTCTCTAGAACAACAATAACTTGCTTTAGTGAATAATTGATGTTGTGCCTATAGTGAGCCAGCTTTCCTGTTAATGTAGAGGTGAAGCCTAGAGTGATGGCTCAACATTCTAAATTGTCTCACCTTTTCCCTCCTTGTATAAATGGTGTCTCTTACCTACATTCTAGATGAAAGTCAAATAGAGTCCTTTGTTTTCACCAACATTTTAGCCATTTTCTACCAACCAAGAAAGTGCTTTGGGGAGAAAAATATGATTGTTTGAGAATTACTACTGAAATTGGGGGTGTCAATCAACAGTTGTCAGTTTCCTACTCTATGACACTCGAGGATGGTACAAGTTGTTTATCCAGACAGAATATAAGCTCTTTGAGGGCAAGGACTCTTTTATTATTTTTTATCCCTACTGCCTAGTACATAGTAGGTATTTAATAAAGTCTTGTTGATTGATTGACAAAATATTGTAATTGAAGGTCTTTTCTAGCTTTAACATGAATCTCTCACACACTAGACATCTTGGGTCTACCCTTGGAATAACTGAGAAGTTTACTTTAGTTTCCTATTTTACTATCTCTCCTACTCCATTTTGTTATCTTTTCCTCCTTTTGTTTCCCTATCCCCCAGCTCTTAAGACCCTCATATTGCTCCTCCCAGTAGCCATGGTCTATCATTACAGTGTCCCCAGCAAGTCACTGAACCTTCCAGGAGCCTGCCCAGGCAACACTGTGTTCTCAAGATTTGGGACAAGGTGTCTGAAATAACATTAGAAATGGAGTCAGAGGACCTGGGTTGGTGTCCAAGCTTTGCTACTTGCTACCTTCTTGGACTTGGGAAGTCACTTGTCTTCTCGGGGTCCTAATTTCCCCAGTTTTTCTTTTAATTGAACAAGATGAGAGAGCATGGTATAGATAAAAGAGAACTAGGCTTTGTAGTCGAAGGAACCTGGGTTCAAATTCCACCTATGAGAGTTATTAGGCTTGCATGATCTAGAGAAAAATCACTTAACCTCCCAAGGCCCTCAGTTTCCTCATATGAAGAATGAGAGGATTATATCAAATGACCTTTGGGCTTTCTTCTAGCTTGAGACCTATGACCCTAAGATGACATTTGGTATCTCTTCTAAATCTATGGTCTCAGCCTCCTTATCTTCTTCCCCCCCAAAAGCTTACCTGTCCATCATTCTTTCCCTCTAGGACACTGCTCTCTGCTAGGGCTAATCTGACAAATTCATACATACTAGCAAGCCAATGACTGATAATGGCTCAATGTGTTAACCTTCTCAGGGGAACGTATGTTGCAATTTGTTGTTTTTATTGTTGTTGAGTCATTTCAGCCACATCCAACTCTGTGATTCCTTTTGGGGTTTTCTCAGCAAAGTTACTGGAGTGGTTTGCCATTTCCTTCTCCAGCTCATTTTACAGATGAGGAAACTGAGGCAAACAGGGTTAAGTGACTTGCCCAGGGTCACACCACTAGTAAGTGTCTGAGGCAGGCTAGATTTGAACTCATGAAGATTAACTTTCCTGATTCCAAGCTCAGTGCTCCATCCACTGCACCACCTAGATGCCCTTATATTGTAATAGGGAACTCATAATGAGTATAATGCTTGAATTGTATTAATTAATCTTTAACATTGTAATTTCAGGTGTCATGGGAGTCTGATGTAGTTTTTATTATTGTTGTTCTATGTGTATAGGTCCTGGATGGTATCCTTGCATATTTTTTTTATCATTATTTTTGCCCATGAAAGGTAGCACTCTTGAATAAGTTATGGAACCTTACTTGGTCAACAATTTTTTTTTTCCAGCCTAACAGTTAATAATAGGGTCACATGCTTTCCAGTTCACTGAGGGAACTCCAGAGAGAAAACTTTAAAACTGGCTCATTAGCAATTTGTGTGTGTGTGTGGCATGGATCCCTTTGGCAGTCTGGTGAAGTCTATGGACCCCTTCTCAGAACAGTGTTTTTAAAAGCTTAACATAAAATGGTCAGGTCAAGAGGTGTTTATTAATTGCCTACTACATTCCAGGCACTGGGCTAAATGCTGGGGATAGCAGGAAAGGTGGAAAATCAGTCTTTGCTCACAAGGAGCTCATAGTCTAATGCAGGGTACAATATGCAAACAGTGATGAGCAAAGAAGGTATATAAGAGAGGAATATACAAAAGAAACCAATTATATTGAAATACTTATCAAAATATTAACAAAATAAGTTCATGGGCTGCAGGTAAAAATTTTGAAAGGATTCCGGGGACATTACAAAGCTCTATTCTGATGAAATGCCAACATTTTCTCCTCTAGAGAACAGCAAGGCCACTGAGAAAGAAAGAGTTCATAGTGACAAAATGCTGTTTCTGGCTATCAAACCAAGTTCCAGAGATAAACTCTTCATTTGTCAACTTGTTCCCACCCAAGAAATCTTTTCTCATACAGCTCCCCTGTTTTGTACTATCCTGTAGCTAAACTGAAGGGATCACACCTTATAAATATATGCAGTGCTTTCCTGCCCTTATGCATGGTCCCATTCCTTGAATCTCCTCACCCATCTCTACCATTCGAGATTCTTATGCTTTCTTCCAGGCCCAGGGCAAAAGCCACCTCTACTCTCTCCCTAGTGAGAAATTATATATATATATTTTTTTTTCCCCCAACCATGAAAAAGACACTTCATTTATTTTTTTTTCTGCTTTGTTCTAGGTACACAATACATTTGTTAATACCATTTTCCTCTACTAGAAAGTAAACTTTATGAAGGTAGATACCACATATTTATCTGCATGAATGTGATGCAATGATTATAGTGCTGGGCCTAAACTGGGGAAGACCTGAATTCAAATCCAGCCTCAGACACTTGCTGTGTGATTCTGGGCAAATCAGTTTACCGCTGTCTGCTTCTGTTTCATAATAGCACCGAACTGACAGCTTGTTGTGAGGATCATATAAGATGATATTTATAATATAAGGCAGTATGCACAGTGTCTGAATAGTAGGTGTGTGCTAAATGATTCTTATAATTCATATGAATATAATCACATAATTGTTGAATGAATGAAATATGCTTTTTTTCTAAATGTTTTCAGTAATGATTTTCTTTTCCTCTTTTTGTGCTAACATTAGCACAGTCCTCTTTGAGAACAAAGAATGAACAACAACAGTACCTGCCTACCTGAGGCAGCTAGGTGGTGCAGTGGGTAGAGTGCCAGGCCTGGAGTCAGGAAGGCCTGAGTTCAAATCCTGCCTGAGACACTCACTAGATATGTGACCCTAGGCAAGTGACTTGACCCTGTTTGCCTTAGTTTCTTCATATGTAAAATGAGCTAGAGAAGGAAATAGCAAACAACCCCACTATCTTTGCCTAGAAAACCCTATGGTCAGTATTTGACGCTATGGTCCACAGTCATGAAGAATTGGACACAACTGAAGAATGACTCCCTGTAGTATTGTTCTGGGCAGGTGCAGAACTGAGTCACTCAGTTCAACTGAGTTTTCCTTTGCTTTGTATTCTCTGGATTATTTCAGTAACTTCAGTGCTTGCTTTCAGTCTCAACTCTCCTCTCCCAGCCCTTGATTCCACTTACCTCCAAATAAATCACAATACATCATTTTTATCATGTATATACCTGCTTAAACACCTTCAATAGCTTCCTATTTCCCGAGACTTTAACTCTTTCCTTTTCAAAGCTTTCCACATTTCCCACCTTTTTCCCCCTGCATTTGTCACATTCAACTCTTTGTGACTACTTTTGGGGTTTTCTTGGCAAAGATACTGGAATGATTTTCCATTTTCTTCTTCAAATCATTTTACAGATAAGGAAACTGAGGCAAACAGGGTTAAGTGACTTGCCCAGGATCACACAGCTTATGTCTGAGGTTGGATTTTAGCTCAGGAAGATGAGTCTTCCTGACTCCAGACCTGGTGTTCTATCCATTGTGCCACCTAACTGCCATGTAGATTCTGCCTTTTAAGGGAGTTTCTACACTGAAAGCTCCCCACAATGACAAAATCACAGATCTGGAACACCCTTGAGCAATAAAAGTCCTCAATACAGACACTGTTCTCTAGAGACTGGTCTCCTCACAATCCCCAAGTAGATCATATTTATTCCCAATTTGTACCATCTCTTGTGTTGCTTCTAGTCTCCTTGCTGCCCTCTCATCCCCATTCAAGCCCTTCTTTCCTGTCTGAATCCCACCAGGGATTCAAGGGAGAGCCTTCTGTTTACCTTCTATCAATATCAATTTACATTTATATAACACCTTAAAATTTACAAAGCACTTACTTTAAAGAAGTAATCTCATTTGGAACTCATAACTGTTTGATGGGGCAGGCAATACAAGTATTCTTTATGCTTTCTTTATGATGAGGAAACAGAAACAAAAGGGTTGGGTGATTTGTCCTAGGTCATACCACTAGTAAGTGTCAAAGGTTTCAACCCAAGTTTCTCCTGTCTCCAAGTCTGGTGCTTTCCATCACCCCTATATGACTTTCCATTGTTCCTACAGGACTTAGAATCCATACCACACAACTTAGGAGTTAACTATATTATCTTCAGTATCAACAAACATTTGTGAGAGTTCCTATTTTATACAGAGCATTGTATTAGGTGTCTGGATAGAAGAGAATAGGTCTATTGGCCTCAGGGAGCTTGTAATCCAGTTGGGAAAATAGGAAATAAGAATGAACAATGAATATAAATACAAAATGATATGGATTGTGGTCCAAATAAGTGGTATGAGCAAGAAACAAATATCATAGGAGTTCAAAGGAGGAAGAGAGAATGACTTATCGAGGAGGTAAAATTTGAGCTGGATTTTGAAGAGTAATAGTATGATGCACTGGGGAAGAACACTTTGCACATAGCAAATCTTGATAAATGTTTTTTTTCCATTCATTCATTCACTTACTCATTCGTTCATTCATTGGAGACCAAGGACCTGGCTCCTGTCACTAGCTGTGTGATCCTGGGCAAGGTATTTCATCTGTTGTGTCTCTGTTTCTTTATTTGCAAAATGGCAATGATCATATTTATATCCCAACCTCACAGGATTGTCATGAGGAAAGTGCATTGTAAATCTCAAAGGGAGAGGGACTAGACCTTTGATTTCATCAGTATAGGGGATTCTTGAATGAAGAAACTCCCTTTACCACCTTCTCTGCAACTAATAGTCTTAGAAAACTGCCTAGAGCACTGAGAGTTTAAGTGACTTGTCCAGGGTCACACAGCCAGCGTGTAGTAGTAGTGGGATTTGAACCCAGATATCATTGGCTCCAAAGCCAACATTGTGTTTTTCAAATCTTTTTTTTTTTTTTTGCTTTTTCGAGGGCAATTGGAGTTAAGTGACTTGCCCAAGGTCACATGACTAGTTTTTGTGTTAATTGTCTGAGGCCGGATTTGAACTCAGGTCCTCCTGACTCCAGGGCCAGTGCACCACCTAGCCATCCCATGCTCTTTAAATCTTAAAGCACTATTGAAATGTGAGTTATTATTATTGAGTAGGACATCATATAGATAATTATATGCTATCTAGTCTCATTTTCTCAGTTTGACTTGTATGCTGCTTGGGCAGATATTATATACAGTTTACATCTATTTCTCCATGGTACCTGGAACAGGTAAGTCTGTAGTGAAATATACCATCAATAAATACTTGTTGCTTGTTTGCTTGACTTACCCTTTATTGTCTATGTGACCTTGGGCAATCAATCAATTGACAAGCAGTTATGAAGGTGACAGAATGTGGCAGGCATTCATGGACTTCACATTTGTGATTTGGGTTATTTGTGGACTGGCCATCAGTAATTAAGTGGGAATTTTGGGAAATTTGTGGGGTGCTGTGGAAAATTGCAGATGATGCTTATATGTAAAGAAAAAATATTAGCAAGTCATAGATGCATAAATACCACATATTATTATACATGAATCCTGTAAATTATTCATCTATTTTATAATTTACTACCATAAGTATGCATACATAAGTCTATTATAAACAGTTAAATTTTGTTAAAATTTTCAGTGTGCTAGAGAACTATGGGCCTTCTCTTTGTCTCTGTACTATCCAGACTCAGTCACGTCATTTTCTCCTGCAGTGATGGTCGCATCTTGTGATCTTTGCAGGATGTGAAGCAGTTGCTGAAGCTACACAGGCAGCTGTGAAGACTGCACAGTGTGCCAGATACTAATCAAACTCTCATAGAAACTGCAACCTTTTTATGGGTGCAATGTGATGTTTTACTTTTTTTGTGTGTGTTAAATATGATCAGAATTATTCAAAATAAAGGTTTGGAGTGGGGCCTAGAGTTTTCTGCAGTTTTTCATGTTTGTGAGGGTCTGGCACCCCAACCCCTGTGAATGCTGAGGGTTGGCTGTAATTTCAAATGAAATGACATATGTAAAGTGCTTTGAAAACCTTAAAATGGTACTAGATATTATACTTGTTATTGCTATCTAGCCTTGCTGAGCCTTATCTATAACATGAGGGAATTAGGTATAATCTCTAAGGTCACTTAGATATTTTTCTAAGTATTTACCTACTTTTAAATATTTACTTTACAATGTTTTATTGATGTTCTTTTTTATACTCCCCAATAACTCTCCCCTCTATCCACAATAGAACATTTCCTTGCAACAAAGAAGCAATTAGGCAAAATAAATCAATATATTGCTTATGTCTAAAAAGTGGTATGCTATATCTTATCACCTCTTTGTTGAAGGGTGAGATTCATGCCTCATCATGAGACTGTGGGCTCCTTTGCCTTTCCTTCTATACCTTATGCTTAGCACAGTGTCTGGTACATTGTGGATACTCAAAAAATGCTTGTTAACTGACCAAGAAATTGCTTTTCTTTATTGTGGTCATTGTGTAAATTGTTTTGGTTCTATCTACTTTAATATGCATCTGTTCATATAAGTCTTCCTAAGTTTCTCTGAATTTCTGATATTCATCATTTCTCAAATCACAAGGTATTCAATTGTAT
This sequence comes from Petaurus breviceps papuanus, assembly GCF_028583685.1. Taxonomy (NCBI): domain Eukaryota; kingdom Metazoa; phylum Chordata; class Mammalia; order Diprotodontia; family Petauridae; genus Petaurus; species Petaurus breviceps. The sequence goes on from NW_027187336.1 coordinate 800,583, forward strand.
TGATATACTACAATTTGTAAAACCATTCCCTCCATGATGAGTATTCATTTTCCTTTCAGTTCTTTGATACTACCAAAACATCTGTTATAATTATTTTCATGGGATTTTTTCTTTTTTCTTTGATCCTTGGCTAATGTCATAGTATGTGTGAATCTAAAGGTACATAAAACATTGATTTTTTATATTACAATTCCAAATAGTTTTCCAGAAGCATTTGTTCAACCAAGTCATAGTTTCACCAATAGTGCATTAATCTGTCTTTTTCCCAGAGCCTTTCCAATGTTACAAATTTCATCTTTTGTTATTTTTGCCACTCTGATGAGTATGAGGAAAAAATTAAAAGTTTAAAACAAATTGTCTCATCAATGATTTGGATCATTCTTTCATATAGTTGAGACTTTGAGTTTTGTACCCTTTGACTATTTATATATTAGGAAATAACTTCTTTCCTTTTGCATTAATTTTATCAGGAATTTGTATTGTGAGACCCCCCCTCCCCATAGCTTCTCTTACATCTTGTTTAATTAATTTATTTAATTTTTAATTAATGGACTAAAACAAGCATTTCTAACACATAGCATAATAAAAAAGATGATTGCACATGAAACTGCAAATCTATTACGTAGAACTTGCTATTCCTTATAATAAAATTATCATGTAAATTTCTTTTCTTCTTCCCCCAAGATGGTTACCATTAGATGCAAATACATGTATATATACATATGTAAATTATTGTATGCATATTTGTATTTATCAATTCTTTCTCTGGGTGCAGGCAGCATCTTTTTTCATATGTCCTTTGTAGTTAATTTTGATATTTACAATAGTCAAAATGACTTATTTGCTCCAAGCTGTTCTTAAAACAATATTGCTATTACCATATACCATGTTCTCTAAGTTCTGCTCATTTCACTCTTTATTATTTAGTGCAAGTCTTTCCATGTTTTTCTTTTTTTTTGAGGGCAATTGGGGTTAAGTGACTTGCCCAAGGTTACATGGTTAGTTTTTGGGTTAAGTGTCTGAGGCTGGATTTGAACTCAGGTCCCCCTGACTCCAGGGCTGGTGCTCTATTCACTGTGCCACCTAGCCACCGCTCATGTTTTTCTAAGATCATTGAGCTCATTATTTCTAAAACAGAAGTATTCCATCAAAATCACATACCACAACGTGTTTAGTCATTCCCCAATTGATTGACATACCAGAAATTTCCAGTTATTTGTCACCACAAAGGGAACTGCTATAAATAATTTAGAACATATAGATTTTTTCCTTTTTCCCTAATCATCTTTGGAAATAGACCTAGTAGTAGTATTATTGGGTCAAAGGGTATAGGTAACTTTGGGCATAATTCCAGATTACTTTCTAAAATGGTTAGATCAGTTCACAATTCCACTAACAATGCATTAGTGTCCCAATTTTTCCATGTTCCCTCCAACATTTGTCATTTTCCATTTCAATAATTTTAGTTAATCTGAGAGGTGTAAAATGATATCTTGATTGTTTTAATTTGCATTTCTGTAATTAATAATAATTCAGAGCATTTTTCATATGACCATAAATTGTTTTGATTTTTTTATCTAAAAGCTGCCTTTTCATATCCTTTGACTATCAATTGTATTCTTATAGATTTTACAAAATTCTTTATATATTTGAGATATGATAAAATAGAGAAAGAACAGACCAATAAATTGAGTGTGCAATTAAAAAACCAGAAAAAGAACAAACTAAAAATCCCCAACTGAACACTAAATTGTACACCTAAAAATTAAAGGTAAGGTTAATCAAATTGAGTGTAAAAAATTGAATTAATAAATAAAATTAGGAGCTGGTTTTATGAAAAACAAAACCCAATAATAGAGAAATACCATTAGTTAAGTTTATTAAAAAAGGGAAGAAAACCAAATCACTAGTATTAAAAATGAAAAGAGTGAGTATATCACTAATGAAGATGAAATTAAAGCAATTATAAGGAGTTATTTTGCCCAATTATATGCCAATATATTTAACAATTTAAGTGAAATGGAAGAATATTTACATACATATAAATTGCTTACAATAGTAGAAGAGGAAATAGAATATCTGTACTAAGTGCTAGGAAAAAAAAAAAAAGACAATAGATAAGTCCCTGATCTTGAGGAATTTGCAGTTTAATGGGGGTAGCCAACATGCAAACAATTATGTTCAAACAAGTTAAGTACAGGACAAATTGAAGATAATCAACAGAGAGAAGGTACTAGTTTTAAAAGGTTTGGGAAAGGCTTATTGCAGCAGGTGGGATTTTACCAGGGACCTGGGGGAAGCTATAGAAACCAGGATACATAAATAAGGAGGGTAAGAATTCCAGGCATGGAGGCCAGCCAGTGAAAATGCACAGAGCTGGGAGATGAAGTAATTTTGTGGAGAGGAACATCAAGGAGGCTAATGTCCCTAGATCATGGAGTGTGTAAAGGGAAATAAAGTGTTAGAAAAATTGAAAGGTTGAAGTGGGACAAATTATGAAGGGCTTTAGAGAACTTTATATTTGATTCTGTAAGTGATAAGGAGCTACTGAAGTTTATTGAGTAGGGGGATGACATAGGCAGGTCTGTATGTTAGGATAATCAATTTGATAACTGAATGGAGGATGGACTAGGGTAGGAAGAGATGTGTGGTAAGGAAATCAAGCTAAAGGCTACTGTACTAATCTAGTTGTGAGGTGATGAGTGGTGGCAGTGTCAGAGGAGAGAATGGAGTGTATATACTAGAGATGTTAAGAAGGTAAGATCAACAAGACTTGGCAAATGATGGCATACTGAAGGTGAGAAAGGGTGAAGGGTCAAGGATAGTACCTAGGTTGCAAGCCTGGGTGATTAGAAAGCTGGTGGTATCTTTGAAAATAATAAGGAAATTAGGAAGAAGGGAGTGTTTGGGTGGGGGGAGGGAAGATAATGAGTTCAGTCTTGTTCATGTCAACTTTAAGATATCTATGGAACATCCAGTTTGAGATATCCAAAAGAAACTTTGAGATTCAAGTCTGAGGATTAGAAGGCAGGTCAGGGCTGAATAAAGAGGTTTCAGAATTTTCAAAATGAAATGAAAATTGAATCCGTGAGAGCTGATGAGATCATCAAGATAATGGTATAGAGACGAAATTAAGAGATCAATGATTAAATGATGAGGTCAGAAGCCAGACTGTAGAGAGTTAAGAAGAGAGTGAGAGGAATCCATTCTTCTGTGTATCAATTGTGGATGACCCGTTTAAGGAATTTAACCACAAAAGGGTATGATAGCTAGCAGGGATAGAGAGATCAAGTAAGGGTTTTTGAGGACAGGAGGAATAGGCATGTTTGTAGGTAGTAAGGAAGAAGCCAGGAGACAGGAAGAGAGTGAAGTGAGAAAATGGGGATTGCCAAGGGGCACTGTTGGAGAAGACAGGAAAGAATGGGATTGCTTGTGCATATAGTGAAAAAAAGAGGGGAAACCTCTTTATGTGAAGTAGGGGTGGAGGAGGAGATGGTGTCTAAAAATGAATGTCTCATTCTGCATGTTAAGTCCATATGTTCTGGGTTGGCCTCAAGCCAGCTAGGGTATTAGAACAAAATAAGACATCCAGAGAGCATTCACCAGTTAACAAAAGGAGATTTATTTAGTTGTAGCAGGAGAAGGACATCCAACAAAGCTAAGCACTGAAAACACTTACAGTTCATTCAGCTGAATGAAATTCTTTAGCCCAAGTTGCTCATTGTTTTTCAATAGCCAAGCATGAGAAAAGCTGTCAAGATCTTTTCAGGCTCTTTTGTACTCAGGCAAATGAGGAGTGCTTCAGTAATATGTGAACAACAATAATCAGACCAGTCTGGTTTTCAAAGAGGTAAAGAAACTAGAGACCAAATTGCCAATATTTGTTGGATCATGGAGAAAGCAAGGAAGTTCCAGGAGACTCCCCTTCCCTGCCCCCAAAACCCAAAATATTTACTTCTGTTTAGTCAACTACACTAAAGCCTTAGACCGTATGGATTACAAGAAAATGTGGCAAGTCCTCAAAGAGATGGGAGTACAATATCTTCTGGGGAACCTGTGTGTGGAGGGGTCAAGAAACAACAGTTAGAATCAAACATGGAACAACTTGATAGGTTTAAGATTGGAAAAGGAATATCACAAAGCTGTATGTTGTCACTTTATTTAACTTATGTGCAGAGTATATCATGTGAAATGCCAGGCTGGATGAATCAAAAGCTGGAATTAAGGTTTCCAGGAGAAATATCAACAATCTCAGATATGCAGACACTACACTCTGATGGTAGAAAGTGAAGAAACATTAAGAAGAATGTAAAAGCTGACTTGAAGCTTAACAAAAAAACAAACAAACAAAACCCTAATTAAGAGATTGGCCACTGGTCCCATCACTTCCTGGCAAATAGAAGGAGAAGTAATGGATGTAGTGTCAGATTTTATATTCTTGGCCTCAAAGGTCATTACAGATGTCAACTGTGGCCATGAAATTAAAAGAGGTTTCCTCCTTGGAAGGAAAGATATGGCAAATTTGGACAGCATACTAAAAAGAAGAGACATTACCTTGCCAACAAAGGTCCATATAGTCAAAGCTATAGTTTTTCCAGCAGCAATGTATAGCTATGAGAATTGGACTATAAGGAAAGCTGAATACTGCAGAATAAACACTTTTGAATTGTGGTGGTGGAGAAGACTTTTGAGAGATGTTTGAGTAGCAAAGAGATCAAATCAATACTAAAACTAATTTTGACTATTCATTGGAAGGTGGAATACTGAAGCTGAAGGTTAAATATTTTGGCCATATAATGAAAAGATGGGACTCATTGGAAAAGACCTTGAAGTTAGGAAAAATTGAATGAGATGGATAGATGATGCCATGGAAACAATGAACATGAACTTGGACAGTGTAATGTAATGCCAAGCAAAGGCAACTTCCCAAGGTTCAAACTACCAGCACAGGTGCTCTCCATTTTATTCAGTGACAAATTAAGAACAGATAGAATCAAAATTTAACATCATTCAAAATACAGCATTTACTAAGTGTGATTCAATAATCTCCAAGTACTACCTGATTTAATCAAGTACTACTCCACCCCTTGACATTACATTCATTTAATCTATCACAAAGTCCCTCTTCTAAATACTACTCCACCCCTAGGCTGTACATTCATTTAGTCCATCACAAAGCCCCTATTCTCAAATGGAGATTAGTTTCCAATCATAAGTAAAGTACATTCATTTATTCAATCACAGACCACAAAAAGGTCAAAAGTTCCCCACCCTCGGATCACAATTGAATCTACCCCAGAGTTACAAGCTTAAGCACAGCATTTAATACCCAAATGGAGGTCTTTTCTTCATCTTGACCTGAGGCAAGTTCTCAGCAATTTTACATTGCCAGAGTCTTCATTAATTCATTCTCTGTCTGTAGAACAGTCCTAGGACCCCTGAAAACATTAGCAAAACCCTCTTCCAGGATTTCTGTAAACATACAACAAGAAAATCCTTCTTCAGGGCTTCTGAACCAACAGCAAGATTCCAAGACTTCTGCAACAACAACACTGTCCTTCACCAGTGGAAAGTATTCACTCTCTGTCTGCAGAACAGTCTCAGTAGCTCTGAACCAACAGCAAGGTTCCCAAACTTCTGCAACAACAGGACTGTCCTTCACCAGTGGACAGAATTCACTCTCTGTCTGCAGAACAGTCTCAAGAGCTCTGAACCAACAGCAAGGTTCCAGAAGTTCTGCAACAACAGCACTGTCTTTCACCAGTGGACAAATCTGGCAAAACAACATCAAAACAGACAGACAAAGTACCAGCAAAATAGCCATGTCTCCTCAGTCCTTGGCAGCTCTGGGTGGCAGCTCTCAAAAGTCCTGGGCAATTCAAAGTGGCCCTCAGAAATCCTCTCAGTCTCTCTCTGCCTCCAAGGTGCTGCTTCCAAAAAGTTCTTCTGCCTCTCTCTTTTCTTGTGTCTCTCTAAATTTATGTCACCAGCTCCTCCCAGTTCAGCCCTCTCTTTTCATGTCAGCAAGTCCATCCCACAAGTGGGATTCACAAGCTCTGGGTTTTAACACAATCAAACCAAAAACCAAGCCAATACAGGGGGATCTCTAAATTTCCTGTTACAGATGAACTTTGAGAGACATTGAGGCATAGAAGGTCCTGTGTGCTGTCCATGGGGTCACAGAGGGTTGGACACAAATGAATGACTGAACAACAAAAGGAAGAAGTTCCATAAAAAGCACTAAGCCTTTAGTATTTGAGTTGTGCATTCTCTGTGTTCTCTCTTGCTCCCTTCTCTCATTCCCAAATGATGTGCTTTTCCCTGTATTTCTTTGATAAGAGGTAACTGACTGCAGTGGAAAGAACTGGGGACCAGGAGTTAGCAACCATGAATTCTAGCTCCAACTCTGCCACTTACTGTGAAACTTTGGAAAATCCATAGGAGCAGAAGAGTTAGAGTTGTGGAGGACCTTGGGGACTGCGTAGTCCAATCACCTAGTTTTGTAGATGTAAAGCCCAGGGAATAGAGTAAGAGGAAGGGAAGGAAATACTGGGGATTGGGCAAAGAGCTCTGGAGCTGTGATTCATTATTGACAAGTTCATGATTTTGTGACAGATCAGGCTGTTACTCTCAAGGAAATTACCACCAAATTTAGGAAACAAGACATATACTTGTGAAAAGTTAAAGAGGGAAAGGAAGAAGCATTTACTAAGTACCCACTATGTACTAGACACTGTGCTAAGCACTTTACAAATTTGATCCTTAATATAACCCTGTGGGGTAGGTTCCTATTTTATAGGCAGCTAGGTGGCACAGTGGATAGAGTGCTGGGCCTGGAGTCAGGGACATAAGTTCAAATTTGACCTCAGATACTTACAGTTGTGTGACCCTGGGTGATGGGGGAGGGGGAGGGGCTTTGGGCGGTGCCATGGTTGCTTTGAATGAATATGTATAAGCTTGATGGGGTGATCTCCATATAAGGCCATGGGGTGATCACCATATAAGGCCATAAATGTAAGACCGCGATGTGATTGGCTCGGATTCGCTATATATTTTCTCGTGTGAGAGGGCTCTCTCTCTCTCTCTCTCTCCCCGCCATGTAACTGCTGAAGAATAAACCACCCCGCTTCACTCCTCCGCCTTCTGTCTGGTGTTTTTCCCCGTGAGGGGCCGGTGACGACCGAAGACCCAGGATGGGTAAGTAAGAGGGCCGTAGGGCTAGTCGTCTAGATCTGTTGTGAGGGCAAACGCCCGCAACAGATTTTGGCGCCCAACGTGGGGCTGACCCTTCGGGACGACTAGCTGGCAGACGGCCTGCTGGACGCAGCTGGTCTGCTCCAGTCGCCAGGCAGCCTCGAGGCCACTGTAGCCTCGGGAAGAGGATAGGATGGGAATAGGGCATAGTATCCCTGTATTTAGGCCGGAGGAGAAGGGGGTGATAGCGGCGCAACTTTATAAGCTCTGCGCCCAAAGGGGGGCAAAAATCCCCATTAAGACCTGTAGGGAGTTTATAGATAAGATCTGGGACATATGCCCTTGGGTCAGGCATGTCGGCATACAGGCCGATAGATGGAGAGTTGTGGGACAGCAGATGGCAGCTTTTGAGAATGGCTGCCCTGGTTCGCTAACACCCACTGATTTTTCGGTTTTTAAGATAGTGGACGCGGCATTGAATCCTTCCCCGATTGCCGCTTCCCGGTCCTTGGCCACACAGGTGGGCTCCTCATTAGCCGGGTCAGATTCAGAGTTAGAAAAAGGGAAGAATAAGGAATTGAAGGACCCAGGGGGCTTTGGTCAATATCCGTGGGAGGACTTAAGAGCTGTGGTAATGAATCAGGCGGCGGATAGTTCCGCTAGCAGTTCAGAAGGGGAAGATGAAGGTAAAAGGAGTGGGCGCCAAGAGGGCGCCCAGGGATCGAGGGAGAGAAGAAGGACCCGGAAGGGCACTCCCTCACGTAGGGAGAGGAGGGAGAGACGGGAGAACAAAGGGGAAACGGATGCAGGGGGCGTGCTCCCCGCTTCCGCGCCCTTTACCTCCGCCTTGCCACCAAGCACCTCCTGTTTGCCAGGCAATTACTGTCCTGCCCGGTCTTTCGCTGCTAGTTCCGCATATGTCGCCCCTCCCTGCCCTCCGCCCCCGCCTCCTCATTATGAGAAAGGGCGAGAGGCGAATATTTGTGAGGGAGAGGGGTTAATAAGGCGGAGCCTCCGTGTGGCGGCGGAGGCGGGCGCGGAGGTGGACTTCGCCTCTTGGGATGTCTATCCCATTTTCACTGATCCCCTTACGGGTCAGCGTACTCATTCTCCCATCCCATATAAGACACTGAAAGAGTTCAAAGAGGCGGTGACTAAGTATGGCCCTTCTTCACCCTATGTTAGGAGGCTACTTATGAACCTAGTGACCGCTCACCCCTGGACCCCGGGGGATTTTGACGAGCTAGCTATGTCCTGTCTAGACCCTGCTATGCATCTTGCCTTCCAGGCACAAGTGAAGAGGGAGGCCAGGCATTTGGCCCGACTTAGACCCGGCAGGGCCCCTCAAGACACTGAGCACTTAATTTGTGGCACTGGCCATTTTTCCAACCC
>NW_027187336.1:809178-966288 GCF_028583685.1 Petaurus breviceps papuanus
GTAGGGCTAGTCGTCTAGATCTGTTGTGAGGGCAAACGCCCGCAACACCTGGGCAAGTCACTTAACCCTGTTGGTGTCAGTTTCCTCATCTGTCAAATGAGATGGAGAAGGAAATGGCAAAGCACTCCAGAATCTTTGCCAAGAAAATTCCAAATGGGGTCCTGAAGAGTCAGACACAACTGAGTAGCAAAAAAACTTTACCTTTGAAGAGACAGAGGCAGACAAAATGAAGTGATCTGCACAGGGTCACACAGCTAACAAATGTCTCACACACACACATACATAGGACCTAGGCACATTTGTAGTCTCCAAAACTCTTTGGAGAGCTATATGTTCTCCACTTTCCAAGCATCTAAACCATTTACTCCAACGAGACTTATCTGAGTCTTTGTCCAAAAACAAAGATTGTGTTTCTCTGTGCAGACCAGCATGCCCCTCTGGAACACCTCTCCTGACCACCCCAACCTACAGCGATCTCTCCTTCTGGGACCCTGTATAATCTTGTCTCTGTTTCGTGACATCTACTGTAATTCTGCCTTCTCTTACCTTTTGGAAATAGTCACATAGAGCAGTGGATAGAGTACTGGGCCTAGAGTGAGGAAAACCTGAGTAAATGGTTTAGATGCTTGGAAAGTGGAGAACATATAGCTCTCCAAAGAGTTTTGGAGACTACAAATGTGCCTAGGTCCTATGTATGTGTGTGTGTGTGCATGTTTAATAATTGTATTGGATCCCTAAGTACCATAAATTGACTCCAGCATGTACCACACACATCTACATACACGTGACTGCTGAAGTCCAAAGATACATCCCCAAGTGCCCTCTCTTCTGTGGACATAAACCAACATTGCTTTTAAGAAAAAGAACAAGCCCCTCTGAGATTTCATGCAGTTCACCACTATATGAATGGACTATTTTAAAAATAATTAATTTATTTTAGTTTTCACCATTGACTTCTACGAGATTTTGAGTTTTGAATTTTCTCACCCTCCTCTTCCCCCCTCCACAAGACAGCATGCACTCTGATATAGGCTCTACTTATACATTCATATTAAACATATTTTCACATCAGTCATATTGTAAAGAAGAATTAGAACTAATTGGAAGAAACAAAAGAAGAAACAAAAGAAAACAACAAAGAAAAGGAGAGCAAATAATATGTGTCTACCTGCATTCAGACTCCATAATTCTTTTTCTGGATGTGGATGGCATTTTCCATCATGAGTCTTTTGGAGTTGTGTTATATCCTTGCATTACTGAGAAGAGCTAAGTCTATCAAAGTCAGTCATTGCATAATGTGACTGTTCCTGTGTACAATGTTCTCCTGGTTCTGCTCACTTCACTCAGCATCAGTTCATATAAGTCTTTCCAGGTTTTTCTGAAGTCTGCCTGCTCATCATTTCTTATAGTACATACAATAATAGTATTCCATTGCATTCATATACCACAACTGTTCAGCCATTCCCCAATTGATGGGCATCCCCTCAATTTCCAATTCTTTGCAACCACAAAAAAACTGCTGTAAATATTTTTGCATATGTGGCTATATGAATAGACTGTTAAGAGGTGCTATTGTAGGGTCATAAGGGGCACAAACTAGTTCCTCCACTGGGTCTCCTTAGGGCCAGGCTTCTGCTTGTATCTAGAGGTTTGGGTGAGGCAGCAGTACAGAAGGTGGGAGAATGGAAGAGGTCAGGGACATTCACAGCCTAACAATGAGAGCAACAATCCTTCATTATTTTGTGTTTATTTAAATTTTAAAAAGCATTTTTCTCACAATTGGTTGGTAGTACAAGTGTAGATATTCCTATCTTACAGATAAGTATAATGAGGCCTACAGAAGTAAAATAACTTGCTTCAATAAAGCAGTGGATACTTATGGAATATTTTTAAATGAATACAGTTATATGAAGTATACTTTGGTTATCCATCACTGTCTCAATACCATAAGCCCAAATTCTTTGTTAATCATATTTTATGATGGCCTTCTTTTTTTCAGTCTTCTCTTTTCTAATTCCTAGTGTGCAATATTTTGTTGTCCTTTCCTGCATCCTATTTCCTACTTTTTTTTTTGGCATCAATAACTGTTAGGTTAGAGATGTTTTAATTGCATGCAGCTCATTTAAGGCAATTTCTCTCTCACCCTCACTCATCATTTTCCAAATAGGGAATGTTCCAAAAATGAAGTATAGTGTTTCATTCTTTTTTTTTAAATCCAATTCTGTTACATTCTACAAATGTTAGTAACCCCCACTCTACATACGTATATTTATTTATAGTTTTAAAAGGCATCAGGGAGTCCTAGAGAGTTTCTGGGGTGGAAGGGGTGGGTGCAACATGAGAAACTGAGAGTCTTGTCCATGGTCACAAAGATAGAATGTGGTAAAGGTGGAATTTGAACCTGGTCTTCCTTACTCAAAGTGTTATTTCTTTACTATTGAGTTTGGACTCTGCAAACAAGAAGGCCAGCTTCGAGCCTATGGGGCAGGACTCCTTTCTTCCATTGGAGAATTAAAGCATACGCTGTCTGACAAGGCCTGTGTGAAAGCGTTTGACCCAAAGACAACTTGCCTGCAGGAATGCCTTATCACCACCTTTCAGGAAGCCTACTTTGTTTCTGAAAGTTTTGAAGAAGCAAAAGAAAAGATGAGAGAATTTGCCAAGTTGATAACTCTCCCCTTCTCTGTGTACTTCAATCCTTATACCCAGAACATTGAAATCCTGAAGTATACCAGGAGTACTGAGAATGTGGTCCAGGACCTCCGAAGTGGTCTGAATACAGTGTGTGATGCTTTAAGTAAGATGAACAAATATTTGGGGATCTGAGGCCTGGGACCCGTTCTTCTGTCAGCCTCATCTTGCTATCATTCAACAGCAAATGAATCTGCTTCATCTGACACATATTTCTTCTGTAGCAGTCCTCTGTGTGCTGAAGCTTGGCTAGTAACCTGCATCATTGTGTATCTACCCAATTGCAATTTACAGACCAAATAAGATTAGGCTTTTGTGTGAAGAATGTAATAGCAGACAATCATCATATATGTCGTAAAGAGATTTACAATATTCAAAAACTAGATAGTTGGTTTAATAGACTTAGTTTTGTATCCCAAAAGTATGTGTATCTATTTAAATATGACCTGGATAGGGTGCTCCCTCTGCTAAGGCAGAAGTTGTGACCTTAGATACTTGCTTGAGGCCCAGAGAGGTTAAGTGATTTGCTCATGGTCACTAATAAGTAGAGGTTGGTCCGCTGTATCTTGCTGCTTTTATTCTCGTTAAACATTATAAGTCCTCTCTCAAAAAAAAAAAAAAGGCATCAGGAAGAAGAGAATGCTTAGGTCAAAGGAATAAACTTAGAATGGTGAAATTTCAGGTAATATGAGGAAAATTTTTGAAGCATGGAGGGATTTCCTTGCTACCCCTCAAAAGGCATCATATAATACCTTCCTCCATTTATTTATAAGCTTATCCAGAATTGATAGAAAATTAAAGGAATTGCATGCCACCTCTACAAAGGGGATGTATCTGTAACACAAGTGTTAGGGGCCTGAAATGATCCTGGATCATAGAACATGACCAATTATATCAAGCTTTGAATGACTGAAATCAAATTTGGTCCCATTCTCATTTACACTAGGATCTAGGGAACTACTGGGGTATTCATCTATTTCCATCCATACCTCATGAGCTTCCAGACCAAACCAGATCATCATGAATTAAAAGTAAAGGCATTTAATGAAACAGGATTATAAGGCAACAACATATTAAGTACTCTAAGCAAAATGTCTCCTTTGAAGTACTAATCTAGCCTGCTGTTTGATAGTAATATCTTCCCAACATTGTGGGAAGGGGATACATAAGTCAGTCATAGAAAAGTACTAGGGAAGTTTGCTCTCGAGAATTCTGGGCTTCTATTTACTATACTGTAGGTTAGGGAATATCATCATCCTGGCATGGAAAATTCAAAATCACTGAACCCCTCAGGCAGTCTTCAAGGTACTGGTTTTGACATCACAGAATCATAAAGTCAGATCTGGAAGCAGTCTTGGAGGCTATCTAATCTAGTCATATACCTTCATTTTACAGGTAATAAGACTGAGACACAAGAGGCTAAGTGACTTGCCCCAAGTCACTCAGGCACTAAATGACATAAGGAGGATTTGAACCCATGTGCACTAACTTGAGAATCAATTTTCTTTCCACTATTTCTATATCTTCATAAAAATTTGGACAGGATTACAGAACTTAGGACATAGCCTATTAAATAAGCTCCTCAGACTCTTTAATGATCTAAGACTTGAAGCAGATATTAGACCTAGGGCTATTATCCTGGACAGCTAGGTGGTATAGTGGATAGAGTGCCAGGTTTGGAGTCAGAAAGATTCATTTTCCTGAGTTCAAATCTGGCCTCAGATACTTCCTAGCTGTGTGACCCTGGGCAAGTCACTTAAGCCTGTTTGCTTCAGTTTCCTCATCTGTAAAATGAGCTGGAGAAGGAAATGGGAAACCATTATATTCGCTAAGAAAACTAAGTGGGGTCATTAAGAGTTGGACACAACTGAAAATGACTGAACAACAACAACAAAGGGGAAATGGTTAATTTCAATTTTACCTCCAAAATATCTCTTGGCTCTATCATCACTTCCTCATTCAGACTGTCATCACCCTAGTTCAAACCCTTATAGTTTTGTACTTAGCCTGTGCCTTCTAACTGGTTCCCCTGTTTCTAATTTCTTTCTTTTACAACTGTGCTTCTGATAGATGCCTGAGTAATCTTACAAATTCACCAATTTAACGATGTCATTCCTTGGTTCCTAGATCTTTGGAATTTAACACTATCCCAAACCTGGATCTGAAATATTTTTTTAGTCATATTTCATTAAACAGTATCCCCTTCTCACACTTCTATATCGAGCCAACCTAGGCTACTAGTTCATCCTGTTCTCTCCCATCTTTGCACCCTTGATTATAATCTTCCCCAATCATAGAGATCTTTGTCTTCATCTGTTGAAGTTTACCCTATGATTTAAGACCCAACTCAGGCTCTGACTCTTCTATGATGTGTTTATTGACCCTCTTAGTTGATAATTATCTCTCCAGCTTCAAATTTTTTCATCACATTTGGTCTAATTTCTTTAAACATATCTTAGAGGAAATGAAGCAATGTTGGTGATAGAGAGCAGGACCCAGAGTCAGGAAGATCTGAGTTCAAGATAGCTTCAGATACAAGCTGAGGGACCTGGACAAATCACTTAACTTTTGTCTGCCTCAGTTTCCTCATCTATAAAATGAGGATAATTAAAACATTTACCTCCCAGGGTTCTTGTGAGGATAAGATGAAATAATATTTATAAACTGCTTTGAAAACTATAAATGACTATAAGAGTTTCCAAAAGTGGGCAATACGGCTGCTAGGGGTGCTGGAATGATTCAGGGGGACAGTAGTAGCCTAGGGTGCAATTGGGGGCATTGAATAAAAATAAGGGGGTGGTGGAAGCATAAGGAAAGAAAAGATAAGAAAATTTTGAAAAATTGTTCCGACGTTTCATCTGTTGTGTAACAGAGTTAAACTCATAGTGATTACATTGTTTTCCAAATAAATACACAAAATGAAAGTTATAACTGATCAATGGTCAAATCTGCCAATAGGTCTTAACAAGCAAGTGTTGGTAGATGAGTGTGTCATGTGTTGTTGAGAAGTCCAGTATGTATCGGCAGGAATATGTGCAAGGAATGACTTGTTTACAATATAATACTATATAGTTACATAATGCAATGTTGTATCATCAAAATTTCAATGTAGGAAAATCCCCACAAATTTGTAATAAATTATTAAATTTAAGATGCATCATTTAAAAAAAATTATATTTTTTTGAAATGATGCAAATTTTAAAAAGCACTAAAAGTTTAAAGGAAGTAGATTTCCAGGGGGGTGTTGGGTAATTTTTTTTTTGAAAAAGGGGTGGTAGACCAAGTAAGTTTGGGAACCTCTGTACTACGTAAATGCTAGCTATTATCATTAATATTACATTTTACTTTCTTTTGAATCATAGTTATTTGTTTATGTTTTTTCTTTCTTTCTACCCAAGAGATTATGAGCTCCTTGAAAACAGATTCTGCATAACATTTATTTTTGTATCCCTAGCAACTTGCATAATTCCCTGAACACAGTAAAAGCTTAAAAAATGTTTTTAAAATTTGTTGAATTGAAAGGTGAACCCTGCCTTATTCTTTCCTCCCACAAGGAGAACTTGATCATTTACCCTTTGGCTAGGCCACATTACAGGTCTATGCAGGTATAAATCAAGCACTTGTTCTAATCTGAGGAGCTGGGGGTTGCCCAGTGCTGGTACTACTTCTGCCACAAAACAATACAGCCCTGACTCCTAGAGAGGAGTAAAAACAAAACAAAACAAACAAACAAAACCCCAAAACTTTCCCTCTTTAGCTCATTCTTTGATTGAACTCACAGAGACTTTCTTCCCCAGAACAGGAAAACTGGCTAGCTGCTGGTTCTGACACAATTGTCTATTGTTACCCCAAGAGCATAAGGAGGGAACCATTGAAGGTATTAGAGTACATTATTCCATTCCCAGGAGAAGTCCCAGGGAAACTCACCCAAAGAAATCATTCATTCAACAAATATTTATCAAGGGATAATTATCATTGTGTATAAGGCACCCTGCTAATGCTAGGGGAAATATGGGGGTAAATAAGGAAAATCCTCAAAGAGTTTATAACCTAGGTGGAAAATGGAGGAGAGTAGTTGCCCAAGGATCCTACTTATTTCAGCGCCAGCATAAGGACAGGGATTCTATCCTAGACTTCCTCTCCTTTTCCCCATTACATACAATGGTCTGATGGGAATATCTCCTCTGAAAGTTTCCTGTGTCAAAGTATATGCCTTGCAATCAACAGACCTGTCCAGGTCATGTGTGCTGTCCTCTACATATGAAATTCACACTATTGACCTTTCTGAGGCATGGGGGAAAGGGCACTGGGTCTGGAATCAGAGGACCTGGGTTTAAATCCTGAATCTGATGCTTACAATCTATGTAATCTTGGACATGTCACTTATTCTTCTCTGTGGCTCTCAGTTTCTTCAGCTGTAAAATAAGGGGGTTTAACTACATGACTTCCAACAATCCTACCAACACTGAATCAAAAAATATTTTCTGAGTTGTCCATAGGTTTCACTAGGCTCTCTCTCTCTCTCTCTCTCTCTCTCTCTCTCTCTCTCTCTCTCTCTCTCTCACACACACACACACACACACACACACACACACACACACAGACACACACAAAGACAGACAGACACACATACACTTAAAAAACCCCCAGGTTAGACCAAGGAGATAATTCAGTCACTACAGTCAATGGATTTGCACAATTACACCCCCTTGACTTATTCTTCTTGTGGTTGAAGTCTTATGAATATCAGCAAAGGCTGGTTGTGGTTGGGGGGTCAGTTTGTGGACAGGAAGGAGAGTACATACTTCACATAATGCACCTAGTGATTGAACCTGTGCCCTTGACCAAATTATCTTTTTGCTCCAAACTAGAGATTTTGTGTCATGGACACCTTTAGCAGTTGGATAAAGCTGATGGACTCCTAGAATAATGTTTTTTAAATAATTGAGGGGGCGGCTAGATGGTGCAGTGAATAGAGCACTGGCCCTGGAATCAGGAGGATCTGAGTTCAAATCCAGCCCCAGACACTTAATACAAAATTAGCCATGTGACCTTGGGCAAATCACTTGCCCTACCTTCCCACTTCCAAAAAAAAAAAGCAAAAAAAAAAATAAGTAAATAATTGAAGAAAAGTTAAATTTTAGTTAAAGGTTAATGCAAATAAAGATGTAATTCCTCCCCTAAACTCATGGACCCCTTGATATAGATCCACAGACACCTTGTGGGATTTCAGGACCTTGGGTTGAGAACTCTTACTCTAAATCAATGAGCTGAGAATCAGGATAGGTATAGGTTCTTGACTCTCTTGGTTGTCATATTCTCCTTGAAACTATATTCCCTAGAAATTTTGAGATATCTGCAAAAACCCTGCCTTAATTCTCTTTTTATACACTCCTGCTCTGTCTCCAGTCCCACACCCAATCCAAATACTTTAAGGTAATTCTCCACACTGATGATGAAGCTCTTGATACTCTATAAACATGATCTAAAAAGAACAGTGGGTGGATAGGGTATCAGTTGTGTCAAATAAGCTAACATTTATTAATCACCTACTATATGCCAGGTATTATGCCAAGTGTTGGGTATAGACAGACAGAAACAGTTCCTGCCCTCAAAGAGTTTACAATGTAATCTGGAGGAATCAATATGCAAAACAACCAAATGTACAAATAAGATACAGAGAATATAAACTGAAGATAATCTTAGAGGGAAGGCACTAGCATTAAGGAAAAGTTTCTTGTGGAAGGTGGGATTTTAGCTGAGACTTGAACAAAATAAGGGAGGCAAGGATGTGCAGATAAGGAGGGAGAGAATTTCAGTCATGGTGGGTAGCTGGTGAAAATGTTAAGAACCAGAAAATGGAGTATCATGTATGTATGAGAAATAGCAAGGATCATAGAAGGGATTAAGGTTTAAAAAGACTAGAAAGGTAGAAAGGGGAAAGGTTATGGAGAGTTTCAAAAGCTAACCAAAGGATTTTATAATTGAACTGGAAGGTAATAGGGAGCTACTGAAGTTGATTGAATAAGAGACTAACATGAATAAGAAACTAACTCTTTAGGAAGATCAATTTGGTAGCTGAGTGGAGGATGGACTGGAGTAGTGATAGATTCTAGTTAAGAAGACCAACTAGAAGGCTATTAAAACTGTCTAGGTATGAGGTGGTGAGGGCTATGCCAGGTTGATAGCAGTGTCAAAAGAGAGAAGGGGTCATACAGGAGAGATGCTGTGAAGGTAGGATTAATAAGATTTGGCAACAGATTGGAGATGTGGGGTGAGAGAGTGAAGAGTTGAGGATGACACCTATATTTTGAACCTAGGAGACTGGGAGGATGGTGGTACTTTGACGGTAATAGGGAAATTAGGAAGAGGGAAGGATTTTCTGTGTGTATGCATGTGAATGAGGAGTTCAATTTTGGATGTGCTGAATTTAAGATGTCTTTTAAGAATTCAACATTTAGGGGCGGCCAGGTAGTACAGCGAGTAAGAGTACCGGCTCCAGTGTCGGGATGACCTGGGAATTGAATCCTGGGCTCAGACACTTAGCACCCACCTAGAAACACCTGGCCGTGTAACCTTGAGCAAGTTACTTAACCCCAATTGCTTAGGGGCGGCCAGGTGGCTCAGTGAGTAAGAGCACCAGCTCCAGTGTCAGGATGACCTGCAGATCAAATCTGGGCTCAGATACTTAGCACCACACCCAGAAATAACTGGCTGTGTAACCTTGAGCAAGTTACTTAACCCTGATTGCTTAAAAAAAAAGAATTCAACATTTAATTGAATTTAATCTAATTGAATTAGATATGAGAATGTCTAATAGGCAGCTAGACTTGAGGTCAGGTGACAGGTGACTGGATAAGTAAATCTGAGAATTGTCTACACATTGATGATCATTGAAACTATTGGAACTGATGAGATTACCAAGTGCAATAGTATAGAGGAGAAGAGAAAAGGGCTAAGGACAGAATCCTGTGGGACATACATCAATTAGTGGGCATGACCTTAATGAAAATCCAATAAGGGAGATGGAGAAGTATTGGTCATATGGGTAGGAAGAGAATCAGGAGAGAGTAGTATCAAGGAAATCTTGAGAAAAGAGAATATCGGTGGAGTCAAGATGGTGGAGTAGAAGCAGGACCTCCCTGCGGCTCCAGCTTCCACCTTCCCCAATCAATGTAAAAAGGGGAATCTGAACAAAGTTTGGAGCTGCAGAACCCACAAAATGACACAGACAAGCTAACCTCCCACTGAGGACAGCCCGGCAGGCTGGCAGGAATCGGCCAGCACAGCGCTCTGGGAGCCTAGGCCAGCCTCACACTGAGACTTTAGCCTCAGGGTGGGCCTGACTAGCCACCGGCCAGAGGGACTCCAGATCAGCAGCGGCTGTGGCCAAGATTTATTAACACATAGATGCAAAGGACAAGGTGAGAGGTCAGTGCAATCTGGACTTTGGGACCCAGTAAGTGGGAGGGCATGGCTTTTGCCCCTGGGGGGAGAAGCTGCTGAGATGCTGGCACAGCCAGCCAGAGCCACATGGCAGCTTCAGCTCCTGGCCTGCAGATTGTAGGGGGACCAAGCACCAGTATGAGGGGTAATCGCTCTTGCTTTAACCTGCTTGGATATGGATTGCAGTCTAGAGTGGAGGTCCTGAGGTGTGTGTCCAGGTTGCCTGAGAGTGTGGAGACCTCAGAGAGGGCACACATCTAATACCTCCGGCAGCTGAGAAAACCCCAGCTTTTGGGATGAAAGCTCCCCTGTCTGGTGGCAGAGTCCTACTGTGGCAAAAAGCCCAGGGGTCAAGTGACTGAGGGGCAACATGACCAGACAAAGGAAACAAAGCAGACAGAAGATTCCAACATTACACTCCTATTTTGGGGACAAAAAGGAGCAAAGCATGGAACAGGAGGAAGACAGTGAAGTCAGAACTCCTGCACCAAAAGCTACTAAGGAAAATATGAGCTGGTTACAGGCCATAGAGGACCTTAAGAAGCAGATAAGAGAAGTGGAGGAAAAATTGGGAAGAGAAATGAGAACAATGCAAGAAAATTAAGAAATGAGAGTCAACAACCTGACTGAGGAAAATCACACCTTAAAAAATAGACTAACCCAAATGGCAAAAGAGGCTCAAAAAAGGCAATGAGGAGAAGAATGCCTTAAAAAGCCAAATTTGCCAGGTGGAAAAACAATCTCAAAAGCTCACTGAGGAGAATCATGGCTTCAGAATTAGACAAATGGCAAATTAGCAAATGGAAGCTAATGGCTTTATGAGAAATCAAGATGTTGTTAAACAGATCCAAACAAATGAAAGAATAGGAGGCAATGTGAAATATCTCATGGGAAAAACCACTGGCCTGGAAAATAGATCCAGGAGAGAGAATTTAAAAATTGTTGGACTACCTGAAAGCCATGATCAAAATAAGAACCTAGAAATCATCCTCCAGGAAGTTCTCAAAAGAAAACTGCCCTGATGTTTTAGAAGCAGAGGGCAAATTAGAGGTTGAAAGAATCCACTGATCACCTCCTGAAAAAGATCCCAAAAAGAAAACTCCTAAGAATATTATAGCCAGGTTCCAGAATTCCCAGATTAAGGAGAGAATATTACAAGCAGCCAAGAAGAAACAATTTGAATATTGTGGAAACACAATCAGGATAACCCAGGATCTGGCAGCTTCTACACTGAGGGATTGAAGGGCTTGGAATATGATATTCTGGAGGTCAAGGGAGCTGGGATTAAAACCAAGAGTCACCTACCCAGCAAAACTGAGTATCATGTTTCAGGGGAAAATATGGTCATTCAGTGGAATAGAGGACTTTCTAGGATTCTTGCTGAAAAAAACCAGAGTTGAATAGAAAATTTGGCATTCAGATACAAGAAGCAAGAGAAGCATGAGAAGGTAAACAGGGAAAAGAAATCATAAGAAACTTATCAAAGTTGAACTATTAACATTCCTACATGGAAAAACAATAATTGTAACTTATGAAACTTTTCTCAGTAGTTGAAGGGAATAGAAATACATATATATATATATATATATATATATATATATGTCTATATTTGAAGGTATATGGGCATATGAATACATATGTGAATGTGTATGTTTACAGGTATACATAGATAGAGGGCACAGGACCAATTTAACAGGAATGGATGATACTTAAAAGGTGAAATTAAGAGGTGAGAGAGGAATATAATGAGAGGAGATGGGGAGAGACAGAATGGGGTAAACTATCTCATATAGAAGAGGCAAGGGAAAATGGTTACAATGGAAGGGAAGAATAGGAAGGCAAAAGGCCATGGGTCAACCTTATTCCCATTGAATTTGGCTTGAAGAGGGAATTAAATACACACTAAATAGGGTATCTCACCCTCCAGGAGAGTGGGGAGGGGAAGGGAATGAGGGGGGGATGATGGAAGGGAGGGCAGGCTGGGGGGGGAGGGAAGTTGGGAGCACCCACTTTTGAAAAGGGATGGGATCAAAGTAGAGAATAGAATAAGTGGGAGTTAGGACAGGAGGGAGGGAAATACAGTCAGTCTTTTACAATATATCTACTATGTTATTGTTTTGCATTAGCCACACATGTACAACCTATACTGAACTGCTTATCTTTCCAGTAAGGGTAGGAGTCAAGGGAGGAAGGGAATGAATCTGGAATTCAAAGTTTAAAATCAAATACTCAAATATGTATATATATATGTGTGTATATACTATTATTAATACTATTTTACATGTAATTGGGAAATAAGATATACAGGCACTGGGGCATAGAGATCCACAGGAAAAGTCAAAAGGGGTATGGGAGAAAATATGTGAGAGAGCAGACTGGAGGAGGGAATATTCTGTGGGACTGCTATTTTGGGGTGGAGGGTAGAAGGAAAAAAGGGGAAAAAATTTGTAACTCAAAATCTGGAAGAAATGAATGATGTAAATCAGAAGCTAATAAAACATTTGAAAAAAAAAAGAGAATATCAAGCAAAAGAGAGTGACTGACCACATCAAAGGCCACAAATGGGTCAAGAAGAATGAAAATTAAGCAAAAGTCATTAGATTGGTCAATTAAGAAATCATTGTCAACTTTGGATAGAGTGATTTCAATGGAAATGATGAAATTGAAAGGCAGACTGCAAAGAGGTCAGAAGAGAGTGAGAAGAAAGGAACTGGAGGTTTAGATTTAAAATGGCCTACTCAATGAATTTATCCAGAAAAAAAGGAGCTATATAGGATGATAGCTATAGGAGATGGGCAGATCAAGTGAGGGCTTTTTGAGGATGTGGGAGAAATGAGTGTTTTTGTTGACTTCAGAGGAGCAGTGAGTAGATACTAAGAAACTGAAGATTAGTGATGGTATAGGGATGATAGAGGTGTCAATCAATTGGAGGAGAGGTGGAATGGGATTACTTGCACATGTAGAAGAGTGTCTTGGAAGGGAGAAGGACCACTTCTTCATGTGAGGGAGAGGTAAAGGAAGAAATAATGGGAGAAGGCATCTGAGGTATGTGAGATGAGGAGAAGGGAGAGAAAACAGGAAGCTCTCATGAAATACCTTAAATTATTTTCACTTAAATCTGATGTAAGTTTCTTAGCTTAGAGGTTTTAGGGAGCAGGAGTCTTGGGAAGTGTTAGGATGGATAAAAAGATTTGAAAAAAAATTCTGTGCTGAATTGGAGAGTGAATCAGAGAGGTCTAAAAGGATTGCCTTGTTGCAGTGAAAGCCCAGCTAAGATTATGTAACATAAATTTGTAGTGGATCCAGCAAGCATAGTCTCATGATTTTCTCTAGCTTTGTTCAACAGAATATGAGTAGAAGTAAAGTCATGAATGGTGGGAATAATACAAGGTTAGTGCTTGACAAGGCAAGTGAGGGCAAGGGACCTGAGAGAAGAGGATAGAATTGGGTGTTTCACCAAGAGATTGATATGAAAAAGAGGAAAGTAAAGCCAGTTCAGGGGTGATGGCTTGGGAGGGAACTGAGGATGAGGGATGGGAGGTCATGCTGAGGACAAACAAGGAAGAGAGTTAGAAGTGGCAAGTCAGAGGGAGAGATGCAATGATAAAATAGTATGACCAGGTTAAAGAATTTCAGGGTTCATGAACATAGATGTGAAACACTTACAGGTATTGGCAAGATCAAGGCTATGATCAGCTCTCTGTATCACTGAGGTGTAGGATTTGGGGAGTGTGTACATTGAAGTACTGAGTGTTTGAGGGAATATCAATATATGTGTATGTTGAAATCTTTTAGTATAAAGGCTGGAGTTAAGGAGAGAGAGATTTTAAATTAGACACCAACTCATTAAGAAAGGAAAGGGAAGGTCCTGGAAATCAGCAGACAATACCTTCCAAAATCTTGGTTGAGCAATTAACTATGAACTGAGTGAATCTCAAAGGAGAGGTTTCTAAGTGAATGTGTTAGAAGAAGAGCCTGGAAGTGGCAATGGAGGAAACAAGAAGTATTCCAGTTCCACCCTCTCAATCAGGGTAAGTCAGGGGTGTGAATGAAAGTGTAATCTGTGCTGGAAAGGGTGGCCAGGGAGACTATGGCATCTGGAGGGAGCCAGGTGTTAGTGAGGTTTGAGATGAAAGCACGTTTGTTACCTACAGAGCAGGCAGTTTAGAATGCACAGTAGAAGTGATGGGTAGATTTTAAGTGAGATACTGGGGTGTGTGTGTGTGTGTGTGTGTGTGTGTGTATGATATAACTCTATATGCATTGCTTCCTGTTATTTTTCCATATGGAGTCCATTGGGAAGGTCAGTTCTCATGAAGTAGAACCAAGAAGTCCCGTCTATTTTGGTCTGAGCCTCAAGCAAGAGCTTCAGATCCTGGATCTCACACCATCCCTCAGTAACTTCACTGAAGGAATGAGAAAACATTTCCCATGTGGGGTGTCATGGGTCTACTGCATTCTGTGACCCCATAATTCCCTCCCCCAATAAGCCCTAGGATTTTCCAGGATGGTGATATAATACAACTGTTTTCTCTCTGTCATCTTGGTTCCCTTTGACATGGGTACTCTCTCAATACTCAATTTTGCCTGTGGGAAAAGTTGAAAGCTGTCTTCTTTCTTTATCCTGCTTCCTGAAAAAGAAGTCATGGAAATTTTTGGATTCTCACATGGCACTTTAAACATATAGTTTTGTAATGCATTTTTATTTTTTTTTTGGCGGGGAGAGGTTTTTTTTTTTAAACTTAAATACTCTACCCACCAAGAGAACATCCACACATAGCAGAAACAAAAAGGATTGTATACAAATGAAACTGACTTTCCCTTTCTACCTTTACTTCATTAAAAAAAAAAGGGTATATAATAAATTCCATGTTACTTTCAAAACTGTCCTATTTTAATTGAAAGAATCCGTTTGTTTTTCTCACCTTAAAATATGGCATTTATAGATATTAACACATGCAATATGTATTATATATTCACTTTTATATTGTTTGTAGTACATTATGTTATATTTAGATATGATATATATTATGTGGGCAGCTAGTGGATACAATCGATATTGTGATATTGTGATACAATACAATAGATATTGTGATACAATACAGTGGATACAATGCCAGATCTGGAGTCAATAAGACCTGAGTTAAAATCCTGCCTCAGATACTTACTAGCTGTGTGACCCTGGGCAAATCACTTAACCCTGTTTGTCTCCATTTCCTCATCTGTAAAATGAGCTGGGAAAGGAAAGGGCAAACCACTCCAGTATTTTTGCTGAGAAAACCCTAAATGGGGTCATGAAGAGTTGTACATGACTGAATAACAGCGATGAAGTTATCATGTAATATTTTTGTTATAATCATCTTTGTTTTTATTTTATTCTTCCATAAGACT
Organism: Petaurus breviceps papuanus; assembly: GCF_028583685.1. Taxonomy (NCBI): domain Eukaryota; kingdom Metazoa; phylum Chordata; class Mammalia; order Diprotodontia; family Petauridae; genus Petaurus; species Petaurus breviceps. The sequence goes on from NW_027187336.1 coordinate 824,707, forward strand.
ATTAGCTCCATGAAGGCAGGAAACAATTTTTTTTTTGAAATCTAACTTTGATCTCCCTCAGTCTAGTGAAGTGGTCTGTACACAGCAGACTCAATAAATGTTTGATGAATTGATGTAGCCATTTATTGCCATTGTGTTACACACTGTATTCAATGTTTCTCAGGGCTGAGGGTTCCCCTCTCCCCAAAGAGTGATTGCCTTCTAGGTCTTACAGGTTCCATGAGATTGAGTCTTTTCTGGTCAAAATGGCTCAAGAAATAAAGGATTGCTACCAATAATAATAGAGGGGAACATGAGCTAAATTAGAACAGATCTGATCCTAGCTCTATTACTAGGTGAGTGACCTTGGACAACTTGCTTCCTTTCTCTGGGCCTCAATTTCCTTGCCTGTAAGAAGGATTAGGTGATATCAGAATTCCTTCTGGTTTTAGTAGCCTATAATCCTATAACCTCTTGTTATACTGCAAAGGGCTCTAGATGAGGAATAAGGAGCCTTAGGTTTTTAGTCTGGACTGTGCTATCAACTAGCTACTTGATCTTGTTAACCCACTTAACCCTTGTGGTTTATTGCTTTACCTCTCAGGTTGGGCAGGAAGATCAGTGAGACAATGTATCTAAGAGGCTTTGAGAAATTCAAAGTGCTCTGTACTTTTTATAGGCAATCCCTGGCCCACAGAAGCTTGAAGCCTGGGGCTGTCAGAGAGATCATGAAACTGTAAGAAAGAGAACAATGAGAGGAGGTGAGGGAGTTTGGAATTTCTCAAGGAAAGTTTCTTAAAGATAGCTGCTGATTGAGCAGTAGTGGGGAATCTGCTAATTACTGATTGTTTACATGTGGAGAGGAAGCAAGCAGAAGAGTACTTTTGGCAGCCAGCGAAAGGACAATGAACAGGTGTGGAGGCAATGGGAATAGCTACGGGGAGCCCCAGGAGACAAATAACCAAAATTCTCCACTTCAGAGTCTGGAGGATGAGGAATTGACCTAGTGACCTGAAGAGATTGGGCCACATTTTTGTTTCTGCTCAGGGAAGATGAAACATTCTTCAGCAGAGTGGAAGAGAAGACCCAGTGGGAAAACAAAAATGATAATGCTCTAAGGAAAAGAGAGGGAAGCGGGGAGTGCTGGTGGCATGCCCTTAGTCCTTGCTACTTGGGATTGATTGCTAACTTAAGTTTGGGAGTTCTGAGCTACAATGGGCTAGAGGGGATCCGGTGCTGTAAGTGCTTGCTTATGGATGATTTATCTCTATATACACATATGAATATACACACACTATACACACACATGCACACACACACATTCATATACACATATATATGTATACTCTATATGTAACAAAACCACTAATTAGATTTAAACTTCTCAATTCATGCAATTAAATTTCATGAGGGAAATGTTCAGACCATATACATATCAGCAAATAAATACAAATATCAGCAAATAAATACAAAATACAAATAAACCAGCAACCTGAGTCTTAGAGAAAGTAGTATGTTTCTTACATTCTGGCATTCATGACAAGTTTCCCTCTCTGCTCAATGGGAGGCTGTGTGGCCTTGTGCCTCTTTCAGAGGTGCTCATTTGGCAAGTCTCCACCAGTCAGCACTGTTCTCAATGAACACAGGCTATTGGAGTCTCAAGTTCAAGGAACACAGGATCCTGTTCCAGTCTTGATCCAGGAGCAGACATAGATGGGTAGGACTTCTGATGGACCATGGGTATTCCTAACTTGTTTATTGCATAATTTAATTGGTAGTTCATTGCATAAGCTACTGATAAAAATATACATTATTATAATATTTTTTGTTAGTGGTCTGTCCTATCAGAGGGTTCACGTATGTTTATCAGTTGACACACACATATCATTTATTACATTATACAACTTAAATGCTTATCTTCACAACTTACTCAAAATAACTCAATCATAAAATGCAAGCTTAAAACAAAATGGAGTCATTTGTGCTAAGTTGAAAGACTTGTTCTTACTATCTTACTAAGGTAATAAAACTTATTCTCACCATAAATATCCAAACTAAGTTTGGTACCAGTATAGTGAGGCTAGAGGGGCAGGGATAACTAGGCTGCCAAAGGAAGAGCAAACCAACCCACGTTGGAAATAGAGCAGGTCAAAGTTTCCAAGCTTATCAATTATGAAACTGGCCCATGAATGGACTCTTGGGTGAGTTAGGGAGTCCTGGTGTCTAAAACAAAACAAAAACAAAATTGAGAGAGGGTGTAATGGAAATGCAAATTTAAAGATCTTCCCTGCCCCTAGGCTAAAGTGCACCTGGAGCCTGGGGTGGGAGGCTTGTTTTTCAGTAGATACTTCTTGATTGGCCAGTGAGTCAATAAGGTTGTTACATTCTCTGAGCCAGGAGAAGGCTATATAAGCCCTGATGTGTAGCTTTGTTTTGGGGCTTACTTTGAGAAGTGTTCTGTGATTTGATCAGATGAAACTCTGGGAAGCTGTTGTTGACTGTCCCCCCCCCCCCCCAAACCCACATGTTGATTTGGTTTGGATGTAATGGTTGGATAGTTTGGAAACTGTCTACTTGATCTGTTTATAACTCTGTCTGTATATTTTGAAGTTCAGGGTGCTCACCTTTTTCCTCTGAACTAAGTATATGATACATATTTGACTGATTAAAGTAAGCTTGTTAACCCATTTTGAGTTGCTTTCCTTTATCAAAGCAGATCCAAGAACTTGTGTTGGCAGACACCCTGGGGATGCTGGGGTGCTTGCTGATACAGAGGGGAATCCAAACCATGAGTCTGAGGTTTAAACAAAAGAAAGTGGAAAAATAAGACATAGAGAAGATTAGGAAGAAAAAGAGTTCTGAACATTTGGAGATACAGAAAAGGAACATGAATCTTCCTACAGAGGATCTGTCTGGACTTTCTAAAGAAGAAACAAGTGAGGCTAATAGACAAATGCCACCAAAAGTGATGCTATCTATTGAGAAGTACCACATTACAGTTAAAAGGGCACCACACTTATAGTCAGAAGATACCTAGGTTCGAAATTTGCTTCTGACACCTTTAGCTGTGTTGTAAATCATTTAACATCTCTGAGCCTTGGTTTCCTCATCTGTGAAATGGGAATAATGATACACATATCTAGCAGTATGCTGATAAATGTTTGATAAATTGCTCTCTGGAAAAAAACAAGTATGCATGACATACTTTTAAGTTTCATCTGAACTATCAACTTTTTACCATCTCTTTCTTAAATCTAGACAAATCAAGCCCTGATTTATAGCATTTGTTAGTTTCCCAAGCACTTATACTGAAAATTTAACAGTTGGCTTTTGTTGTCTAGTTCAAGGTGACTCCAGGATATTACTGCATGTATCTGAACTTTGGCCCATAATGGAACTTCCATAGACAAGGCACAATGGGAGAACCCACGTGACTTGGGAGCTCTTCCTCTGGTCCCAGAACCTTTTTATTTACAGGCCACTGCATGTACCACTTCATTGCTGCTTGTGTAAGTTCCTGCAGCTGTAGCTTGACCAGGAATTCCTTTCTGCCTCTACATGTTGTCATTTCTAGGGCCACCTGGTTCTGTAGAGAGGCTATGTAGCCATGAGGGCTTCCCTCTAGGGAACTGGGAATGTTTGACCTGCTTTTCTTTGTCTGACTTCCCAGCTCTGGTTCCAGGTGTTTGCTTGTCCTTTTAAAGGTCAAGTTTAAAGAAGTAGCTCAGGTGTATAATCTGGTCATCAATCAGCCAATCTCTCATTACATATCAATTGAGCAACTCAGAATGATAGAAATATTTCATGTCTTTTCAAGAGGATGACATTAATTAATAAAATCCTCAGTGGATGTAAGAGAGAACTGAGGAACCCACTTCATGATTGTTATGAAGATCAGATGAGACAAAATATGTAAAGGACCGAAAACCTTCCAGTTTTATACAAACATATTATTACCACCAGCAGGAGCAGCATGGTCAGTCTCTAGGAAGGCATGACATGGCATGCTAGGTGACTCCTTGTGGTTGTTATGTTTTGTGTTTGTCCTTCATTCTCAAAGAAGACCATGGCATCAGGGAGATGATGACATTACTTGAAGTTGACTTTGATTTGAGTGAGGGATGACTGTGCAAGGTCACCACCCTCACTTTCACCTCCAGAGCCATCTGGGTCCAGTGGTCAGATATTCATTAGGTCAGGTGGGGATGGCCCAGGATGCAATGTCATAATTTTCCTAATGTCATGGTCCTCTTCAAAATTGAAGGACAAATAAAACCTGTGATGTTCTGAGCTGCCTTTAATAAGTGGGGACCCAGCCAGTTGGGTAATTCAGCTTGACCTCTCCCACTCCCTTTCCTTCTCCTCTTGAGGATTCCTTCCTTCCTTCCTTTTACAGATGAGGAAACTGAGGCAAACAGGGTTAAATGACTTGCACAGGGTCACACAGTTACTGCCTGAGGCCAGATTTGAACTCAGGAAAAGGAGTCTTCCTGTCTCGAGGCCTGGTACTTTAACCACTGAACCACCTAGCTACGTATGTTGACCTGAAAAAGTGAGAAAGTAGGAGGTCTGCTGTTCTTCATGGTGAACATTTGAGATGTGACAAAGAGACTGTTGAAATTTGTAGAAACCTAAGGACTACTAACTGGAAGAAATGATACTTTCAGAAAAAATCTGGAAGAGATCTTTAGGTGAAGAGGAAAGAATGCAAGATTTAGAGTTGGAGGACCAGGGTTCAATTTCCAGCTCTGTCATTTACTACCTATGTCTTCTTGTACAGGTCATTCCACCTGGATGAGTCTCAGTTTATGGATTTGTGAAACAAGACAATGGGAGTATATGACCTCTAAGGGTGCTTCTAGCTCTAAATCTATGATCTTACCATACTATGCTTATGAAGTCTTGAGCAGGAAGCTAAAAAACTTAGGGAAACATGGTGTTTTCATCACTGCTACCAATTAAAGGCAAGGACTTTAGAAAAGAAGCTAGGATGTGAAAAGTGAGCAGCTAACTGAGGAATTGGCATTGTAGAATGGGGTGCTTTCTGGGTCATGGTATAAAATATAGGAATGATGAACTTTTGGTAAAGTAGGTCTTGGGACAGCTAGGTAGCAAAGGGGAATAGAACTCCAGGCCTGAAATCAGAAAGACTCATCTTCCCGAGTTCAAATCTGGCCTCAGACACTTACTATCTGTGTGATCCTGGGCAAGTCATTTAACTCTGCCTCAGTTTGTAAAATGAACTGGAGAAGGAAATGTCAAGCCACTTCAGTCCCCCTTCCCCCCCAAAAAAACCCAAATGGGGTCATGAAGAGTCAAACATGACCTATATAACTGAACATACTAGATCTGCTAAAGGTTGTAAGTAATGTATTTTTCTAGAGACCTGATTAAAAAGGGTTTAAAGTGAAAAAGATTGGGGTGGCCAGGTGGCTCAGCGAGTAAGAGCACCAGCTCCAGTGTTGGGATGACCTGGGGTTCGAATTCGGGCTCACACACTTAGCACCACACCCAGAAACAACTGGCTGTGTAACCTTGAGCAAATTACTTAACCCCAATTGCTTTAAAAAAAATAAAGTGAAAATGATTGGGGTAGGATAAAGGGGGTAGAGAAACTTGTCTATATAAAAATTGATCAACCAGGTACTATGGGGTAAAGTTGTCAACCTCCCCCCGCCTCCCTCCAGGCTTCACACCACTGGCAAACTCCGGGGTGTAGCCAGAACATATTAAAATGTAACTGAGAAGTGTTTAATGAGACAAATAAAAATACAACAAGACATAGGTAATGTTATTTTTGGTTTTCTAAGTCATTACGCAGTTTTCAGTCATCTATTTTCATTTGAGTTTGACACCACTGCTGCAGAGAGTTAGAGGAAAGACAAAGAAAAAAGAATAGCTGTAAGAAGGGTTTAGTCCTTCATAGGAGGTGGTAAAAAGGAAGAATGAATAGGAAGGATGCTTATGAGTTCAGTTATGTATGCACTTTGCACAGAGCATGGGCTCTTAACATGAGAAAGTAAATATAACATCATAGGTATCACTGAGATGCAGTTCAATGTAGCACCTGACTGGAATATGGCAATGGAATGGGATACTTTGCTAAGAGGAATAGATAGGAAGTGGAGGTAGTTTAGCATTGTTTTTGCTTTTGTTTGATTTTTGAGATTGAGTCTCTCCATGTCACCCAGCTTAAAAGTGCAGTAGTTATTCCTGGCTCTGATCCCATTGCTGTTCAGCATGGAAGCTTTTGACCTGCTCTATTTCCAACCTGAGGTGTTTTGACCCTTCTTTGACCCTTTGAAAAGGTTCTTCCTCTTCTCACTCCCAAGGACTTACCATATAGATGCCAGACTTTAACTCTATTGTAGCTCAGAACTGCAAAACTCAATTAATCCACTAGCTTCTGTTTTCACAGTAGTGGTGACTTCTACCACCATCGCCACCTTTGCAGCAATCCATGAATGGGTAAGAAAGGGAAACAGAGGCAGTACTGAAGTGGTAGCTAGATCAGCTGGAGATACTTAAAAATGTGTTCTTGGCATAGATCACAGGGTTGGAATGAAGGGAAAGTATAGTTATCATGGGGACTTTCAGCTATTCCAACATCTGATTGAGAGTCTGTTAAAAGTATAAAGCTGACAATTTCCTGTCTTGTCTTGATGATAATTTTACTTTTCAGAAGACAGAAGTGACAAGGTGAACTGATAATCTGGACTAAATTCTGACCACTATTGAAGAATGGGTTGGCAAAATAGAATTAACTGGAATCTTTGGAAGAAGTAGTCATGCCATCTTATAGTTCATCTATAATAAAGAGGGACCTGTACAATACAATCTGCAATATGCGCCAGATTTTAGGAAGCTTAAGGAGAGGAGATTTCAGATTTCACACCTTTCTTTGATAGGTAAAATTTCATGACCTAAGTCTCTCAAAAGGAAGTTGACTTCAGAAGGATGAGAGGCTCTCAAGAATGAAATTCTGGTGGAAGAGTCTTGATTGATTCTGATGAAGAAGACAAAGTGTAGGTAATCAGAGAGACCAACGTGGCTATATGGGGAACTCATTACTGGAAGCAAAAGCAGGTAGCTGAAGATGAATACAAAAGAGAATTGTTGTCCTATTAAGAACAATGTCAGGAATACTAAAGTCTAGCATGAGCTGAGGTTGGCAGTGAATGTTAACAATAAAAAAGTTTTAAAAAATCTACTTTAGAGACAAAAGGAAATTCAAAGTAGTGATAGGGCACCTACTTGGTGGAGTGGATAGAAAATGATATTGGATGGTGGAGAAAGGCAAATCTGGTCATTTTATTGTTTATTTTGAATTTCTCTACCAAGGAAAATGATGCTCAGACTGTAGAGGCAAGAAGAAAAATCTTTAACTTGAAAAAGTAGCCTAAGGTAAGGAAAAGATGGTGTAATAGTAATGGAATTTAAAGATCCCCCTGTATTGGCTTGATTTTTGGCTTGATTGTGTTAAAATCCAGAGGTTGCGAATCTCACTTGTGGGATGGACTTGCTGACGTGAAAAGAGAGGGCTGAACTGGGAGGAGCTGGTGACATAAATTTAGAGAGACACAAGAAAAGAGAGAGGCAGAAGAACTTTTTGGAAGCAGCACCTTGGAGGCAGAGAGAGACTGAGAGGATTTCTGAGGGCCACTTTGAATTGCCCAGGACTTTTGAGAGCTGCCACCCAGAGCTGCCAAGGACTGAGGAGACATGGCTATTTTGCTGGTACTTTGTCTGTCTGTTTTGATGTTGTTTTGCCAGATTTGTCCACTGGTGAAAGACAGTGCTGTTGTTGCAGAACTTCTGGAACCTTGCTGTTGGTTCAGAGCTCTTGAGACTGTTCTGCAGACAGAGAGTGAATTCTGTCCACTGGTGAAGGACAGTCCTGTTGTTGCAGAAGTTTGGGAACCTTGCTGTTGGTTCAGAGCTACTGAGACTGTTCTGCAGACAGAGAGTGAATACTTTCCACTGGTGAAGGACAGTGTTGTTGTTGCAGAAGTCTTGGAATCTTGCTGTTGGTTCAGAAGCCCTGAAGAAGGATTTTCTTGTTGTATGTTTACAGAAATCCTGGGAGAGGGTTTTGCTAATGTTTTCAGGGGTCCTAGGACTGTTCTACAGACAGAGAATGAATTAATGAAGAGACTGGCAATGTATCTTGTGGCCTTGCTAAGCTTTGTCTCCCCAGGAACAAAGATTGCTGAGAACTTGCCTAGGGTCAAGATGAAGAAAAGACTTCTCTTTGGGCATTAAATGCTGTATACTCTGGGGTAGATGGCCTATTCAGTTGTAATCCAAGGGTGGGGAAGGAACTTTTGACCTTTTTGTGCTCTGTGATTGAACAAATGAATGTACTTTACTTATGATTGGAAACTAATCTCCATTTGAGAAGAGGGGCTTTGTGGTTGACTAAATGAATGTACAGCCTAGGGGTGGAGTAGTACTTAGAAGAGGGTCCTTGGGATTGATTAAATGAATTATAATGTTCAGGGGGTGGGGTAGTACTTGGAGATTATTGAATTATACTTGGTAAATGCTGTATTTTGAAAGATGTCATATTTTGATTTTCTCTGTTCTTAATTTTTCACTGAATAAAATGGAGAGCACCTATGCTGGTATTTTGAACCTTGGCAAGTTGCCTTTGCTTGGTCAGAGCATATCTGGCTGCCTCACAGAGTTCAAATCACTGAGTCAAGCTGAACTTCATCCAGGCCACTGAAAGAACTGGTGGATATGATTGTTGAATGACTTCCAATAATATTTCAAAAGCTATGGAGAAAGGGAAAGGTACCTTGGGAATTGGGGCATGCAGCTTTTTTTGTTTTTCAGAGGGAGCAAAAAAGTAAACATTTCAAATCATAGGTCAGTGAGTTTGATGATCATTCCTGGTAAAGTTCTGGATTAGGTTGTAATGAAAAAGTTTATAAATATTTTAAAAAGAAATAGGTCATGACTATGAACCTACATGGATTTATTAAGATCAAATTATAGAAGACTAAATTAATTTCCTTTTTCAAAAGGGTCACAAAATTAGCAAACAGGGGAAATAACATGGACAAAGGCTGGATGATTGTATCAATAGATTGACTTAGAAGTGGTTGAATAATCCTCTGAGTAGTGATTAATGGAGCAATGCTCATCTGAAGGAATTGGAATGGCCCAGGTCTATGTCCTTGGCCTCATTCTGTTCACAATTTTTATTAATAACCTAGATGAAGGCAGAGATGCTTACTTATTAAGTTTTTGGGTGGCATGATACTGGGAAGTATAGCTAGCAGGTTGCATGAGAGAATTAGAATCCCACAAGATTTTGTCAAGTTGGAAAAATGGAATAAAGATGACAAGATGAAATTTAGTAAAGATAAATGTAAACTTCTGCATTTAGTTTCAAGGAATCAACTTTTATCGATGAATGTGAGAGGCAGCATGGTATAGAAGAAGAGCATTGGATTTGGATTAAGACTTGGGTTTGAATCTCACCTAAGATATTTACTTTGTGGTAACGAATGAGTTGCTTAGCCCCTCTGAGCCTCAGTTTTTTCTGCTTATAAAATGGGGATAATAACACTACCCTTAGGGTTGTTATAAGGATTAAATAATATATTATGTAAAAATGCTTTATTAAAGCCTCCATTTATTTGTAGAAAGGGATCATGATAATTATATTTGCTACCATATAAAGTTTTTGTGTGGATTAAATTGGATATTGTATATGGAGACATTTGCATACTCTAAACCACTTTTAAAAACTGGCTATTATTGCATTGTAAGTAGAGGACTGGCCTTGAAGTCATGAAGGCCTGAATGAATTTCCACCTCTGATACACACTGGCCGTGCGACTGTGTACAAACCACTTAACAGTACACAAACCACTTAACAATGCTCTAGGGCATCTCTCTGAGATTGCAAATTCCACAGAAGGTGCCAATCAGAATTAGGCAAAGGAAGTTTCTTCACCTGGAAATTCCTCAAAGCAGTGATATCACAGGTCCAGTCTCTATGTGCACAGGTATAGTATGGGGGACATATGACTACAAAGCAATTCATTGGAGAAAGACCTGTAGGTTTTAGTGGACTGATAGCTCACAAAGGTCAGCTGTGTGATGTGCTAGCCAAAAAGACTAATGTGACCTTAAGCTGCATTAATAGAAATATCGCATTCTCAGCAAGGGAAGTAAGAGTTTCACTCTATTGTCTCCTGGTCAGGTCACATCTCAATTCAATTCGGCAAATATTTATTAAGTGCTTATTGGTTGCGAAACATAGTTATGGGAGCTGGAGATACAAAAATCCCATGTAAAGTTTTTAAAGAACTCATCAAGGAACTTACATTCTACAGGGAGGAGGAAGAAGAAGCAACATACATGCAAATAAATGTAATAAGTAACGCGGGATGGTGTAATGGGAATGGGAATTTGAGGATCTTCCCAGTCCCTTAGTAGACATAGGGGGGAGTTTGAGGACCTTGCCTGCCATGAAGATAAACTCTGCCCCCTAGAGCCCACAGGAAGCTTCCCTGCTGTGAAGATAAACTGCCCCCTGTTAGGCAGAATGTAGTCACATGGAGCCTGTGGTGGGAGGAGTTTGCTGAGGAGAAGCAAAGCCCACAGGAAGCTGGTAGAGAGCTAGCTAGACAGTTGGAGGCAATTGAGGACATAGGTGCTCAGGCAAGGAGATAGAGTTTTGTGAGTAAATATTGATCTTGTATTGGTTTGTGAGAAGGCTGAAGAATGCAGTGGCTCTCAGTGTTATTATGGCTTCTGAATATCTTTGGTGCTATGATGGAATTGGCTTACTGGTTTTGGGATTTGGTTTTTGGGTCTAAATAAATCCTTCAGTGCTATCATCTATCTGGAGAGTTTGGCATATTTTGTGATCGAACGTGATGCGATACTTATAGTCATGGTATTTATTGTGATCTTGGGAGCTGTAAATATTGCATTGGTGCTACAGATGGGGGCTAAAAGAGAGAGGAAGACAGCATGCTTTGGGAAAATTGGAAGAGGGGAGAGATGACTTTAGTGGAAAGTGAGAATTCAGTAAGGCTTCAGGGAGAAAGTATGTGAACTGATTTGAGCCTTGAAGGATAATGCGGATTCTGAAAAATATAAAAAAGGAGGCAGTGCACTCCAGGAAGGGGGAATGGCTTCTCTCATATGCTTGAAAACAGGGTAGGAGCACATCTAGAAGATTTTGTCTTCTTTCTCCCCCTCTTATGTAGAGAAGGAAGGCAATGGACTAAATAGCCTTTGCGATTCCTTGTAGCTCTAAATCTATGATCCTATGATCACATGAGAGGGGTGATTTTTTCTTTTTATAGGAGCCATGTTTTAGAGAGGACACAGAGAATTTGGAATATTCTAGTTACTGGGATGGTGAAATGACTTGAAATCATGTCATATAAAGATCCATTAAAAGATCATAAGATCACTGATCTAGAGTAGAAAAGGACCTATGGAAGCTATTCAGTCTAACCCCCTGATTTTGCAGATGAAGAAATTAAATCATAGAGAAATTAAATGACTTGCCCAGTGAGTCCCATGGCAAATTTGGAATCCAGGTCCTTCTAATTCTTGATGTAATGCCATACTCTGCACCATTCATCTCATTCCCAGAAAGAACTGGAAATGTTTATCCTAAAAAAGAGAATATTTGAAGGGCTGTCATGTGGAAGAGAGATTAGCCTTATTCTGCTTGGTCCCAGAATGTAGAACTAGGATCAATTAATAAATGTCTCATGGAGGGGTATTTTGGCTTATAAGGGGAAAATTCCTAAAAATTAGAAGTTTTTGAAAATGTAATAGACTGCATTAGGTGATGAGATAGTGAGTCTCTTATTACTAAAAATGTTCAAGGAGAGTCTATTTAACCACACTGGGGAAATGTTATAGAGACTTTGACTAGGTGACCTCTGAGGTCCGTGCAACTCTGCCAATCTATGATTTTGTGATAGGAGATAAAGTGGTGCTTATTGTAAGGGAATAAGATTTTTCTGTATGGCAAGCTGACGTATCAATGAGACCATAGTCTCCGGCATGTACATTTATATGTAGTTTGCTGGTTTATTCAGGGTGCCTAACATTAACCCCATCCTTTGTCCCTGCCTCCAACCAATTCCCACATGAAGACTTAATGCAGTGTGGTTTTAAATGGGGTTGATTTATATAGAACTTCTATTCATCACAGCACCTGAAATAATGTAGAGCTTTGCAAGGAAGTTTATGAAGATATCAGATATCAGATATCAGAAGTTTATGAAGATATCAGAGCAAGAATTAGGGAGGTTTGGACCTCAGTGAAGATACATACAAAACACTAATATAGCTGGCTTCTTATTTTCCCCAGCTGTACTGTCATCTTTCACTGCTGTTGCAGGGTTCACCTGGAGCATGGACATGTCCTGTGGGCTATATCATATCACAGTACCATGTCTGCCAAGTGAGGGCTTTAGGTATTTTAGGATATGTCTGATGAAGAAGACAAAAGTGTAGGTATTCAGAGAGACCAATGTGGCAATATGGGGAACTCACTGCTGAAAGCAAAAGCAGGTAGCTGAAGATGATTTTGCTGGGTGTCCTCTATGGTGGCATAGTGGAGAGAGTCTTGGAATTGGGGTCAAGATCTGTGTTACTGTTCGTGTTACTTGGAGCAAACCATTTAATTTCAGTTGGCCTTAGTTTCCTGATCTATTAAATAAGGATAAAATAGCCTAAGTAGTTCTATTAAAATATAAAAGACTAAAATTCAGTATTGATTTGAACTAAATGTTATTTAAAATATAAAGAGGAGCAAGCCTTAGAGTCCTATTCACATTCTTATTGAATTAAACTAATATGAGATTTCATGAAGTTCTGTGTATGTGTGTGTGTGTGTGTGTGTGTGTGTGTGTATGAAGTAGGGAGGGAACATCAACATCCCCCATTGTTGAGGTAGACCAGGAGGGTAATTAGGAGAAAAAAGGAGGCAAACTGGTTGGTCTTGGCTCTTTCAAATTTCCAACAAGACAATATTTGACTCCTCTATGGCTGGTCCTTGAAATATAAACTCATATTATAATAAAAGGTCAGCTTAAGGTAAGGTAGTGGAATATTAATGGTCCATTGACTTTATTATATCATCAAAAGAAACCAGCTTTTTCAATCCCTTTTCTCCCCACCCCACCCCATTGTAGAATTTTTTTTCTGTGATTCATGTGTTATCAAGAAATTTTTAACTTTTTGGAATTTTCAATAAGAACTCAAAATCTTTAGGCAACATCTTTCAGATACTACTTTATTTACTAACTAGGGTCCCTGACAACTGATTGGTCCAGTGTATCTGTGCTATATGCCCACAGATCTGTGTAAAACAGCTGACTTTGTATGCAGAATGGTATAGGAAAAAGAACCCTGGAAATAGAGTAGAAGGCAGGTATTAGAATCCTAGATCAGTTACTTAGTGCCGTATCAAGAGCTTAGTCTAGTCAAGGAAATTTTCCCTCTTGGAGCTATCCAAGGTCCTGAAGAGCCAAGGACTAAATCAAATAAAACAAAATAAAACAAACAAACAAGCAAAAAACTGAAGCAGGATTTCAGAAGAAGAAAAGACCAAAGTTAGATGAAGCATTCAGGAAAGACTTCATGGAGGTATGAGATGGGCCTTGAAAGATGGTAGGATATGTTTAAGTGGAAAAGAGAGAGACTTTTCTAAGTTGTGTAAGAACATATACAAAGACAGAGATAGGAATGGGCACAGAAGTGATCCTCACTTTCATAAAATAGGGGGATTGAATCAGATGGTGTCAAAGGTTTCTTCCAGGGGTGGCTAAGTGGCACAGTGAGTAAGAGTGCCGGCCTTGGAGTTGGGAGACCCAGGATCGGTTCCAGCCTCAGATACTTAATACCCACACAAAAAACTGGCTGTGTAACCTTGAGCAAGCTATACTTAACCCCAAATGCTTAAAAAAAAGGTCTCTTCCAATTTGAAACCTATGGTTTTATGTAAGGAGGATAGGTAGCTATCTATATGGTATGATTTAAGGGCACTCAGAAGACCCCTCTACTTCTAAATACCTCCTCAACTCATACCTGGATTTTCACTATTAACAATTATTTCCTTGCTTAAAGAATTTTCCCCCTTCCTTTTAAAACGAAACACTCTCAGGTAGGGTAGGGGTGGGATGATTTATTAAACTGAGAATACCTTGATGCCAATTACTTAAATTGTTCCCTTATTTCACAATATAAAGTTCCAAGCCACTTCAGTATTTTGGTGAATACTGTTTAAAAGTGAGGAAAGTAGTAGAGAAAGGAAAGAAGGAGATACCTGATTTCTTTCTCTCTGGAGAAATTTCCCCAGATTCTCTGGTCTTCCCAGTGAATTGGGTTTCTTTTGGCTGAATAGGAACAGAGTTAAACATGGACATTAGGTTTTGTAATAAGGCTTAAGAAAGCATTTAGAAAGAAACTACTTGAGAAAGATGAACTAGGAACAAACATATGAAGAGTATTTTCCAAATGGTAAATGGTATGAGAAAGTGCCAGATTACATATGATATAATGGGAAGAGCAGTGGATTTGTACTCAGGTCTGTGGTCCAATATTGGCTTTGTTCCTTATTATCTGGGAGACCAAAGGCATACCATTTCACTTCCCTGGGCCTCAGTTTCATCAACTATAAAATAAATGAATTTAACTAAATGGTGTCTAATGCCCCTTTTAAGACATATTTAGTTATTTTTATATTTTTTTTCAGCACATGATGTGCCTATTGCTTTATAAATTCTGGGTCTCTTTTCCTGCCCCTTCCACCTTTCCCAATGGTCATCAGTCTAGTCAGAGAATGTTAGAAATGTAAATGACCTTAAAGATGTTTTAGTACTATTTTTAAATTTTAAGATGAAGAAGCTGACATGAAGATGGGCCAACTGATTTGGCCAAGGCACATAACTACTAAGTAGTAAAGTTGGGACTTCAACTCAGATTTTCTGACCTGAAGTCTAGTTAGTATTCTTTCTACTATATCATGCTGTTCTTATCCTTTTGCATCCTGATTAATGCAACAACTGCTGCTCTCCTCCATTTCAGTGTCTTCCTGTTACAATCCATTTTACAGGGTGCCACCAGACCATTTATCCTGAAACAACTGTCATATCACTTCCCAACTCAATCACCACTAATGCCTCCCTATTGCTTAGTATAGAAATTTTGAAGTCCTTTGCCAAGTTTTCAAAATTCACTATAATATGTCTTTTCCAACCTCATCTCTCACTGCTCCCCAAGATATTTACAGGCTGCTTTCCCCAATAGAATGTATATTCCTTAAGTGCAGTGAATATTTCCTTTCTTTGTATCTCCAGTGTGTCTCATGCAATAGGTGCTTAATAAATGCTTGCTGGCTGATTGGACTAAAGAGCCTTTAAGGTTTCTTTTATATAATACAGAAAATCTCTGACTACTTTCATGTTCTTACTTTGTCAAAGGGTACTGTGCCCACTGCTATTCAACCCTATGGATCTCCTGCCACTTCCCTTTCTGCCATTCCAACTGTCAACAGTCTAGTCATTGATTTTCTTTCTAGTCAGGCCAACCTTCCAACATTTTCTTCTACACTGTGTTCATTCTTATCTCTGCATATGTTCTTTACCCAGCTTAGAAAAACCTCTCTTTTCCACTTATCTATATCCTATCCATCTTTCAAGATCCATCTCTAAAGCCTAACTTTATGAAGCCTAAATGCCTCATCTCACTTCGATCTTTTCTTTCCCCGAAATTCTGTTTTAGGGGGTTTTGGGGTTAGTTTTAGGCAGTCTAGGACCTTGGATAGCTCCAAGGAAATAAAATTAATTTATCTGAGGGCTTTCTGAGAGTTTTTATTCTCAGACCCCCAGGACATTTATGGGATCACAGATCTAGAACTAAAAGGGACCTCTGAGGACTTCTAGTCCAGTCTCCTTATTTTACAGTTGAGGAAACTGGGGCTGAGACTTGTGACTTGTACAGATAGTATATCAAAAAGGTGATTTTAACCTAGGTCCTCTGACTCCAGAGCCCTCCTAGTGCTTTTTATTCTCTATCAGTTCTTTCTTTTCTCTGTAATTCTGTGTTAAAGGGACATTGCTCTTTTTCACCAGACTAGCTCTCATGGAACTGGATTATCACTATAATATTACTGAGAGCTTTTGGTCTCTGTGCTAGAAGATAATATTGCATCCTATGACTTAACAAGAGTCTCTATTTATAGAGAGAATGAATTTGCTAAATCTTCAGCTGGCTCTCACCAAGACCAATTATGATTATTTTTTATATATCCAGGGGAAGAGAAAAGAGAGGAAGAGTCATATATTCAAAATAATGCTAGAATTAGAAAGAACTTTAGAGATCACTGAATATTGCCTATTTTCCTTATTTTATAGATAAAGAAAACTGAAGTACAAAAATTAGGCTGTTAAGGGTCACATAGAAAAACTAGAGTTTTCAAAATTAACTTTTTTTAAGAAACAAAAGGAAAACAAATGTAGACAAAGCAAAAAATTCACAAAAGCATAGAAATAGATGAATTTTACGGGCAAATTTCTCAATCTAAGTTTATGAAAATTATGCAATCATAAATCTTAATATTATCCTTTACATATAAAAATACTATAGACCAATCCCTCATTTTTACTTATGAAGACACTGTCCCAGAGAGGTTACATGATTTGTCCTTTGTTACACGGGCAATAAGCGCAGAGCAGGGATTTAAGGCCAGTTTCTTTGAATTTAAATCTAGCATTCTTCCTATGCTTAGCTGATGGGCACCCAAGATCCAATTTCCTTTGACTTACCTCCACCATGTTTTTCACCTCTTTCTTTAGTCTGAAGTATTTTCATTAACCATTTGTTATGACTGGTTTTGTTATGACTGTTTTGATAAAGCTCAATTTCTTCATCTCTTGATTAAGCTAGCATCTTGGTTGGACTGGAAGTACTACATATGACCATGTGATTTCTATAGAGGAAAATATCTGGACAATTTTCTCTGTGCTTTTTCTTATCTTTTCTCCTCCATGCTTTCATTCCCTTTAGCAGTTAGAAGCTGATTTCCTTCATTTCTACCAACCCCAATGGTGATTATAAAGAAAGCACTTTTAAAGTCTATTACTCTGTAAGTTCTACAAAAAATGCACTTCTTCGATGAATCTGTGGGTACTCTATCAAATGGTAGAGACTGTAAGCCATCTACAACTTTTTTTTTTTCTGTGATAGGTGATATAGTGGATATATGGTAAAATACCAATGTTTGACTCAGGAAAACTTGAGTTTGATTCCTTCCGCAGACACTTCCTAGCTTTGTGTCCCTTAGGCAAGTCATTTATCCTTTTCCTGCCTCAGTTTCCTCATCTGAAAAGTGGGGCTAATCATATGTACTTTGTAGGGCTATTGAGAAGATCAAATGAGATCCCATGTAGCTATGGGATAAAGTAACAATTCCTTAATAGTACCTGTGACTGGAGAGGGTGCATCAAAGATGATTGGTAGTTGAGTAGGGAAGAACTCCCCACTCAGTAAGCTATAAAAGGAAAAGGAATGCCTTTTTTTCCTCTTTTGAATTTGCCACTTTGAGCTCATTTACCGCATGTCCTGAACCATCCTTTAAGTCATCTGAAATTTTGATGTGTTGTTATTATAAAGAAACCAGGACCCCAGGAACTTTGTTGGCTACTTGTGGGTCCATGATACTCTAAGAATATCCATCAATTTCAATATACAGCTCTTGAGCTACCATGTCCACTGAATATTCTGACTGAGCCAGAATATATCACATGAAATCATAGCAAAATGAAGAATATTTACTTAACATAGAATTAAAGGCATATAACAACTAAAATAAGTAGAG
Source organism: Petaurus breviceps papuanus (assembly GCF_028583685.1). NCBI lineage: Eukaryota > Metazoa > Chordata > Mammalia > Diprotodontia > Petauridae > Petaurus > Petaurus breviceps. The sequence continues at coordinate 842,552 of NW_027187336.1, forward strand.
AAAAGAGAATTCTTACCATCCATTTCCCCAAACTGTCACCTTCCCACGTATATGTCCTGGAGCACACTGGTCTTAGCTCCTGATAAGCCACTCTATGCTTCTCCTGCCACTTCCAAAACACAATGGCAACAGCATGCATCATGTCACTCACCACAGAGTATTAGGTTAATAGGTATAGGAACAGAATTGGGTCACCTGGGTTTCTAGATGTGGTTCTGTAGGCTAAGGTAACTAATAGCAGGGTGTTGGCATGGGAACCACAGAGTACTCCAGACAGTAGAATTGCTGCATCACAATAGAACAACTAGGTAAAGGAAAAAAAAAGATGTCGGACATGGGCTGAGTCTTAGTTGCCATTTCTTCCTCATCTTCCTTTCCATTTATGGAGAAAAGATTCAAGTTAATTTGCCCTCTCTCTGTGAGATTCCTATTCTTTCAAAGTGGACATGCCTAAAGCTGCACTTCCAGGAATATAGTTCCCCCAAATAAAATGCAATGGACATGTTTCCCTTCATGTGTTAATATTATTATTTTATTTTATTTTTCTGTCCCCCTTCTGCCTACCCCAGCCTTTACTCCCTTTGTTTTGGCCTTTCTTTTTCTTCCCCATCCATCAGCAGTATCTTATTTTCAGTTTATTTGCAGAATAGAAATGACTTATGTGCCTTGAGCTCAGGTTATCAAAAAAATCCCTTTCCCAAGATTTCCTTTCATGCCTAAAGTATATCCTAGCAGAACGGTCTTCCAAAATCCCACCATTATAGTTTTGCAATATGTAGCAGCAAGCACCCCAGTGTCCCCAGGGTGTTTGCCGACACAGGTTCTTGGATCTGCCTTGATAAAGGAAAGCAACTCAAAATGGGTTAACAAGCTTACTTTAATCAGTCAAATATGTATCATTTACCTAGTTCAGGGGAAAAAGGTCAGCACCCTGAACTTCAGAATATACAGACAGAATTATCAAGACAGAGAAACAGATCAAGTAGACAACTTTCCAAACTGTCCAACCATTACATCCATACCAAATCAACATCTGGGTTTTTCAAAGCTGGGGGGCTCTGGACAACGGCTTCCCAGAGTTTTCATCTGATCAAATCACAGAACACTTCTCAAAGTGAGCCCCAAAACAAAGCCTCAAATCAGAATTTATATAGCCTTCTCCTGACTCAGAGAACTTAACAACCTTCTGGACCCACTGGCCAATTAAAAAATATCTACTGAAAAACAAGCCTCTCACCTCAGGCTCCAGGTGCACTTTAGCCCAGGGGCAGGGAAGATCTTTAAATTTGCATTTCCATTACACAATAGCAAAATGCTTTAAGAACACAATACATTAAAAATAAAGAACATTAGCATAATTTCCACCAAGGGTAAGAGAAGTGTGTCCTTCAGGCCTTTGTGTTGTACTATGTAGCTATCTCTTCACCCTCACATCCTCCCACTACTCACCATAAAACCTTATTCACCCTACCATTCTTTGATTATCACTGGCAAATATATTATAAGCAAATACATCAAGATCTCATACACTCTTTTGTACATATGACAGTTTAACTTGTTACTCTTTCTAGGGATTTTTTTTAAAAGATGTTTTTACTCAAAAAGATAAGTCTCTAATGGTGGAAATTCAGATGCCACAGTAGGTTGGTAGGGAAAAGAATTTTTGGTGGTAGAAGGATAATGCTTCTTGATATCCTTCAAATCACACTATGAAGGCTGTTACCTACTCTTTCTACGCACAGGAGGCTGCCTCTAGTTGGGAATCATTTGTGTTATAAAAGCTGAATGTGGGAAAGAAATTTGACAAAGTCCAAAAACTTTCCTTGTAACTTTCTAAGCTTCTTTTTATCCCCGTGTTACACTATTGTGATTTGGGAACCATGAACTAATGCTTTGCACAAAGTAGAGAGATGCTGTTATATTTCTCTACTCCTGCAGGGAACACATAGCTGCTCCTGTGACCCATCCCCCTCCATGATCTGTTCCCTTCACCTATTTTGGGACATTTTTCCTGGGCCCAAATGGGTGACAGGAAAGGACAGGAGAGGGAGGAGAGTAAAGAAAACAATCTTGAATAATTAATGTAAGAACAGTGGTTCTCAGACACTTTCATCCTGCAGTCAAACAATCAACAATATATATTGAGCTCAAATTGTGTCCCTAGCCCTGTGTCATGGTGTCCAATGTGGAGGATACAAGAGAATAATATAACATGGTCCATAACCTCAGAGGTCTTTCAGTTTTAGTGGAAAGAAAAAATTCTCATGCATGAGACAAATAGAAAACAATACTAGATAGGGATTACCTTTTAGCTAGGTTCCTGTGACACTACTCTCTATCCTCTCAATCTCTTTACTGGATCTTCTTCCAGGTTGCACCTGCTAACTGTGGATGTTCCTTAAGGTGCTGAACTAGGCTTTTTCTTCTTCTCTTCCCTCTACACCATTTATCTTGGTGATCTCATCAATTTTCACGGATTCTTTGATCATATCTATGTTGATGAATCTAGTAGCTCTTTGTCTATCTCTATCCTCCTTCCTAGCCTCCAATCTTGCATCTCCAATTGTCTGTTGGACATATAAAATATTTGTTGTATTTTAGACACTTTAAATTCAACATTCCCTTCTCTCCTCTAACACTGCCACTACCTTGCTGCAGGTCCTTATTATTTCATTCCTGGATTACTGTAAAAGCCTTCTGGTTGGTTTTCCTGCCTCAGAGCTCTTCCCACTCTAGGATGTCCTTCATTCAAATTGTCAAATTGATCTTCCTGAAGTGCAAATCTGACCATGTCACCCCCCCCCCACTCCCATGTAATCAACTCCACTGACTCCCTAGTACCTCCATGATCAAATATAAAATCCTCTGTTTGGCTTTTAAAGCCCTTTATAACATGGACCCTTGCTACCTTTCAATATTCTTACATCTTACTTCCCTCCAGGTACCTGCAACCCAATGACATGGACCTTCTTGTTGTTTTTCTTTCTTTCTTTTTTTGGCAAGGTAATTGGGGTTAAATGACTTGCCTGGAGTCATACAACTAGTAAGTGATCTCCTTCATTAGACTGTGAATTCCTTGTGAGAAGGCCTGCCATTTGCCTCTGTTTGTATTCCTAGCACTTAGCACAATGTCTAGTACATAGTAAGTCCTTAATCAAAGCTTTCCATTGTTGTTGCTATACATGTGATATAGACTACAAATGCTGTAGTTCAAAGGAGAGAACAATAAGTATGGACTATGTCCAGTCAAGGAAGACTTCAGAGAGGAGATGCAGGACCATCATGGAGAACATTGAGGGGAGACTAGGATTTAGATAGCATTATAGAAAAGGAAGGGCAATTCATAAAACAAAGAGGGGACCAACCTACATGGGGAGACGAAGTGTCCTTACCAGAGAGTTTCCTATATCAGTGAAATCACGGGACTCTTCTCTTTAAGGGCAACTACATGGCACAGTGGGTAGAGTGCAGGGCCTGGAGTCAGGAAGACTCTTCTTTCTGAGTTCAAATCCAGCTTCAGGCATTTACTAGCTGTGTGACTCTGGGCAAGTCACTAAACCCTGTTCGCCTCAGTGTCCTCATCTGTAAAATGAGCTGGAGAAGGAAATGGCAAATCATTCCAGCATCTTTGACAAGAAAACATCAAATAGGGTCATGAAGAGTCAGACATGACTAAAAAATGACTGAATAACAACAAAGCTATTTGCTTCTTTTCAGACCCACACACATAAATAGTAGTTTCATTCTCATGTAGGTGCCATGACCATCATCAAGCATCACTCTGCACAGATTCCCTTGGAGCCCTCTCATTGACCTACCTGAGAGCAATATACATGTCACATTCAGTTTCTTAGGCCCAATTTCATTGTTTTAGATCAGGAACTAAATTGGACTGGTGGGGTGGCTTATATTTGATTTACAAAAGAGACAAACAGGATAGAGCGGTTCAGGTTTATGGCAGAATCTTCTACTATTCATCTAGCAACAGCTTCCTTCAGACCACAGTTTTGAGAGACGAATGAAGGTGAAATGCTCCCTTCCCTCCCCCAAATGAATCAACTAACAAATATTTCATAAATTCCTAATGTGTTTCTAGCACTTCAAATGATGGTTAATTTCATCAGTGGGGGTAATCATCCTCAGCTTGTGAGTATTCTGACAATTATTATATTCAGTTAAATTCAATTAGAAAACCATTTATTAACCTATTAGGTGTCTTTATTGGGTTATTAAGGTCCTACCAGGCAGCAGATGGCCCAGCACAAGCAGACACTACCAGGAGACTTTCTCCTCAAACTTCTTGCCAATTCATTCTTCCACTTTCTCTCTTCCACCTAAAAGCTACCTTTTCCCATCTTGACCCTTTGGGAGGAAACCCAGAGGCCCTGCTCTACTCTGTCCCTTGTGCCTATTCCCATTTTCCCAGAGGTTATGGTCCAGGATGCTCTAGCCCATTCTTCCTCTCCCTCCACTGAGGATCAGAGGTGGTCCTTATCATCACTTGGATAAGTAGAGAGTTGGCAACTCCAATCTTTTGGTAAGATGGAGGCCCATCAGGCTTTGACATTTGCTCTGCCATACTGCTCAGGAATCACAGACCCTTCCATATATTCTATAGTTTAACCCTCCTGTATGTGTTTTCTCTCCCAATATGAATGTGAGGTCTTTGAGAGTGAGGACAATCCATATCCTTTATTTGTTTTCTGCATGCACATAGTAATCATTTGACAAATACTCTCTATTCATTAGTACCCTATTCCAGGCACTGTTCCAGCACTTGAGATACTAGGACAAAACAATCTCTACTTTCAAGGAGTTTACATTCTGTGGGGGAGGAGACTTGAAGTGGGGGAGGATAATCTATGCCAAAAAATTCCCCCAAATCCAAAAGATGAACAAAGTCTTTTCCAAGGGAAGAAACTAATAACTGGTGGGGTCAGGAGAGGCTTCCTCGGAGAAGTAACATTTGAGCTGAGCTTTGAAGGAACTTACAGATTCCATGAGGCAGAGGCAATGAGAGCATGCATAAGGGACAGTCAGCCTGTATAAAGGCAGGGAGCTAGCAGAATAAGTCATGGATAGGAAAAATCAAATGGGACACTTTGGCTGGAACAAAGAATGTATGAAGGAGAGCATAAGGCAATAAATCTGGAAAGGTTAGCTAAAGCCAATTTGTGAAAAGCTTCCAATGATACATGGGGGACTTTGTGTTTTGGGTTTTTTTTCCTAAAGAGAAACGGGAGTTATTGAAGCTTTTTGAGCAGGAGAGTGATATAGTCATTCTATGTTTTAGGAATATCACTTTGGCAACTGTATGGATATAGATTTTGAGGGGAAGGGAAAGGATAAATTAGGGAGGTCAAATTGTAGGTTATTGTTAATAGTCCAGTTGATGAAGGCTTGAGCTAGTTGATGGCCTTGTGAATGGAGAAAAGGAGAGAGATATCATGCAGGTTGACTTGATAAGACATTCCAACCTATTAGATATGAGAGGTTGGGGAGAGGGAGCAATTGAAAATGGCTCCAATGGGTGGTTGTGAACCTGGATGAGTAGTGGGATGGTTATGCCCTCAATAGAAACAGAGAAGTTATGAAAAAGGGAGGGATTAGGGGAAAGATAAGAAGATCTGTTTTGGACATGCCAAGTTGAGATGCCTGCAGTATATCCAATTAAAGATGTCTTGTAGGCAGTTGATGATGGGGGACTTGTTGGTTGCTGAGTGTGTCCTTCATTCTTGAAGAGGACCATGACATCAGGGAAATGATGACAAGACTTGCAGTTGACTTTGATTTGAGAGAGGGAGGGCTGCGCAAGGTCACCAGCCTCACTTTCTTCTCCAGAGCCATCTGGATCCAGTGATCAGATATTACCATCAGGATGACTGGATGCTCTGGTCATGGGGGGCTGGTGCTGTGGAGAGAGAAGGGCTGGATACATCTACAACTATAGCTATATATCTCTATCTATCTATCTATCTATCTATCTATCTATCTATCTATCTATCTATCTATCTATCTCTAAGACTCATCTTTGAAGAAGTTAGAGCTGAACTTATGGGAACTGTCACCAATAGACAGTATAGAAAGAAGAGAAGAGGGCCCAGAATAGAGTCCTGAGATGTACCCACACAGGAACAAGAACAAGAATGATAATACTGAAAAAGAGATGGAGAAGAAATGGTCAGACAGGTTGGAGAATTAGGAGAAAAGGGCATCTAAGAAGAGGGGGTGGTGATTAATAGCGTCAGATGCTACAGAAATGCCAAGAAGGTTTAAGGATTAAAAAAGGGTCATCAGATTTAACACTTAGATATTTGTAACCTTGAAGATAATAATTTAATTTTAAGGTTGGAAATCAGATTACAAACATCTAAGAAGTGAGTGTGAAGTGAAGAAATGGAAGCAACGAGTGTAGACAATTTTTTTTAAAAGGAGAGGAAATATATAAAATGATACCTTGATGAGAGATGATGATACATGCATTTTATCTATTTCTATAGCCAAATAATTCATCACTTGACCAAACTTTGGGTAATGATTCTGTCTGCCTTTAAGTTGACTGATCTTTAGATAGGAGACAAAAGAGGTCATTTCTAGGTCTTTATTTGAAGCTTTTCCAGCTTGAGAGAGTCTCCCAAAGTTAGCAGTTCCTCTCAGGAATCAGGAATATAACCTTCAAAGGGTTTTAGTGGATTGAAAGCTCAATGTGAATCAATAGTGTGACACTGCAACTAGTACAATCTTAAATTGTTTTGACAAACAGCCAAAACCAGTAACAGATTATATTTCCCCCAAATTATGGACTTAAAGGGTTATTTCTCACTTTAAAATGTTTCTAGGACTTTATTTCCCATGAACTTAGGGAGGTCACAATATGAGGAAGCTGAATCATGATAATCTAACTCTGATGCAAAGAGACTTCTTCCAGCAGAACTTGAGGGGTGAAGAGTAAGGCTAAAGCAGCCTTCAAACATCAATACCCTGGAATACCCTATGCACTGAAGACTTGGGAAACCCTTATTCTTGCTGCTTAAAATGGAGGGAGAAATGGAGTGACATGATACCTGCTGGGGTGGTTTTCAACTGCAACATGACTGTCTGTAATTAAACTTCTCTCCAAAATTGATTATAGAATTTGGAAAAGATGGTTTTCCAAATACTCTGGGCAAAGAAAAAGGAAAGGAGCAGTTCTTTTAGGGATGGGAAGTAAGATATGTTTTCTATTCCTTGGCTTTTTTATTTTATCCTGACAAAATACACAACATGTGCATTACAACATGTGGTCCCTGCTTCATCTATCAGGTTGGAAGCTATTGGATATCTGGGATTGAATTGACTTGAAAATTTTCCAGTGTCAAACTGGAACAGAGACTTCAGCCAGATGAGATAATTATTATAATTCAGAATATCCTCCTACTTATTCTAAGTCCATGTGGAATCCATAGTTGAATTTTCCAATAGTATTGGTCCATTACATGAATAAAAAACCTTGTATCCAGAAGAAGGAAGTGATTGTTCACTAGACTCTTCCCTGTTGAAACAACATTTGATTTGTTGCAGGTGATTTTATGTGTCATATTGAAAGAAGGATATTAACAAACTGTAAGGTGGCCAGAATGGCAAAGGAACTGGAGATCATGCCATATAGGAATTGGTTGATGGAGCTGGTGATGAAGAGAGAGCCTGGAGAAGAGAAGATGGTGGAGGCATGCTAGCTGTCTTCAAATACTTAAAGGGCAGTTATATAGGAGAGTGTTTAGACCTGTTTAGACTCTGTTTGCTGTGTACTCTGAAATCCAGTGATATTGTCCTTTGCTGTTTTTAAAAAACACACAGTATGCTTGAGGTCATCACTCTGGGAATTTTCACTGACTGTCCCCCATGTCGGGTACTCTCTCCTTTCTCATTTCTGCCTCCTGGCTCCTCTGGATTTTTCCAGGTATCACCTCAAGTCCCACTTTGTGCAAAACACTTTCCCTAGTCCTTAATCACTTAAGGAAGTCTAAAATAAAGAAGACCTACAAGCCTTAGAGAGTTGCCTAGAGCACTAAGAGGTTGTGACTTGCCCAGGGTCAATCAATCAACCAATCAACCAGTAAACATTTATTAAGCACCTATGGTGAACCAGGCACTATGCTAAGTGCTAGAGATACAAAAAAGGCAAAAAACAATCCCTGCCCTCAAGGAGTTTATAATCTAAAGGGGGAGGGGTGAACAATGTGCAAACAAATCTGCAAAAAACAAACTATATACAGGATAAATGGAAAGTACTTAAAAGAAGAAAGGCACTAGAATAAGAGGATTTGGGAAAGGCTTCCAGTAAAACAGATCTCAATTTTAAAGGAAACTAGGGAAGACAGTTTGTAGAGTGTAGAAAGGAGAATGTTTCAGGCATGTGGGACAGCTAGAGAAAATGCTGGAGTGTTATTGTTCATGGAACATCTAGGAAGCCAGTGTCATGGGATCAAAGAGTATATGGTGGAGAGTAAGGTGTAAGACTGGAAAGTTAGGAGGGGGATAAGTTATGAAAAGCTATGCATGTTAAACACAGCAATTTGTACTTGATCCTGGAGGCAATAGGGAGTCACTGGAGTTTATGGAGTAGGGGAGTGATATAGTTGGACCTCTGCTTTAGTCAAATCACTTTGGTAGCTGAATAAAGGACAGATTGGAATGGAGAGAGACTAGAGGCAGGAAAATTCACCAGCAAGCTATTGCCATAGTCTAGGAGAGAGGTGATAAGGACTTGCTCTAGAAGGGGGCATATTCAAGAGTTGTTGCAAAGGTGAAATCAACAGGATTTGGATATGGAGGTGGGTGAGAAAAAGTGAGGAAGAACAGAATGATTTCTAGGCTGCAAGTCTAAGGGACTGGGAGGATGGTGTTGCCCTCTACAGTCAGAGGGAAGTTGGTGGGGGTTGGGGGAAAGATAATGAGTTCTGTTTTGGACATATTAAATTTAAGAAGTCTACTGGATGCCCATGTTGAGATGTCTGAAAGGCAGTTGAAGATGTGGGATTTGAGGTCAGAAATGGGGCAGTGTAAATAGATCTAAAAATCATCATCATAAAGATGGTAATTAAATCAATGGGAGCTGATGAGATCACCAAGTGAAGCAGTATAGAAGCAGAAGAGAAGAGGGTCCTGGACAGAACTCCTGAGTGATACTGTAGCAGCAAGCACCCCAAGTGTCCTCAGGGTTTGCAGCTACCACAGGTTCTTGGATCTGCTTTGATAAAGGAAAGCAACTCAAAATGGGTTAACAAGCTTACTTTAATCAGTCAGACATATATCGTTTACCTTGTTCAGGAGAACAGGTCAGCACCCCGAACTTCAAAGTATACAGGCAGAATTATCAAGACAGAAACAGATCAAGTAGACAGCTTTCCAAACTGTCCAACCATTATATCCATACCCAGTCAACATCTGGGTTTCCACATCTGGGTTTTTCAAAGCCGGGGGACTCTCAACAACAGCTTCCCAGAATTCAGATCAAATCACAGAACACTTCTCAAAGTGAGTCCCAAAACAAAGCTACACATCAGGGCTTATATAGCCTTCTCCTGGCTCAGAGAATGTAACAACCTTATTGACCCACTGGCCAATCAAAAAGTATCTACTGAAAAACAAGCCTCTCTCCCCAGGCTTCAGGTGCATTTTAGCCTAGTGGCAGGGAAGATCTTCCAAATTTGCATTCCCATTACATTTGGCCCCAAGATCTTTCATGCCCATAGCATAGACAATTTACTTTTGAATTCGCTCTGAACATTTCTTAGGTCACATTTTCAAAGTACAGAACTAAAGTTACCAAAGTGGCCACTGGCCCTTAAACAAACACAAAGTACATAGATAGCATTATCACTTCAATTCAAAACAAGAGTTCAAACAAAGTTCTCTGGGGGAGGGGGGAGGGGTACCCTTCCCCTCACACAGCTCCAGCCCCTGCCTCCAAGCACAGAGAGGGGGCTGGGCAACAAAACCAACAAGGTGGGGTCCCTGGGGATCCAAGTCACTTAATCCCACCCACCATAGTCACAAGTCCATTCTCCCCCTGGGTCCCAAACTGTGGGATGCAGCCAGGAAACACACTCAGTGCCCCTGCTTTGCTGCTCAGTTCTTATCTTTTCCTGTGGCTGAATTCCGAACTCCTGGGCTCCTTCTCCTCCCACAGGCGGCAGCTGCTCCTGGCTTCTGCCCAGGTCCTGATGCAGGCAGCTCACCATTCCCGCTCTCAGCTCAGCGAAGTCTGCATGCAGGCCATTCTTCTCTCCTGCTCCACGGCTTCACAGAGTCACAGCTACCACAACTGGGAAACAAACAATTATCCCAGCCCCCATACTTTCCTTTTACTCTGCAGATCCTGTTCCTGACGCCATTTTGTAGCAGCAAGCACCCCAAGCGTCCTCAGGGTTTGCAGCTACCACAGGTTCTTGGATCTGCTTTGATAAAGGAAAGCAACTCAAAATGGGTTAACAAGCTTACTTTAATCAGTCAGACATATATCATTTACCTTGTTCAGGAGAACAGGTCAGCACCCCGAACTTCAAAGTATACAGGCAGAATTATCAAGACAGAAACAGATCAAGTAGACAGCTTTCCAAACTGTCCAGCCATTACATCCATACCCAATCAACATCTGGGTTTTCCACATCTGGGTTTTTCAAAGCCGGGGGACTCTCAACAACAGCTTCCCAGAATTCAGATCAAATCACAGAACACTTCTCAAAGTGAGTCCCAAAACAAAGCTACACATCAGGGTTTATATAGCCTTCTCCTGGCTCAGAGAATGTAACAACCTTATTGACCCACTGGCCAATCAAAAAGTATCTACTGAAAAACAAGCCTCCCTCCCCAGGCTTCAGGTGCATTTTAGCCTAGGGGCAGGGAAGATCTTCCAAATTTGCATTCCCATTACAGATACCTACCCTTAGAGGGTGTGACCTGGAGCAAGGGTGGGGAACCTGCAGCCTCGAGGCCACATGTGGCCCTCTAGGACCTCAAGTTGGCCCTTTGACTGAATCCAAACTTCATAGAACAAATCCCTTTAATAAAAGGATTTGTTCTGTAAAACTTGGGCTCACTCAAAAGACCACACCCAAGGACCTAGAAGGCCACATGTGGTCTTGAGGATTCCTGCTCCCCACCCCTGAGAGGAAAATCCTTAAAGGAGACAGAGAAAAAGTGGTCAGATAGGTAGGAGGAAAATCAGGAGACAATAGTGTCCTAAAAACCTAGAGAGAAGAGAGTATCAAAGAAAACAGAGTGACCAAAGTGTTGAGGGCTGCAGATAGGTCAAAGAGCATGAGGACAAGAGAGAAGGCCATTGGATTTCAAAGCTATAAATCATTAGTAACTTTGGAGAAAACAGTTTTGGTGGAGTGATGAGGTCAGAAGCCAGCTGGTAAGATATTAAGAACAGAGTAGAAGGAGAGAAAGAGGAGGCACCTATTGTGTAGATAGGCTTTTGAAGGAGTTTAAGCTACAAAGGGCAGAGGAGATATAGAATGATATTAGTGGGGATGGAAGGATCAGGTAAGGGTTTGGTTTTTTTTTTCAGGATGGGGGAGATGTGCATGTCTGTCAACAGAAGAGAATGAACTAGTGGAAAGGGAGAGATGTAAAATAAGTGAAAGAGTGAGGATGATAGAGGGGACAATGTGTTAGAGGAGATGGGTTGGAATAAGATCATTTGAACAAGTGGAGGGTAAGTCTTGGTAAGGAGTAAGGCCACTTAATCATATGAAACAGGAGTGAAGCAGGGGATAGTGGCAGAAGGCATTTGAGTGATAGGCGATGAGTAGGAGGGGAGAGGAGGAAGCTCACAGAGAATTGCCTCAATTTTTCTATAAAATATGAGGCAAGATTATCAGCTGAAAGAGTGAAAGGAGAGGGCATTATGGGAGACTTGAAGAGGGATGAAGTTTTGAAGAGCTGCTGTGGAGAGGGGAATAGTGAGTTGATAAGGAAAGATTGACCGGCAGCATTGAAGGCCCCATTGAGGTTGTGTAACAAATTTATAGTGGACCCAGTCAGAATGGTTAAATGATTTTCTCCATCTTCATTCAGTGGCAAATATGTAGGAGTAAAGAGGGTAAATGGTGGGAGTGATCCAAGGCTGAGGCTTGACTGGGGATATAATAAAGGGCTAGAGGTTCAAAAAGGTAAAATAACATTGAGCTGAATTGATTTACCAAGGGCTCAGGGTTTGGAAAAGAGGAGAGAGTGGTTAGGGTGAAGGAGATGTCCTGGGAGAAAATTGAAGTGTCAAGGATTGGAGATGACCCACAACTAGTATGTGTTAGGAGTAGGATTTGAACATCTTGGCTCCAAGACCAGCTCTGCAACTCTGAATTATTGTGGAAGCATTATTTACCTCATCTTCATATACTGATTATACTAAAATGGTCAGACTTACAAGGCCAGCAATTAGAGGGTAGAGCAGGCCACAATAAAGTACCAAATTGTGTTGTAGCAAAAGATGTGGAGAAAGAAGGGGCCAGAATGAGCAGGTTTTATCAATGAAGGCCTTAAAGAAAAGGTACAAACTGGAGCAAATTGTTTCCTTGCACACAGAGGAGTGTTATTTGTTGTCTTTTCTTCCCCATCTGCATCACATTTCTGGCAAGGAAGCCTTTGGCTCAAAACAGGACCCCAAGGTTTTTATTTAATTTTCCCCTCTCTTGTGATAATCCCAAAGTGGAGACAATGGATACTTTTGGAAAAGTCCAAGGGAGAATAATCCACATAATCAGGACTTCCCTCCTTCCCAGGGCAGTGGTGGATTCCCAATGGGAGGAGAGACTCAGGGAGGGCTTTTTCATGCCAGACATTTTCTTGTCTCACAATGATGTCCTAAGGTAGTCCAAAACTATCTCCTCCCTACTCTCCCAACTGAGCCCTGGTCCCTCTAGCTCCCCAGGGGATCTATAGGAAGCACCTGCTGCCTTTTTTCTCTATCACTTGTCAGTTTGGGAGCAATCAGTCAGCTACGTAACACTTAACAGTCAAAACACTCTAGACCTTGTCTCCGATTTTTCTTTGTTAGTGATAACAGGAGATGGGCACCAGGGTTTCATCGTACTGAGCTTCCCCCTGTGGATGCTGCACCTGCGACCTGCAATTCAATCACTGGGGCCCTCAGCAATTACCCAGCAAAACACTTTGCAGATTTTTGAATGGCAATTAGGAGTCCCGCACAGCACAGGTGAGGCTGGGCCACTCTAGCAGTCTTCATACTGATTCAAATACTGTGACAGGATAGGGTGTCTCCACTGCTCAAACTTCAGGGTATAAGAATCTTTCTACACTTAGGAATTTTACCCACCTATTTTTTCATTTATCTAGCTATTAACTGTCTCTTTATGATCTCCTATTATCCTATAGACCTGTTACCATTTCATCTATTAATTATTCATTTAACTTCTCTGGGCCTCAGTTTCTTTATCTGCCAATTTTGGGCTTTGAACTAGTTGACCTCTAAGGCCGTTTTCACCTCTAATGCCATAATCCTTGTCTCTGCCAAGCATTCAATCACTAATCCTTTATTACCTGCTTACTATGGGCCAGCACTGATCTATGTATGAGGGATATAATAAACATACTCTGTCTCTGTTTCTAGCTGCGACTCTAGCTCCATCTCCCTCTCTCCTGTTTCAAAAAACCCTTTTTAATCCTACCAAGCCCAAGAGAGGGAGCTGCCTATATGGTGTAGTTTGGAGGGCAATAGGGGAACCACTGTCCTCCTTACCTCCACCAAATATGATCAGATCACTCCTTCTCAATACACCCCAGTGACTCACTATCACCTCTAGGATCAAACATAAATGACTTTGTCATTTAAAGCCCTTAACAAGTTGGTTCCAACCTACCTTCCCAGACTTGTTGCATATTAATCCATCCCATATACACTTTGATCAAGTCAAAGAGAAATTCTGGATGTACTTTCTATATGGCCCTCATCTCCTCCTATCCATCTAATCTTTGCACTGGCTTTCCTCCATGCCCACAATGAACTCCTTCATCACCTCCATCTTTCAGAATCCTTGGTTTTCTTTGAGGTTTCTTTCAAGTGTCACATGAATCACATCTAAATCCCTCTAGCTACTAGCCTACCCCCCAAAACCACCTTGTATCTATTTTGTATATGTCTGTATAGGCACATCTTGTCTCCGCTGTCTATCTTATAAGAGTCTCAAGGATAGGAATGCTTTTAAATTTAGTCTTTATTAACCCTGTGCCTAGCATGGTGTCTGAGACAATAAATTCCTGTTGATTGATTGAACTCACTTAGTCTCCTAGAAATTTATTTGGCTGTCTCATTACCATTTCATCGTAGTTAGAAGAGTACCTTGGTACTACTGAGAGGAGTGTACCAGGGACTTTGTGAAGACTCCTATTGAACTCTCAAGGGCATAAGAATAGCATTCCAAAAGGGAAGGAGACATGGCAAGGAAATCTTTGCTCCAGATTTAGAGTTAGAAAAGACTTCAGAAGCCATCTAATCCAACCCCTTTATTTTATGGATTGGGAAAGTGAGGTCAAGTTATAAGTGGCAGAACAAGCATTCGAATTCAGGTCCTCTAATTCCATAGCTAGTTGCCCCACCATTACAAACCCATAGTACCTCCCCCCCCTTTTTTTGCCTTTTTGGAGGACAATTGGGGTTAAGTTGCCCAAGGTTACTCTGCTAGTTTTTTTTTTTTTCATTAAGTGTCAGGCAGGATCTGAACTCAGATCCTCCTGACTCCAGGGCCGGCTTTTTACTTTACGGCGCCACCTAGCTGCCCTCCCATAGTCCCTCTGTAGGGCTATCCCTTCACTACTGACACTATTAATACAGGTGGGTTGCTAATCATGTGAGATAGTCTCCATGTGTCATAGAAACCAAGAAGCAATTTGGTGCAAATGCGTGTCTATGACTTTTGTCCTGACAGTAAGTCAGCTTTCTCCTCTTCAGCTACTGCACTAACCTGACAGGTTTTCTCCTCCCATATCAGAGTCAGACTTGGAATAATCTCTGTCCTCCTCTTAGCCTATCAACATCTTATACATCCTTCAGGGACCAGTGATAGCTACCTATGAAATCTCTAATCACACTGAGCCACATTAATCTTATTCTCTTCTGAAGGAAAGATCTGCTGTGATTCTTTGGCTACTTATCCTTTATAACACTCACCTGACACTTGGAATGCACTGTTTGGCCTTGATATTTTTCCGTGTGATCCTATTCTGTCGAATGTTTTGACCAGAGATAAAGATATGAAGAAATGTACTAGATGGTCACCATAAGTTAAAAGTGAGGTCTTTCATCAATAGGACCCGACCCTGAGCAACAACAGCACCATCAACAAACCTATCTATCTATCTATCTATCTATCTATCTATCTATCTATCTATCATCTATCTATCTATCTATCTATCTATCTATCTATCTATCTATCTATCTATCTATCTATCTATCTCTATTCCATTGTAATCATTAAAATTATATAACAATATACCATATTTATTATAATTATATAATAATAAATTATATTTGTTGTTGTTCAGTCATACAGTTGTGTCCAAATCCTCATGACCCTGTGGACCATAGCATGCCAATACTGTCTATGGAGTTTTCTTGGCAAAGATACTGGAGTGTTTTGCCATTTCCTTTTCCAGGGCATTAAGGCAAATTGAGGTTATGTGACTTGCCTAGGATCACACAGCTAGTAAGTATCTGAGGCCAGATTTGAACTCAGGTCTTCCTGACTACAGGCCTAGTGCTCTATTCCCTGAACTACCTAGCTGCCTAATAAATTATCTACCCAAATATAATTTAATTATTAAAATTATATAATAATATACCATACATTTTAGTATAATTATTTTAATTATATAACAATATATTCCAATGTTATTATTATAATTATATAATAATATAATACATTTCAGTATAATTATATAAAATATATCATACATCCCAATGCAATTATAATCATATAGTACGGTATCATATCATAAAATATCATATTTTTGTTGTTGTCATTATCAAGATGTAGTTTTGTCTGACCCCACTTGGGATTTTCTTGACAAAAAATACTGGAGTGGTTTGACATTTCCTTCTCCAGCTCATTTTGCAGATGAAGAAAATGAGGCAAACAGGGTTAAGTGACCTACCCAAGGTCACACAGCTAGTAAGTGTCTGAAGCCAGATTTGCACTCACTTCAGGCCCAGCACTCTGTCCACTGAGCTAAGTAGCTGCCCTGATATATCATATACTCCAGTATAATAATAATAATAACAATTATTATTATCATCAGTATTTATACAGTAGACTTTACAAAGTGCTTTATATATGGTAACTCATTCATCCTCACAGTGACCCTGTGAACTAGATACTATCATTATCCCTATCACAGGGAGTGAATATTTGAGGCAGGATTTGGACTCTGTTTTTCCTGACTTCAAGTCCACAGGTTGTGTTTATCCTTTGTTTTGGAAAGGGACCATAGCATCAGGGAGATGATGACATGACTTGTAGTTGACTTGATCTTAGTTGATTTGTGCAAGGTCATCAGCCTCACTTTCTCCTCCAGAGCCATCTGGGTCCAGAGGCCAGATATTCATCAGGAGGACTGGAGATGGCCCAGGATGCAGTGGGAGACCCTGGCCCTTTTAGGCTAAGGCCTTTTCAGGTTCTCACTTTGAGTGAGGTAATGCCCATTCAGTGAATAGGCCTCTTTAAGAAGTGAGTCAGGAGATGGCTCCTTTAATTAGAAAAAAAAGAAAAAAAACAAGCTGGGAGGGTGAGACCCTCAGGATTGCTGTTCCAAAGAGAAACAGTTATCATTGACAATCACTTTAAGGATCACTTTTCCTGGCCCCCCCTCTCCCCCCCAGGCTATACCTTTGCTTTCTTTCCCATTTGCTGTTTAGGAGGTGATAAATCTCAGTTCTGAGGCTTGCAGAAGTAGAATTAAAGTGTCTGCCAATAAGGGTCTATGCCTTCTGAGCACAGCACTACCCTAGTTAAAGGTTGCAGCTGAGCCTAAAGCTGGAAGTATGGAACCTACAGCTGTTTTTCAAGGATCAAGCCTAGTTAAAGAGCAGAGGGATTCCTTCAGCATAGACACCATGCCTGGTAGTATACCGTGTAAAACTCTACTAAAAAAAAAAAGGAAAAGTCATGCAGTGAACAGAGCACTGGCCCTGGAGTGAGGAGGACCTGAGTTCAAATCCAGCCTCAGATACTTAACACTTACTAGCTGTTCGACCTTGGGCAAGTCACTTAACCCCAATTGCCCTGCCTTCCCCCCTCCAGAAAGCAAACACACACACACACACACACACAGAGAAAAAAGGAAAGAAAAAAAGGCATGAAGCCCTTCAGTACTGGTGAGTTGCTTTGACCACATAAGCATGTTTGTGTGACTACTACCGTGTTTCCCCGATAATAAGACCTATCCCGAAAATAAGCCCTCCCCTTACTGTGTAAGATTCCTCTAAAATAAGCCCTCCCCCGAAAATAAGCCCTATTGAGATTGCTACTGTAGTGAAGGTGATCCCCTGCGCTACACGCTACATTTGCACCGTCACCCCCCCCTGTGAAACGCACGCTGCTCTCCGAGCTGCATCCAATCAGAGCTGCAGCAGTGAGCGCGTCATCCTGTTCTTTATTGAATTCATTATTGAATAAAAGTACTTTTTTTGTTCACATTTACCTGTTTATTAAAATTGCTGTCAATGTTCATTAAAATAAGCCCTCCCCTGAAAATAAGCCCTCTGATGTTTTTCTGTCCAAAAAAATAATAAGACAGTGTCTTATCGGGGAAACACGGTATGTGTACATTAGGACCATAGTACTTTAAGTTTGTGCCAAATTTTCCCACTGACAGTAGAGTGTATTTGTGGGAGAATTCATCCCAGGTAATGATGGGGGTGCTCAACTGTTTTTGTAACTACTGTTTTTGTTATAACATTTGAGTAAATACTTCTACAGAAAGCTAAGTACGTCACCTGGTTGATTGTTAATAGTAAGCACTCTGGTGGGGACTCATGAACTACAGTAGTGAGATTACCCCTGGAACCTGAGGTAAACAGCCATCTTCTTGGGCCTCAAGCCTCTAGTGCAAATGTAAATTGGGGGAATGGCCACAGAGGAATTGTTTTTTTTTTTTTTTCAATGCATTAAGTCTCTTTATTCAGTTACTTTTATACAATTCCATAATTTAGCTCTCTAAGAACAGATACACCCAGTGACCAACAACTCATTGTTACGTCCCCAAATGCCTCTGAATTATTGTATTCTTTATAGTCAACTGTGATTATTTACATATTCTGTGATCCTTTAAACTTAATTTTACAAGGATTTCAAACTGCCCATAGGTTATGACATGTCTTCTATCAGGGTACCTATGGGGAAGAAAAAGGAATCTGATTGCTTGATTTTATATACGTATTCAGAAGGTAACAAGCCTTTGATAAAAATTAGAAATGAATGTGCACAGGCAGTAATTTTTCATGTATAATTCTATCTTTTCAAAAGTTCAGACTACATGGTAACTTTTATAATTGTGAGATTACTTGTATATGGAGCTTTATGCGTTCAAGTATTTTGCATGATGTCTGATGTGATCATTAACAAAAGTTGCAATGAAGTAGTAGCTATGATCATATCCTTCTTGCAATCGAAAAACAACTGGAATTTTCCATTCTGCACAGCCAGCTATAAAATTGTCAGGAAGTAATTGCCCATCTTTAAGAAACTGGTCATCTTTGCCTTGATCAATTAATATGTCCAACTGAGAATCTGGATAAGATCTCACAAGATGAGTAGCATCATATGCCTCCCGTTTACTTTGATCTGATCTTAAATATCCACTGAAGGCCTTTTTCCCCCAAGGACAGAGCATTGGATTGCAGATTGGAGAGAATGCTGACACAGATTTGTATTTTCCAGGATTCTTCAGAGCTCCATGGCCTCCCATAGAATGGCCAAAAATAGATATCTTCTCTGGGTGTAATAGTAATGGCAATTAAAGATTCCCCTGTATTGGCTTGGTTTTCAAATTGATTGTGTTAAAACCCAGAGCTTGTTAATCCCACCTGTGGGATGGACTTGTTGATGTGAAAAGAGAGTCCTGAACTGGGAGGAGCTGGTGACGTAGATTTGGAGAGACAAGAGAGAGGTGGAAGGACTTTTTGGAAGCAGCACCCACGTGGAGGCAGAGAGAGAGACTGAGAAGGATTGCTGGGGCCACTTTGAATCGCCCTGGACTTTTGAGACCTACCCCCTGAGCTGCCAAGGACTGAGGAGACATGGCTGTTTTGCTGGTACTTTGTCTGTCTGTTTTGATGTTGTTTTGCCAGATTTGCCCACTGGTGAAAGACAGTCCTTTTGTTGAAGAAGTCCTGGAACCTGGCTTTTGGTTAAGAAGCCCTGAGACTGTCCTGCAGACAGAGAGTGAATACTGTCCACTGGTGAAGGACAGTGCTGTTGTTGCAGGGGTCTGGAGACTGTCCTGCAGACAGAGTGAATACTGTCCACTGGTGAAGGACAGTGCTGTTGTTGCAGGGGTCTGGGAACCTTTCTGTTGGTTCAGAAGCCCTGAAGAAGGATTTTCTTGTTGTATGTTTACAGAAATCCTGGGAGAGGGTTTTGCTAACGTTTTCAGGGGTTCTAGGACTGTTCCACAGACAGAGGATGAATTCATGAAGGGACTGGCAATGTATCTTATGGCCTTGCTAAGCCTTGTCTCCCCAGGAACTAAGATTGCTGAGAACTTGCCTCGTGTCAAGATGAAGAAAAGACCTCCATTTGGGTATGAAGTGCTGTTCTTAAACTTGATGTAACTCTGGGGTAGATTCAATTGTGATCCAGGGGTGGGGAACTTTTGACCTTTTTGTGTTTTGTGGTTGCACAAATGAATGTAGTTTACTTATGTTTGGAAACTAATCTCCATTTGAGAAGAGGGGTTTTGTGGTGGACTAAATGAAGGTATAGCCTAGGGGTGGAGTAGTATTTAGAACAGGGACTTTGTAATTGATTGAATGATTGGAAGGTCCTGGGGTGGGGTAGTACTTGGAGATTATTTAATCACACTTAGTAAATGCTGTATTTCGAATGATGTCATGTTTTGATCTTCTCTGTTCTTGGTTGGTCACTGAATAAAATGGAGAGCACCTATGCTGGTATTTTGAACCTTGGGAAGTTGCCTTTCTTTGGCATTACATTACACTGAGTCAGCTGGAAAATTGGCATTTATCAATTTGGGCAACTCATCTGTTACATAAGAGATATGTTATCCTATAGTTAGTTTCCAAGGTTCTTCAGTGGCATTCACATAAAAACCAGCACCAGTACCAAAGTCCTGGCTATCATATTCTCCTTTAATATTACAGCCATGTGGACTGGTATCTGGTGCAACGACAATGAGGCCATGTTCTGCTGCAGCTTGATGATAGCCAGCTTTTGTGATAAAATTTTGTTCTGTGCAAGTTAAACCAGACAGCCAGTAAAGTACAGGACATTTCCCAGTTTCTGCCTTTGGTGGTAAGTAGATTCCAAATTTCATTTTGCATTTCAGTTCCACACTGTCATGCTCATAAACTTTCTGAAACCCCTCAAAGCAATTGTTGCTGGAAATCTGTTTCAAGGCCATAGTTTCTTTGCTATTCAGTTGTTTTCCCACTTACTGACGCAAAGTGATGGATAAGAAGGTGTATGACCTAGCTCTGTGTAGGTGGTGGTAGAGACCCACAGAGGAATTGTTACGTAAATATTTGTTTAATTGGTCATAGAGCACTTTAGCCAATCATCTCCTTTAATAGACCAGTCATGTATACTATTTAACCTTCTTTTAAGTTTATGGGAAGATCTATATTTTCATTTTTTTAGGGCACTCCCAATAAGCAGTGACATATAAGAACAGTTTTAAAAAGTTGCCTGTGGACAATTACAGCAAATGACTTACCCACAGTCATATAGCTGGTGTCTGAGAAACAGGAAGTGAACCCATGTAGTCCTAATTCTAAATATGCCTCTTTATCCAATACTCCAGAGATGTCTATCTGGGGTTATATCTATCAATAGATAACTGAGGTGAATTTACACTGATTTTTTTTCACTTTGAGAATTTTGTGGCCATCACTGAGATAATGGGAGACACCTCAAGTTTCTCCAAATGTTAGAAATCACTGGTTTTGAGCTGAATTGCCCAGTCAATTGTTTGATATGACTATTGTTTTGCTTTTAAAACAATTGACTAAATTTAGTTACCTGGTTGTCTCTTGTAGACACAGCCATAGTCAGATGCAGATACATTTGGACCTCCTAAATCAGGCTATTCACATTTTATTTGCATGGAACTTTAAACCTTTTCTAGACCTTTTGCATCCATGGTCTCATATACTTCCAACCCCCACCTGAGTTATCTTCTTGCTATTTCCCATGGTACTGCTCTCCTTTTGACTACTAAACCTCTAGAGGCTGTGCTGTGGGGTACTTGACTCAGTTTTGGAACTCCCAGCTGAGGAAGTTATCCTGATTGGGGAATGAGTGCAATCTCATATATCCTGTTGTATCTCATTGACCACCTGCACTACTAGACCATTTTCCCAGTCTCCTACCAGGTCATCTTCTTGCCTTCTGTATAATATATCCCTCTTTTCTCTGGGAGGTGTAATCAAATCATACTACATTTGCTTCTGTAAAGGGTATGTCAGTTTCTCAATTGCTCTCACCACTTTGGTGACTTCCCTGACTAAAATACCTTTTCCTGGCCACTACTTCTCAATATTGCCTTTCTTACTAGAATGTATGATCCTCGAGAGCAGGGACTCCAATTTTGTATCTTCAAAATTTAGCAGGTTTTTTTTTTTGCCAGCCAACAAGCATTTATTAAGTACTTACCATGCTAAGTGCTGAGGATTACTACCTCCCCCCCCCCCCAAAAAAAAAGTATAAGCATGGTCCATGGCTACAAAAAGCTCACTTTCTAATGGGGGAGACAACATGAAAGTAACTATGTATGTTAAAAACATATGGAGTATAAACAAAAGGTAATCTCAAAGCGAAGGTACTTTTAGAGGGAGACTGGGTATGTAGAGGATCATGGAAGACCAGGAGAGGCTTCTTACAGAAGATGGGGTTTGAGCTAAATCTTTAAAAAACATTTTTTTTTTTGTTACATTTTAAGTTCTAAACTGTTTCTCTCCCTCTCTCCCCATCTCTTGCACTAGAAAGGACACCATTTGACATAGATATATATATATACATAAAACATATACACATATATACATACATATGTATATGTATATATGTGTATACACACATATATACATACATATGTATATGTATATATGTGTATACACACATATATACACACCCTTACACTAAACTATGCATACTTCTATTTATCATTTCTTTCTCTGGAGGACAGTTCTTAATAAATGCTTTTTGTTCATTCATTCACTCACTCACAGAGAAGTGAGAGATTTGCCTAAGGCTCTATACCAAGTCAATGAATGGGGGACCCTAGTTTCAGTGCTAGTTCTACCTTACCTTGTTGTATCTCTCATGAACTCCATCTTAATGGTGCGTGAATTAGGCATCTGAAAGGGCTTCTGCACCCTCTAGATTCCTCTTAAGGATGGGGAAAGGGAGGGGAGATGTGATATCATTAGTACAGAGTCTGGCGTGATGGAACTCCCCCTACCAGTGCAGGGTGGTACTGTCTCTGCTACTTACGTTCTTAGGAATTGCCGATAGCACTGAGAAGATAAATGATTTGCTCAGGATCACATAGTCAGCATGTATCAGAGGTGAGATTTGACTCTTGTGGCTTCAAGGCCAGCTCTCTATCCACTGCACCAAACAACCTCTATATTCCATGCAAGTTTTCCTATTGCTGCAGCCCTAAGCCCCTTGGGTGACAAAAAGGCTGGTTGGGGGAAGTAATTAGGTGAGGAGAAATTGGGTGCTGTGGAGTAGGGAGTTCCCTCTGGGTCCTTTCGGCCCTATGTCCACCCCCACCCCTCTGCTGACTTTTCAGATTGAGTGAGTCAATCCACTGGCGAACTTCAAGGTATCTTTGTACCCAGCTCATCAAAAAGCAAACAGCCTGGCACTTGAATAAGATAAGCAATTTGTGGCTTTGTAAAAAGTCAATGCAATCCAATTTAGAGCTCTTAAGAAGAGCCGCTGCTTCTCACATTTATTGTTTCCTTGTATAACCTGCTGCAGCAAAGGGATTGCAAATTTCTCTTTCTGTTGCTGAAGTAGGATGTCATTCCTGGAATGAGTGACCTTCAAGAGCTACACAAAACTTACAAATGAAGCTGTCATGTAGTGATCCTATTCGAAGCCTCAGCCCTGGGCTTTCTTTCTGTAGACTGGATTTTACAGGTTACAAAACAATCTATTTTCCCTCTAATCAAAACCTTTCATGATGATGATGATGATGATGATGATGATGAACAAGAGTGATGATCTTAAAACACAAAACCCACTGCATTCTTTTGTTTCCTTTCACAGTACCTATTTCTATTGAACTTAAGCAGGTACCACTGGTGAAAGTGTCTGTAGAATATATTTTTGAAGCAACAGTAAAGGGACTTGGAGTTAGGAAGACCTTGCATTCCAATCCTTCAGATACTAGTTGAATGTGATCCTGGGCAAGTCACTGAGCTTCTTTTGGCCTCAATTTCCCCATCTGTAAAACGAGAGGGTTGAATCAGATGACCTCTCAGATCTTTTCCAGCTCTAAATCCAAGATCCTACGATGCCTTTCAAATGTCTCAAGGTTGGGGTATTTTTTTTAAAGAGTACAATTCTTTCTTATAATCTGTGTGTATATGTTTATGTAGAGAGGAAATGCCCTAAGAACCCAGGTTGTAACCCAGGTGCCCATTCATATTGGTAAAATTCCTCAAAGGAAACTCCCAAAGAGATTTAGCATATAAAAGGTTATTTATTTCCCCCCCCTCTTTAAAATGGAACTCAAGCAGTGAAGCCTTGGTAATAAATTCTCAAATAACATTAGCTCATAGTTTTATAGTACTTTAAGATTTTAAGTGTTTTCCTCAAAATGAGGTAAGAATTGTTTTTAAAGAGTTTTTGTTGATATCTGTTTTATATATTTTCATATGACCTAAATTTCTCAATATCTCTTTCTCATCTACTCTCCTTATAACAGAGAGAGCTACACCTTATAAAAGAATTAAAAAAGAGGAAAAAAGAACAGTTTGGCAAAACTAACAGATAAAGTCTGATGTTATCTCTAGTGTTCCATGCTGCCTTCTGCAAAGAAGGTACCAGAGACAGAGCTGACTCTAGGGTCAGAGGATTTGGGTTCAAATTCCAAATCTGATAATTAGTATCCCTGTGACCTTGGTCAAATCATTTAACCTCCCTCAGTTCCCTCATCAGTAAAATAAGTGTATTGGACCCAATGACTTCTGATGTCACATCTCGTCTAT
The DNA here is from genome assembly GCF_028583685.1 of Petaurus breviceps papuanus. Classification (NCBI taxonomy): domain Eukaryota; kingdom Metazoa; phylum Chordata; class Mammalia; order Diprotodontia; family Petauridae; genus Petaurus; species Petaurus breviceps. Next base: position 867,012 of record NW_027187336.1, read on the forward strand.
GATCCTAAGATTTTTTTTTTAACTAAGCTTGCTTAGCATTCAGCTTCAATTTTTTTTTGTTCTTTTCACTGACATTTCTTTAGTCATTATGTGTATTATTTTCCTAGTTCTGTTTACCTCATTTGCATGGATTCATGTCTCTCTATATTCATCATATTCACTGTTTTTTTTTTTTTTTGCTTTTTGGAGGGCAATTGGGGTTAAGTGACTTGTGTTAAGTGTCTGAGGTGGGATTTGAACTCAGGTCCTCCTGACTCCAGGGCTGGTGCTCTATTCACTCATATTCACTGTTTCTTACCATAATTACATTTTGCTAAAATTCCCTTAATGTACCAAAATTTATTTAACCATTCCCAATATGGATAGTCATCTACTTTGTTTCTACTTCTTTGCTACTACAGAAAATGCTGCTTTAAATAAGAGAGAATTTACACAGCATTTTAAGATTTTCATAGTGTTTTACATATATTTCTTCCTTTTTTTTTTTTGAGGGGAGAAGGCAGGGCAATTGGGGTTAAGTGACTTGCCCAAGGTCACACAGCTAAGAAGTGTTAAGTGTCTGAGACCAGATTTGAACGCAGGTCCTCTGACTGCAGGGCTGGTGCTCTAGTCACTGTGCCACCTAGCTGCCCATTTACATACATTATTTGATCCTCACCAAATATTTTGGTGTATATAGGGCCTTTCTTTCTTCCTTTCCTCCCTCCATCCCTCCCTCCCTTCCTCCCTTCCTTCCTCCCTTTCTTCCTCCCTTCCTCCCTTCCTCCTTCCCTTCCTTTTTCCCTTCCTTCCTTTTCCCCTTCCTTCTTTCCTCCTTCCCTCCCTCCCTCCCTTCCTCTTTTTCTCTTTTTCTTCCTTTCCTCCTTTCTTTCCTCCTTTCTTTCCTTCTTTTTTCCTTCCTTTCCTTCTTTCTTTGTTTTTTCCTTTCCTTTCCTTCCTTTCTTTTTCTTTTTTTTTTTTTTTATTTATCTACACCTAGTAGTGGAATATCTGGTTCAAGAAGTATGGGCATTTTAGTCACCTTCTAAGTTACGTTTCAGAATGGCTGGACCCATTCACAATTATACCAACAATGCATTAGTGTTGAGTCAAGGATTATTTTGCCCATTTTATGGGAGCTGGGGTTTATGGGGTTAAATAACTTGTTCAGGGTCACAAAGCAAGTAAGTGTCAAGAGCCAAGATTCAAATTCAGGTCTCTTCTCTAGGCCCTCTATCCATGCTTTTGTCTATCTTGTTGACCCTATAACTGAGATTATATCACTTTTCTATTCTTTAAATGTCTACATTATACAGTTTAGCATATTGTTAATGATGTTTTGTTCTCCATCACTTTCTTGTGTGTGTGTGTGTGTGTGTGTGTGTGTGTGTGTGTGTATCTTCTTTCCCTAGTCAGAATGTGAAACCTTTGAAGTCAGGATCAGGTCCAGGCATAGCTGGTGCCCTAGAAATACTTACTGATTGCTTGCTTAATTTAGCATCATTTATTTAGTACACAAACCAGGCTAATGTAGCTACATTATCACAGTAAAATGAATTAGGGAGGTCATACTGGAGGGGGAGAAACTGAAGGCAAGAAGACTGCTTAGGAAAGTATTCCAATTATGCAGGCAGATAAATGATAGAAAACTCTATTACTAAATTATCATAATTAAATTATTAAATTTCATTTACTTTTTATATACAGTATATGCACATATGTGTGTATGTACTCTAAATCTGTTTAGATTATTTTTCTTGCATATGCATATTTATCACAATAATTTTTTTCTCTTAAATGGAGTGGGGATAGAAAGGAGAAAAATAGATTTAATTTTTTTAAATAATAGAAGTTGGAGGGCATGTTACAGATGTGAAATGTTGTGTACACTTTCAAAGAAGGTAATGGTATCATTAGTTTTGCTTAACTCTTTTATTTTTTTTCCTTTTAAATTTATTTATTTTTAGTTTACAACATTCGGATCCACAAGTTTTTGAGTTCCAAATTTTCTCCCTCTTTCTCTTCCACCCCGATAAGACAGAAAATAATCTGATATAGGTTCTACATATACCTTCACATTAAACATATTTTCACAATGTTCAAGTTGTAAAGAAGAACTATAAACAATGGAATAAGCCACTAGAAAGAAGAAACAAAACAAAACAAACAAAAAAATGAAAACAGAAAAAAAAAAAGAGAGAGACAGCAAATAGTTTGCTTCAATCTGCATTCAGATTCAGTAATTCTTTCTCTGAATAACTTTTTCCATCACAAGTGCTTTGGAGTTGTCTTAGAACCTTGCATTTCTGAGAAGAGCCAAGTCTATCAAAGTTAGTCATCAAAGATACAATGTGTCTATAATTGTGTACAATGTTCTCTTGATTCTCCCCTCAATCAGTATCAGTTCATAGAAGTCTTTCCAGGTTATTATGAAGTTCACCTAATCTTCATTTCTTATAGCACAATAGTATTCCATTACATGCATATACCACAATTTCCTTAGCCATTTCCCAATTGATGGACATCCCCTTGATTTCCAATTCTTTGCCACCACAAAAAGAGCTGCTATAAATATTTTTGTACATACAGGGCCTCTTCCCACTTCTATGATCTCTTTGGGATACAGCCCTAGAAGTAGTATTGCTGGGTCAAAGGATATGCACATTTTTATAGCCCTTTGGGCATATTAACTCTTTTATTTTTACTTATAAGAGACATGGGAACAATCTGTAAATGATTTTAATGTAAAAACAAAACACATCAATAAAATTTAACAAAAATTGTTGTGTGGTAACAGAATGATTTACTGAATAGAGCGTTGGACTTAGGTTCTGGAAAACCTGGATTTGAAGTCTACCTCACCACCTATGACTAAAGCCAAGTCACTTTACCTGTTTCAGTTTCCTCACCTTTAAAATGGGTCTAAACATACTTTATAGGGTTGTTCTGAGGCTCAAATAAGATAACATATGCAAGTTATTATATAAAGATAATCTGTTACTGGTACCTTTGAAAATGTGAGGAGTATTTTCTTGCATTGTAGCATAGGGTAAAAAAGAGGTCATTAGATAAATTCTATTATAGATTGTAGTTTCAGATGAAATTGTTGGGGTTATTTTAGAGACGATGCATTCTTTAAAGCAGTATGGCATATTGGAAAGAATTATATAATTGGAATCCATAATTGGAAAGAAACTGAGGGTCAGCAGATCTAGGTTTGTATTACTCTCTGCAACCAATAGGATCACTGGGTTTAGAGTTGGCAGGGATTTTAGGGATAATCTAATTCAGTCACCTATTTTTTTTCCGCAAAGGTAGAAACCAAGTGCCAGAGAAGTTGTGATTTCAAACAACCCATCAGCAGTTATTTATAAAATGCCTACTGTGTTCCATGGAAGTGATAGGCATTGGGGATACAAGTAGAAAAAAAGAGGGAAGGGAGGAAAAGAATAAGGAAGGGAGGGAGAGAGGAAGGAAGAAAGAAGCATTTATTAAGCATATACAATGTGCCAGGTGCCAGGGCATAGTTTTGAAGTTCAGAGAAAGTCAGAAACATGACCTGAAAGGGAATGAAGGCATGTTGGGACTGGGCCCTTCACAAAACGAAGGCTGTGGGAGGAACTCACCAATGGGAGAAGAGGGGAAGGCCTTGTGAAGGGATATACCAGGGTGGGTAGTCCAAAGTTCTGGTAGGCTGTTCCAGGGAGAAGAAACATTGAAGGCTGAGGGAATTCCTTTCCCAGATGAGTCAGAAGTAGAGGGGTCATGGTATTGAAGTCCAGAGAAAGTCAGAAATAGATTAGGCAACAGATTGAAGAAAAAAGTAATTTCTAGTTGCAATGGGTTTACATTCTAATAAGAAAGAGACCACAAGTACATATATAAATATATAAAGTTTCAACAAAGAGCTAATATAAAGTAATTAAATACAAGGTGGATTGGGAGGGAGGGCTTGCCTACAGTCTCACAAACAGTAAACAAAAGGGCCTAGAACCCAGATGCTCAGACTCCAAATTTAGAGCTATTTACACTACCTAATTTACAACCTCTTTGTAAGTCACTTGCCATGTCTAGGCCTCAATTTCCTCCTTTGTAAAACCAAAAGATTCTTAGATCTTATCCCCTTTCTCCCATATACCCTTAGATCCTCTATGTTCCTTGAATAAGACACTCCATCTCCTTACTCTGGGCATTCCCACTAGCTGTTCCCCATACATTGGACTACTCCTCTCCCTAATTTCTGCCTCCTGACTTTCCTGGCTTCCCTTTCAGGGTTGGGGAACCTGTGGCCCTCTATGTCCTTGAGGAGATCACATTTGATTGGGGGAGATGAATTATAGTACATACAAGATATATGGAGTACTGAGTAGGTGAAAGGAAGCTTGAGAGAGGAAGCACTAGCATCTTGGGAGGGAGCAGAAAGAGAAGAATCAGAATAAAGACAGGGATGGAAGCATCCATGGAGTCAACAGAGAGACTGAGAGACAAGCTGAGCTTGTTTTCATTTTACACAAAGCCAAAACAAGCTGCCAGTTGTTGACTAATCGAGTTATCAGGCATGCTTTAATTGCGGGGGAGGGGTGAGGTTGGGAATCAGCCAAATTGCTTACTTGATCGAAAGTACTGACTGTTCAATTCAATCAAAATCATGAGGGAGCACATACAATGATACAGAGATAGAGAAAAGAAGATAAAGGGTGAGAGAGAATATTCCCAATGCAGTGCTTAGTCTCATAAGACAGGAGTGTGGAAGCAGGAGGGGTAGAAAAGTGTCCAAGAAGCAAGTAGAAGAGAAAAGTGATAGGGACGGAGAGGAGAACTGTAATGCTGGAGATCAGAGTGGCAGAACACATTAGAGCTGTTTATGATGGATATCGGGGGAGATGAACAAACCCAGGGTTGTTCACTGGTGATGAACTTTCTCCTGCCCCTGGCTAAAGGGAGAAATTCTTTAGACAGGTGGAGTCAGTGTAGGTGGGAATATATCAGGCTAGCCTACCTTTGGTGTAATGCAAAAGGTGTGGCAAAGTTTTGGAGAAAAGCCTGTGTGATGTATCTGTGGTCTTTGGCTTTTGGTGTATGGGAATGGCTTTGGGTCCTGTGTTCTTCTGGAGCCCAGACATGCCACATCACAAAAAGGGATATGAGTGATGATGTGCAGCACAGAATTAGCCAACAGCTTTTTTTGGGGTGGGGTGGGGGTTGGGAGGTGGATGGAATCTTTGAATCTCTGGTACCTAGCATAGTGTTTGGCACATGATGAGTATTTGACAAATACTTGTTAAATTTTATTTTATTTTATTTTCCTAAACAGTATTTTGTTTTTTCCTATTACCTGCAAAGACACTTTTAAACATTCATTTAGAAAAACATTTTGAGTTCCACATTTTCTCCCTCCCTCCTTCCTCTCCCCACTTCCTAAAATGATAAGCAACTTGATATATAGGTTATATATGTGCAATCATGTAAAACATCACATACTTGTTAAATTGAATTGGCGCTCTGACCCTCATTGACTGAGCTCAATCCTGTCCCTATAGAAAGGGTGTCTGGCAGTGGGTACTTCCAGATGACATTGCTCTTATCCAGAACCTTATCCCCTTATGACTGATCTATTGCAACAGCTTCTTGGTCAACTCCCTCACCTAATTTTCTTTCGTTTCTGAATGGTACTTGAATCCCAGTGCTGGTTTTTTTTTCTTAGAAATCCACAAGAGGTCTTTATTTCACTCTGGATCAAAACTCTACTCACTGGAATCCAAGGCTCTTCCTAGACAGATTATTCCCTAATTCAGGGGTGGGGAACCTGCAGCTTTGAAGACACATGTGACCCTGTAGGTCCTCAAGTGTGGCCTTCTGACTGAATCCAAACTTCACAGAACGAATCAACCCCTTAATAAAAGGATTTGCTCTGTGAATTTGGATTCAGTCAAAGGACTGCACTTGAGGACCTAAAGGGCCACATGTGGCCTCGGGGCCACAGAGTCCCCACTCCTGCATGTGTACCAGCTAGCTGTTTCCTACCAAAATCAGTCTCAATGCTGTTTCTGGCCTTGACTTCTCCTTCGTGTTATACATCCTGCCTAGCTTGTAAATCCTTTCTCTTCTATGAAGTTATCCCAGATAATTTAATTCCTTAAGGACCAGGGTTATATCTCTTACCTTTTTCTTAACCTTCACAGTCCTAGCAGCAGACCATGCACATAATAGGTGCTTTATGAATGCTTGAGTCCATGTGGAGATCTTTACTGGATAATTCAGTTCCCTTAATTTACTAGCTTAGTCTTTAACTTTTTGCTTGGCTTTGTGCTTAGGGAAGCCCACCTTCCTATTCCTTTTTGGGAAGTAAAGTAGAGAGTAAAGGAGTCTAGAGGGTATTGTACAAAAGACAGATAAACTTTAATGGGATTTGGAAAAAAGAGGGAAACTTCCTGGTAGGGTAGTCCCAGATGAGACCCTGCATTGGAGGGGGGGGTGGTCCCTGGAGAGGGGGAGTGGCAGGAGGGCCCTGAGTACCTGGGGAGGAAGAAGGGTTGGGAGGACATCTGAAGAGAAGCCAATATGTCCTCACCCCCCACCCCCCAAACAAAACAAAACAAACCTCCTACTCATTAGGACAGTCCTGTCTATCAGTCAATCAACAAGCATTTATTATGGGCCTACTGTGTGCCAGGCACTATGCTAAGTGTGAAGCATACAAAGAAAATAATGAAACAATCTCTGCTTACATAGAGCTTGCACATTGGTGGAGGAGACAAGGACACATAGAAGAGTAAGTTCTGGGAGTGTGGTGTAGGTTATGTGTATGTCCACATGGGTTTGTCCAAATGTGACTTGAAGGGGTGTGAATAGGTATCTCTGCAATCTTGTTGGTCCCATTTGAAGAGAGACTTTGATTCCTGCCTGGAGGAAAGGAGGAAATTAGAACCACGAGGCTGGTCACTCTGCTCTCCTCAGAGAGGAATTCCAGACTGGAGTTATATCTATCTGTCCCCCAGTAAATGTTGCTAGTTCAAAGGAGGTGATTTCTTTAGGTTCCAGCGAATCTTCTGGTTGCTCTCCCTTAACAGGAAAGGAGTGCCCTAAGGGAAGACTTGACTCCTTTCCCACCAAATGCTAGTTATACACAAAGACCATCACAAATATTTAATAATGAATAAACCCATTTATCCAAGCTGATAGCAAACAAAACTCAGAAAATTAGAATATACAGGACAATATACTTCTGTATAATATATTCTGTATCCTAATATAGATGAGAATGTACCAGAGAATACACTTCCCAATCAAGTGTCTCTTTTTCCTACTGGAAACAAAATATGGGGGGCGGGGGGAGAGTGGAGAGTGTAGACGGCAGGGGTGGGGAGGGAGAGACAGAGACAGAGAGACAGAAAGACACAGATAGAAAGACATACACACAGAGGGGGAGAGAGAGAGAGAGAGAGAGAGAGAGAGAGAGAGAGCCTGATCTCATCCAATGGAAAATTCTCCAAAGTCATTAGTGTGAGAAATGGGAAATTAGGGTCATGTTGAGGTGCTGCCTCCTCTCAATGTCTACTTCTTCCCAGATAAGTCTCCCTCCTCCCCTACCCCCCCCCCCCAAAGGGAGTCTGAATCCTTAAGAGTCCTCTTTTGAAGTCAGAAGTCAGAACAATTCTCCTCTACCAAGTTCTGCCCTTCATACAGAGATTGCCAAATAATTATTCTCTCTGCCATTGAGGAGGGTCTTATGCAAATATACCTAGGCTTGAGTCATTGGTTACATAAGAATATCCAGGATAAATACAAATACATTAAAGTATATATATATAGTCATTTGAGAGGGAAAGCACTTGCCATTGAAGGTATCAGGAAAGTCTTCCTATAAAAGGTGTATCATGCATTCAGTCCTGGGAAAGTCAGTGCTTTCATATGTCCTCCTGTCTCCCTCCAGAGTTTCTGAAGTTGAAATACAAACACAAGCATGCCAGTGGCTAGCCTGGGGTTCTGCTTTCATTCCTCCCACTGGCCCAGGCTCTCTGGCCTCTGTGGATGTTGATTGGCTCTGGCCAGAGTGGGAGGCAGTCTGGGTTTTCAGCTGCTCATAGGCTCACTATGTTAACAAGGAAGGGAAAGGACCTTGGGGCTCAGGAATAGTACCACTTCCCTGAAGCTGTTTGCTTTCTGGTAAAAACCTAATTACACATGATTTCCTATATATGTCTAGGCCACAGTTTATCTCCTGGCCTCTCTAGCTTTCTGTCTTACAGGGTTTAGAGCTGGATGGGGTCTTAGAGATTGACTAGTTCAGTTGTTTTACTTTACAGATGAGGAAGCTGACACCTCAAGAGGGTAAGTGACTTTGCCAAGGGCAAACAGCTAGCCAGGGCCAGAGCCAAAATTATAGTTTACTTCCCCTAGCTCTCAGTCCATTTCTTCTTTTTTTTTTTTTAGGTTATAACTCAGATTTATATTTTGCTTGATAATATACCAAATTTTATTTTCACAATAACCTTGTAAGGTACATAGATAGTTAAGTTTTATAGTAACTTGATGGGAGAGAAAAATGGTTTCAATATACATATAACCTACATGGGTAGTGCATACATACCCTAAACCCTGTCTTGTCCCTGTCTTTCCATAAACTCTCCTTATAAAGTAATGACTAGTTTGGGGTTCCTTGTTATATGTAGTAAGGGCAGTATTGTACAATGGTTAGAGCTGGCCTTGGAGTCAGGAATACATGGGTTCAAGTTCCACTTGTGAGACCCTGGGAAAATCACTCAATCTCCCAGAGTTCCAAGGGCCCATCTGCATTGGTACAGAGAGTTCCTCGGCAGCTGTTCCCTATACTTCTGAAATCACAGGTCTGTTTAAAAAAAGCAAAAAAAAAAAAAAAAAGAAATAAAACTTAATCCTTGCTATAGTTCTGAGTTCTGGTGTTGACTAGTGTTTTACAAGGGCTAACTTTGTCTTCCCAACTAGACTGTAAGTTTCTTGAGGGCAATGATCTGTCTCCCTCCTTTTGTATCCTTTTGTGCCTAGTATAGAGCCTTACAGATATTCCAACCTTAGACCACAAAGCTCCTGCATTAACAAACATCCCTTATCATGGTCATTCTCAAGGGAGATGAGCTGTGTATGCTGCACACATCCTGATGATAAAGTCCTTAATAACTACAGGATGAGTTGGCAGCATGATTTAGATCTAAAGCCCAGGGAAGGGCAATTGCATCTGGCTCACAGCTAAATAAATAAAAAAATGAATACTCTTTATCTGGATTTTTGAAAAGGTATATTCAAATTATAATATCAAATGTCAAATGGGGGTGATGGCTTATCCAGCCCCTCTGAGAAAAATTGTGTAGACAGCAAAACTTTCATATGTGTGTTGGTTCCCCTCAAAGGTTAGGCATATTTGATACTTAATACAGCTTGCTAATTGTCCTATCGATAAATTCTATATGGCATGCTAATTGTCCCATCGATAACATTGGGAACCTGAACAGTAGCAGGGAGATGCAATTCTTCAGGTAAGGCAGTTCTGCTGGAGGCTTTCCCCCACTACAAATAAGAGCTCTGAAGAAGGAATTCATCTCATGGCTTTGACTGACCTGCTAGATTATTTTCAGTTTTCCACTGCTTCCCCACTCTTGTCCTTTTCAAATTTTCCCATCTTTCAAGATCTAATTCAAGTCCACATTCCTCTTTGAAGCCTTCCCTGACAACAGTGGGCCTCAAAGATGCCCCTTTTCCTTCAGCCTTCATAGTCTGTACCACATCATCAAACTCTAAGTTACATATGATATTGTTTGTTAATTGTTTTATGTGTCTTGATCTTTTGATCTGGGGAAAAATGCCCCCTCCTTCCTGAGCTGGAAATACTCTATCTCAATATATAAATAGAATGTGGAGGGATCATCAGTTTTATGTAGTTTCAAGGAGGTAAGTCATTTTAGGTACTTTGCATCTCCCTATGAAGGGTGTAAACATAGGATCATAGGATTATAGATTTAGAGCTTGCAAGGACTTGAGAAGACATTTAGTGCAAGCCCCTCATTTTATAGATGAGGAAACCAAGGTCCAGAGAGGTTAACTGATTTGCCCAAGTCACAAAGCTAGTACATGTCAGAGGTGGAATTTGAACCCAGCTCTTCCTGACCTTGTTACTCCAAGTCCACTATACCCATCAACACCCCCTTGAGGAGGATGAGGTCTTCTCCTTGGTCTAGGTACTTCTGGACCCATTCTTGTTTCATTGAGAAATGGCAATTAAGGTGATGATTTGATTGGGTCAGATTACTTTGATTCAGAATCAATTCATTTCATTGCATCAATTAAAAGGAAATAAGTCAGGAACATGCAGAGGGAGCTGAACACAGGCATTTTGAGAGAGTTCAATGAACCAGAGCCAAGAGGAGATTTGGGTCTGATGGAGGGAACTAGGAATGGGGCAGGGGTAAGAGATGGAAAAAGAAGTTGACATATCTACACAATGTCTCCATTGACAACAATTAGTGACAACCTTGGAGAGGTAGGGGGTTGAAAATGTTCTCATTCACTTGACTCAAGAAAGTGGCAGCAAGAGACAGGGGGTGCCTCCAACTCCATGGCTCCAGGGCAAGATGGGGTCATTTGATCCTGCCTCCTGGTTAAAGGAAGGGAGATTTCTGGGACAATACTGAATTCCTGGAGAGTTCTATGACCCAGATTTCTATAAAGGGAAAGCAGTATTCCTGGGCGTGAGCCCCTTGGAGAGAGGGGAATGGAGAATGTGTCCCAAGAAAAGGAGGAAGGGACTGGACCACAATATGGAGGGTCAAAAAACTGTATTTTGCTTTTTGCTATTACCACGAGTTACTTGGACAGTGTGGGTCCCACAGGAAGGGAGTGGCCTCTCTCATGATCCCAAGTTCATTCTATTCCTGTCAGGAGTCAAAAGTCCTTACATGAGTAGTACTATAAGGTTAGAAGTCAGTGTATGTCCCAGGGTTGAGGGTGAGACTCACCAGGATGTTCAGGTTTGACTAAGAATTTTATCTATTGTTTCTTAGCTTCTGTCATTCTGTCATTGTTTAACTTTTCTTTTGTGGTAGTCAGATAAAGTCTGTCTTGTGTATCTTGAGTGCTGGCATGAGATTTGGGAACTCTTTTACCCACATCACTGGACACCTAGACATGGGATATATTCTGAAATTCTGAGAAAATTCTATTTGGGGTAAACATAACCCAAAGGGCTATACTTTTTGGAGGATCTCCCACTGCTACAGGTGGAAAAAAAAGGAATCAGGTCCATATAAGCCCAGAGCTTGAAGAACTCAGCACAGGTTGAATGGATGTTTCAAGTAAATAAGAAAACTTGTAGCAAGGTTCAAAAATAAGGCATCTCTCTATCCTCTTTCCCACTCTGAGCAAGCATGGAAGGAGCTGGGAAACCTTCTCAGGCTGGGTCCTTAAGACTCACAGGTATTTTAGTCAAGATCAGCAATGGAGAGAAAGGAAGAAGTCCAATGAATTGAATGAATGAAACATTTATTAAATGCTTACTATGTGCAAAGCATTGGAGATAGAAATAGAAATGTGAGACAGCCCGTTTTTCAAGGAACTCACATTCTAATAGGGGAGATAAAATATAGGAAACGTTTCAGCTTCAATTCAGGTGGAAAAGTCCCACAGACCTTATGGTGCCATGGAAGCAGATGTTAATAGTTCTTTAATGTCATTTCTCCTAATGATACCATATCAGTTTCTGATGTTAAACTATTTGACAGTGCCAAGAACATTACTGGCAAAAACTGAAGGGACAGAGAGACAGAAAGATACATAGAGAGACAGTAGCTCTCTCAGGCATGGGCTTCACTAAGTTTCTATAGCTTGATAAGTTTCCGGAGTCTTTTATTTTGCAGTTTCAGGAAAAAAAAAAAAAACAAAGCACTATTTTACCAGTTTATTCAGAGATAGTCAGCCCCTGAGAAATAGATCACACTAAACAAACTCATTGAGGTACTGACTGATAAATCAGGATAATAATTGGTTAATTCACATAAGCAATATGCCTTTCTCAAGAACCAGTAGCTGTCTTCTACATGGAGGATACTCTCCTGATGAGTAAGTGTACCCCAGAGACCAGATGACTCCCTCAGAAGGTTGTCAAGTGAGTACAGAATCTGAACAGAGAAAGTAATTTTAAGAGGATATTTATGTCTAAAGAAATGGTATCAGGACTGGCCCTGGAGTCAGGAGGATCTGAGTTCAAATCTGGCCTCAGACACTTAACACACACACACAAAAAACTAGCCTTGTAACTTTGGGCAAGTCACTTAACCCCAACTGCCCTCCAAAAAGCAAAAAAAAAAAAAATGGTATTGGTCATCCAGCATCAGAGCGTGCTCTTCCCCAGACAGTGCTGGATAAATACTGACTAAATGACTCCATTCTCCAGTTTTCCTTCTTTCAGTATCCTTGGTCAGTAACTATAATACTTTTGCCATTACAGTATCTGATGGCTAGGACTGGTTATAATGTCTGGAGTTGCAATTTATCTTATATCATACATTGATATCTTTCTGATGAGATTTTAGGAGATACTTGGGGCCCTTGGCTATGATTTAGGAAACTATTATCTCATTAGTACACACTTTTAGTCCTTTATTTGGTGAGTTATTTCCTGGGAACTACTTTATTTCAACCATTTAGGAGACTTCTTAGTTGCCATTTTAGTACTGGATTTTTTCTAACTATTTCCGCAAATTATTGGGGTGCATAATTCTTGGTTCCTTTGGCCCCTTTATACACTATATGTTGAAGTAGTAGTCTAATGCTACAGATAGAGTGTTGGCTTTGGAGTAAAGATGATCTGCATTCAAATTCTTCCTCTAATACTTTAGCTATCTGACCATCAGCAAATCACTTAACTTCTCTTTACCTTAGTTTCCTCATCTGTAAAATGTGAATAATAATAGTACCTACCTCTTATAGTTGTTGTGAGAATAAAATGGGATGACATATGTGTAGCAGCAAGCACCCCGGCGTCCTCAGGGTTTGCCGCCCATACAGGTTCTTGGATCTGCTTTGTTAAAGGAAAGCAACTCAAAATGGATTAACAAGCTTACTTTAATCAGTCAGACATATATCGTTTACCTTGTTCAGGAGAAAAGGTCAGCACCCCGAACCTCAAAGCATACAGGCATAATTATCAAGACAGAAACATCAAGTAGACAGCTTTCCAAACTGTCCAACCATTACATCCATACCCAGTCAACATCTGGGTTTCCACATCTGGGTTTTTCAAAGCCGGGGGACTCTCAACAACAGCTTCCCAGAATTCAGATCAAATCACAGAACACTTCTCAAAGTGAGTCCCAAAAACAAAGCTACACATCAGGGCTTATATAGCCTTCTCCTGGCTCGGCTCAGAGAATGTAACAACTTTATTGACTCACTGGCCAATCAAGAAGTATCTACTGAAAAACAAGCCTCCCCCACCCCAGGCTTCAGGTGCACATCAGCCTAGGGGCAGGGAAGATCTTTAAAATTTACATTCTTATTACATTCGGCCCCAAGATCTTTCATGCCCATAGCATAGACAATTTACTTTTGAATCAGCACCAAACATTTCCCAGGTCACATTTTCAAAGTACAGAACCAAAGTTACCAAAGTGGCTACTGGCCCTTAAATAAACACAAAGTACATAGCATTATCATCTCAATTCAAAATAAGAGTTCAAATACAGTTCTCTGGGGGAGGGAGGAGGGGTATCCTTCCCCTCACACAGCTCCAGCCCCTGCCTCCAAGCACAGAGAGGGGGCTGGGCAACAAAACCAACAAGGTGGGGTCCCTGGGGATCCAAGGCACTTCATTCCACCCACCATAGTCACAAGTCCATCCTCCCCCTGGGTCCCAAACTGTGGGATGCAGCCAGGAAACACACTCAGTGCCCCTGCTTTGCTGCTCAGTTCTTATCTTTTCCTGTGGCTGAATTCCGAACTCCTGGGTTCCTTCTCCTCCTGCAGGTGGCAGCCGCTCCTGGCTTCTGCCCAGGTCCCGATGCAGGCAGCTCACCATTCCCGCTCTCAGCTCAGCGAAGTCCGCATGCAGGCCATTCTTCTCTCCTGCTCCACAGCTCCACAGAATCACAGCTACCACAACTGGGAAACAAACAATTATCCCAGCCCCCATACTTTCCTTTTACTCTGCAGATCCTGTTCCTGACGCCATTTTGTAGCGGCAAGCACCCCAAGCGTCCTCAGGGTTTGCCGCCCATACAGGTTCTTGGATCTGCTTTGTTAAAGGAAAGCAACTCAAAATGGGTTAACAAGCTTACTTTAATCAGTCAGACATATATCGTTTACCTTGTTCAGGAGAAAAGGTCAGCACCCCGAACCTCAAAGCATACAGGCATAATTATCAAGACAGAAACATCAAATAGACAGCTTTCCAAACTGTCCAACCATTACATCCATACCCAGTCAACATCTGGGTTTCCACATCTGGGTTTTTCAAAGCCGGGGGACTCTCAACAACAGCTTCCCAGAATTCAGATCAAATCACAGAACACTTCTCAAAGTGAGTCCCAAAAACAAAGCTACACATCAGGGCTTATATAGCCTCCTGGCTCGGCTCAGAGAATGTAACAACCTTATTGACTCACTGACCAATCAAGAAGTATCTACTGAAAAACAAGCCTCCCCCACCCCAGGCTTCAGGTGCACATCAGCCTAGGGGCAGGGAAGATCTTTAAAATTTACATTCTTATTACAATATGTTAATTACTTTGTAAACCTTAAAGCAATGTATAAATGGTAGTAAGGGCCAAGTATGAAGGAGATGGGTAGAGCAGGAAAAGCCCTTATGTGGAGAAGTCAGAACAGGAAGGCCAAAAAGAACATGGCTGTGGGTGATGGTGGATTCCATGCTACATCACAAGCAATGAACACTTGTACAACTTACTATTGTGTGCAGAACTAGGTGCTAGAGTGATTTGATGTTTAGATAAAATTGCTCCTGCCCTCATGAAATTTAAATTCTGGTAGAAAGAGAAGACACAAACACCCACAATTAGATATTACAATGTTAAGTTTATCAGAGAGATTTAAAGGGAAAGATGCTATGAACTGGGGGAGAATGGGGTAGGGATGAGGGAAGGTTTCATGGAAGAGGGGACATTGGATTGAGGCTCGGAAGGATGAATAGGAATTCAAAGGAAGCAAATGAAAAGGGGTGAGGAGGGTATTCCAGAATAGCATGAGTAAAGCCACGGAGGCAGAAAGGCCTAGGGCATTGTCAGGACATAGACAATAATGCAGGTTGGCTGGAGCACACAGTACCTGGAGACAAATGGTATGATATAAAGCAGCAGGGTAAGGTGGCATCAGAATATAGAAAGACTTAAAATATCAGTCAAAGGAATTGTAACTTTATCCAGAAATGTATCCAGATTCTGGTAGTGTTAAAACCTGCCCTCCAGAACCTTCTCTCTACTTTCTCAGTGAGCTCAGGGATTGATTCACAGTCTTCCCTTACAGCCCAACTCCTGCCCTCATCCTAGGGGACTTCAGCAAACACCCTAACTTTCCAGTTTCCCAGTCTCTTTGATTACCAATATCTACTCCTCCACTCCGCTTCAGCAACAGACAGAGATGGTTATATCCTTGTTCTTATTATCTTTAACTATTGTTTTACTTTCATGCTCATGTATTCCGAGAATCCTTTATCTGATCATAACTTTTATCATTCTGTCTTTCCCCATGCTTTTGACCTTAACCCTGTCCTTGCCATTTCCTCCACCCCTCAGTTCTTTCTCAGGCCATCACCCCATATACTGGCTACACTCTCTTTCCTTGCCTATTTTGATTTCTCACTAAACTAGTTTAATTTAATTAAAAAAAAATTTTTTTTTGGACAGGGGAAGGTAGGGCTTTTGGGGTTAAGTGACTTGCCCAGGGTCACATGGCTAGTAAGTGTTAAGTGTCTGAGGCTGGATTTGAACTCAGATCCTCCTGATTCCAGGATCAGTTTAATGTACCACCTAGCTGCCCTAGCTAGTTTAATTTTATGCTATACTTTTGAATTCCTTACCACCTTGTCCTTTTGCTGGTCATACCTTGCCAAACCCCAGTCCTAGATTACTACCACTATCCATGTCCTTTACTCCATTCACATGCTATTGAAGAGAGTTGAACAGAATTGTGAAACCATAATGTTAGGTCTTCTAGGAATTTATGTTACATAAACTCAACTGGGCCCTCTTACTAATTGATTTGCTATCCCAATCCCCACAGTTGCTATTCCAAACCTCAAACTTTCTCAAGCTTTCCACTACATCCCTCCTACCCTATCAGTGGAAGACCTTGCTTCATACCTTATTGAAAACATTTAGAGTTCATTTTCCTCTCCTTATTTTATATCATTCAGGTATCTTCCCAAATATCTCCTCCTTTACTACTATCTGATATTAAATGTTAGCCCTTCTCCTTCCTAAGGTAAACTCATCTATAAGTGCCCTTGATCCCATCTTCCCAACCTGTCTTCTCCGAGAGATTGCCCACCCGACCAGCTAGTGTCTTTAACATTCATCCTTTCTACTGGTTCCTTCCCTGCTGCTTGAAATCACTTCCATGCCTCCCTTATCCTTAAATAATCTTCAAATGATCTGACCATCCCTACTAACTCCTTTCTGATACCCCTCCTCTTTTGGCTAAACCACTTGAGAAAGTCATTTGAATCCTCTTCAGTCTGGCTTCTGACCTCAGCATTGAACCCAAACTGCTCTCTCCAAACTTACCAATACCCCTGATTGCAAAATCTAATAGTTTTATCTTTAAAAGTTTTAAGATAAAATTTTATTATTTTTTTCAATCATCAAGCATTTATTCCCTCCCCCTGCCTCCCCCAATTCATTGAAAAGAAAAAAAAATGGAAACAAATTGTTGTTTTAGTTGTTTGTCCTTCATTTTCAAAGAGGACCAATGATGTCATAGGGTGATATCTTAACTTGTTTGTGAATTGGATATAAGTGAGAGAGTTGCACAAAGTTGTCAGTTTCACTCTCTCTTCCAGAGTCACTGAGGTCCAGTAGCAAGACAAAAAGTCAGGACAGTTGGCAATGGCCTAGAATACAGTTGGTGATCTTGGCATCTTCAGTGTCTGACCAAGCTTTAAGTACATCACAGTTTCTGCTTCAGTCACCTTCGTGGCTATTGGAACAAACTGTTCTCATTTGCCCATTCTGCCAGGGAAAGTCTTGCTTGGGGTAGACAATCTCTAACTCACTGATGGGTTTGAGGCCTGTAAGTTACCTTCTCTCTGATTTAGCCACCTGCCTTCTCTCTGGGATTACTATTGATCTATTCTTCCTATAGAATATATGTACCTATTTACATGTAGTCTTCCCCGTTAGACTGTGAGCTCCTTGAGTAAACAAGGAAGAGAACAAGAGTTTATTAAGTGCCTACTGTGCGCCAGTACTGTGCTAAAAAACATTTAAAAATATTATCTCTTTTGATCCTCACAATGACCTTGCAGAATAGCTGCTGTTATTATATATTTGAGGAAACTGAGACAGACAGGTCAAGTGACTTGCTTTGAGTCAAGCCTGGATTTGAATTCAGTTTTTTCTGACTCCAGGACCTGGATCCTATCTCCTGTGCCACCTCACTGCCTTAAGGGCATAGATGATTTTTACCTTTCTTTGTCAGTGCTTAGCAGTGTCTGGCACATAGTAAGCCTCTTGAATAATAAGTATTTGTGTACTTATGGAAAGTAATAGGGAGCCCCTGAAGATTTTGAACAGGAGAGTAGCATGACCTAGGCCTAAGGTAGATTTTTTTTTTTTTCCAGGAAGGGAAGGATGTGTTGGAGCAGAGAGAGACAGAAGGGCAGGTTTTTCTGTTAGGAAGATATTGCAGAACTGGAAATAACAAGTGAAATTTACAAAAAGACTAATTTAGGCTTGAGATCAGGAGGAAAAAAGTCTTTTAAATAATTAGAGCTATTCCAAAGTGGAATGGACTGACTCTGGAGGTAGTGGGTTCCTCCTCTGAGGAGGCTGTCAAGCAATGACTAGTGATCATTTGTCATGTGTGTTAGAGGGGGGATTCTTTTCATGGCTAGGTTAGCTGAAATGACTCCTTTAGGAGGTTACATCCAACCAGTGGTGTGCTAGTTAAAATTTTAACAACCGACTCTCTAAAAAAAAATAAACTTTTAAGTTTGATCACATTAACATCTTCTCCATCATTTTCTTAAATCCAGACAGTCAATAAAACAATAAGTCAAGCCCTGATTTGTAGCATTTGCCAATTTTTGAAGTATAAATGCTCATCTTGAAATGTAACAGTCAGTTCTCCTGAGTTGGCATGAACTGGCTTCAGCACACCCTGATTTTCAACTCTTAAATTCTGTCATTCAATGATTCTATGGAATGACTTGTCTAGGGTCACACAGATAGTATGTAGGATTGGAACCCAAATGTCCCTGACTTTAAGACTATCCATGAATTCACTCCACCATATTACCTCTCTAATAGAATGCTACTCCAAACTAAGAGGAACTCAAAAGACTATCCCAGCAATTATATACAAGTGCAGGTTTTTTTTTTCTTTTTTCTTTTTCTAATAGGATTTGGTAAGACCCAGAGTATAGGATATCTTTCTTTCTTCTATAGCAAGTTTTGGTGCTTGAATGGACACATACCTTTTTTTATAACAACCTTTGTGCAAGTAACTTGCCTGTTAAAGGAAAAAAGAAAACAAGGAAGAGGCCCTGGAATAAAGCATATGGTTCAGTAATGACTTATTAGTCAAGACAACTGTGAATAGGGGCTTTGTGAGTGACAGGGATATGAGGATTAAAAAAAAAGACAGAAACAGAGGCAGGAATAAATGCTTACAAGAACATCAGGATGAGCAAAAAGGGAGAAAAACAAGAAAAAGAACATCCTTGCATCCTCCTGCTAGAAGGAATCAGGAAGGTCAACTTGTGTTGTAATGACTGTTTGTAGTCTCTGACCTCTGCCTGCTCTAGGCAGGGAATAACCTAACAGGGAGGGATCTGCCAATACAGTGACCTGCTGCTGAGCATGGCCATGGCTCAGGATCCAATTGATTCACCTTCTTTATTCTGGGAGACAGGCAGGTGGCTGGACTGGAATTCAGATGATCTCCAATCCCCCATCCAGCCCCATAGCCTGCGAAATCCATGAAGCTTCAGGGGGTCCTTGTTACCCCTAAGATCAAATAAAAACAGCTCAGTTTGATTTAAAGCCTTTAACAATTTGGCCCCATGCTACCTTTCAAGGCTATTAAACATTATTCCCCATCATGATATATATGATCCAATCACACTGTTCCAAGTCCAGTGACTGACCTTCTTAGAATCCCTTGCTTCCCTCAAAACCAAATCATGGAGCACCTAGCATGTCCTTTATTAAATGTTAGTGCCTCCTCCCTGTATTTGCTTTATATATAAATACATGTAAGTATTTGTATGTTTATATATATTTATACATGTATACAGTTTCATATATGCATACAGTCACATAAATATATTTATACACACATATTATTGTCATTTCTACCGATGGATTACAAGCTTCTCAAGGACCGGCATTTTTGTCTTTGTCTTTTTTTTTTTTTTGTCATTTGGGGGGCAATTGGGGTTAAGTAACTTGCCCAAGGTTACATGGCTAGTTTTTTTGTGTGAGTGTTAAGTGTCTGAGGCCGGAACCGAACTTGGGTCCTCCCAACTCTGGGGCCAGTGCTTTACTCACTGAGCCACCCAGCCATTCCCATCTTTGTATTTTTAATGCCTAACTCAGTGCCTGGCACATAGCTGATATTTAATGAGTGATTGTTTGGTGAATGATTGATATACGTGGAGGAAGGTACTTTAAGTCTGTGTTCAAGATGCCCAAATCTCAATAGTTTGGGGCAGGTGGGATGAAAGCTTTGTTATTAGGGATGGGTTCTATGTCTGTAGATTCAACTCCACAGGGGCTGCTACTCCTGCAGTCTAGCCCTGGAGAAACCTGTTTATTAACAGAAAATGCTTCCTAGGGAACATTTATTTTACTCTACTGTTTCGGACAGAGTGAGTATAGTAGCCCACGCCTTAAGACTACTTTACTCAGAAGATGGGCAGAGAATCACATGTGTTGGAGCTAGAAAGGACATTAGGGGTCACCCTGTCCAACCACTCATTTTATAGATAGGGAAACTGAGGCCAAGGAAAGTAAAGTAATTTGTCCAAGGTCACATAGCTAATAAATGGAAGTTAGGACTCAAACCCATATTTCTAACTCCAAATATAGGGTTCTTTCCATTACATGACAGAGACTGGGGACGTTATTTATGCTCCCCAGCAATACCTCTCTGGAGCTTATAAAGGATGAAATAAAAAAAAAGTCCAAATGATACATATAACCACTATAGACAATAAAAATCAGGGCAAACACTGGTAGTACTCAGAAAGACTTGAGTTCAGATTCTGCCTCAGACATTTATAGCTGTGTGAGCTTACCCTCTGTCTACCTCAGTTTCCTCAACTGTAAAATTAGAAAAAAAATATTATAATACTGATTCACAAGGTTGTTGTGAGGCTTAAGTAAGATAATATTTGTAAAGGGCTTAGTACAGTACTTGGCACATAATAGTGCTTAAGAAATGCTTATTTTCTTTCTTCCAATAAAGAGGAAAAGGTTGTATGAATATCTTATGTCAGGGCTGGGGGTAAGGGCACAGTCATAGAAGTCACAAATTTCAGAAAGGTAAAATTTAAGGGAAAATATGCTCCCTTGCTTCTTCTTAGTCCAAGAATGTTTGTTTGAATTGGTTAGATTTCAGTTATGAAATTATTAAAAGGATTGAGGTTGGTGGGATAGGAGGATTTTTCCAGCAGAGAATAAGACCTGGAAGAAGGTGAAGAAGTCAAGAAAGAAATAAAGAGACCAATGGAATACAAAACAAATGAGTATCAGAGAAAAAGAAGCAAGAAGCCAGGAGAGACAAAGGATATGGGGTTAATGAAGGAGGGGGAACTGTTGGGGGGCTTTAAAATACACTGCATCCACCCTTCATAGTCTAAGCTGAAAACCTCCTCTTCCATCTAAGGTTGGAGTTGATTGCCTGGAAAATGAAGGCACCCCAGGCATCTAGTAGTTGTTCTTCCTAAAACATATGCTTCATTGGCCAGTGATGCAGACTGGCTAAACTAGACCTCTTACCCCGGAGGGAAGAGGGGGACACATATAGACAGAAAGAGCTAGAATGACTAATGAATCCATGAGTGCAACTCCTGACATGAAAGAAATTGTACTAGCCCTTGTGTTTATCCTTGTCTGGCCTGTCTCTGCACCTTTATAGAGGCTGCCCAACACGTCTGGCATGTACTTCCTTCTCATCTTGGACTTGTAGAATCCCGAAATCCCTTATGTGCACGTGGTTTGTCCTTCTTTCTTGAAGAGGACCACAACATCAGGGCGGTGAGGCCATGACTTGCAAGTCATTTGGATTTGAGTGAGGGAGGGCTGTGCAAAGTCACCAGCCTCATGTTTTCCTCCAGAGTCATCTGAGTCTAGTGGTCAGATACAGATCAGGACAATCTAAATCCCTTAAATCTTAGTTCAAGTGCTGCCCCCAGCATTGTCTCACCATGTTGTAGTGCCCACCTAAGAAATTACTTTGTATATACCTTATATATTTTGTATTTATTTATATGGGTATGTACCATCCAGACTATAAGCTCCTTGAGGGCAGGAACTGCTTTATTTTTGTATTTCCAGAGTCTAGCACAACATCGGGTACCTAATAGGCACTTAATGAATGCTTGTTGATCAACTGATATTTGGCCTTTTTTTTTTTTTGCTTTTTGGAGGGCTATTGGGGTTAAGTGACTTGCACAAGGTCACATGGCTAGTTTGTTTTTTTGTGTGTGTTGTGTCTGAAGCCGTATCTGAACCCAGGTCCTCCTGACTCCAGGGCCTCTATTTACTGTGCCACCTCGCCTCCCCAATCAATCGATATTTATTATTGGTATATTCAAAGGTACCTGGAGCCTGCTTATACTAAAAGGGTAGAAAAACAAACAAAACACCAATCCTCCTACTTCCACCTCAAAACCAAACCAACCATCCAACCAAAAACCAACCCCAAACCCCAACAAACCCAAAATGCAAACCCAGCTTCCTTTCTCTGTCTTAAGACTGAGTCTTTGTATCTCACCCAAGCTGCAAATGTCTACTAATGTACTGATATACTGTGTCTATTATGTACTGATTGGCATATGAGCTTTGATTTGTTCTATTTCTGACTTTGGTGGGTTTGCTCCTTCTTAGGCAAAATGGTGTTCTTAAGTCTTTCAGAGTTTCTTTTATTTACAATGTTGTTGTTCTTGTATACATTGTTTTACTGGTTCTGTTAACATCACCCCAAATCAGTTCATACTAACCCATGATTCTCTGAAATTGTCCTTTGTCATATCTTATGGTGCAGTAATATTCCATAACATTCATTTTACCCCAATTTGTTTAACCATTCCCTAATTGTTCAAGAGGTAATCTAAAACATGCCCTTAGATTTTAGTTTTTTTCTTTCTCCTTTGTTCCCATTTTAATCTCCCCTTTAGGATCAGAAAGTTTGTTTTGCTTGTAATGATATCCTCCCTATCCCCACCCATCTCAGCTTATTTCCCTGTTGTTTGATGTATTTCTACATCACATTCTGTGTGTGTGTGTGTGTGTGTTCAACACTCCTTCGTCCATTTAACATAAGAATGAAACTTTTCATATGGCTACTCCCCCCACTTCTTCCTCCATGTTTGTATACTCTTCTCACATACACCAATTATAAGATACAGCAAGTTTCTACCCCCTTCTTCCTCTTATCTATATCAGTGAATTCCTCTTTGACCTTCCCTTTCCTTTTCCCTCTTTATATCCTTAGAACCAAACCAATCTACCCCTAGAACCTCAATTTTTCTTATTTAACATCCTCAATAATCTTTGAAGACATTAAGGTGCTATAGGATACTTATTTTTCCCCCCTTAACACTGGTACTACATCATATAGCTCCTTCCAGTTGCTCAGATTTATCTTTCTAAGTTTTTCTGGATTCTTATGTTTCTATTTCAAAGTTCCTGACTAGCTCTAGTCTTTTCAGCAGAAAGGCTTGAAAGTCTTCTCTTACATTAAAATTCCACCCCATATCTGTAGTATTATGCTCAGCTTTGCAGAATAAGTTATGCATGGTAGTTAGCCTATATTTTCTTCTTTTGGGATATAATATTCCAAGATACACTCGGGTTTTGGGTAGATGCTGCCAGACACATTTATTTGATTGTGACTATAGTTCCTTGAACTGCTTCTTTTTTGGATGGATATAATCCCCCCCTTTGATATGGATCTCTGGATTTTAGTTATGACATTCCTGGGACTTTTCCTTTAGGGTTACCCTCAAGAGATGATTGATAGATTCTCTCTATTTCTGTCTTCTAGTTCTCATAGATTTGGGTAGTTTTCATTTATGATTTCTTGAAATACAGTGTGCAGGCTTTTCTTTAAATAATCCTGGTTTTCAGGAGTCCAATGTTTCTTTAAATTACTTCCCTGTTACCTATTTTCCAGGTCAATTTTTTAAATATGAGAAATCTCACATTTTCTTCCTTTAATCTTTTGGATAATAATTATTTTTTTCTCTCTAGTCAATTTCTCCCTGATTCACTGACATGTTTGATGTTTCCTAGTTTGCAGGGATTTCATTTCTTGGGAAGAAGTTCACTACTTTCTCTTATAAGATATTTATTCTCTTTAGAATTCTTTTCATAAGTTCTTATTATCTTTTTAAAGTCCCTTGCTTCATTTCTTCTATATTTTCATGTAGTCCTAGTGAAGAATTAATTTTTTTCTTCTTTGAGTCTGTCTGCTTCTGTAGTTCTATAGTTAGATTTACAATAATTGATACAAATTAGAGTTTTCTTTGATTTGCAAAACCCTCTGGATTTAGTTCCTGAATAGGGACTTTGTGCCAGGGAAAGGTGCCATCTTCCTTCTGTGCTTTTGGGTGGGTGTGGTCAGCTATGCTTGGTCTCATCGTGGGTCTCTTAGTTTCTGTACTGACCTATTCCTCCTCCTACCCTTCCTCCCGGGGTTTATCTACCCTGGCTCTTTGAGATTCAGACTGCTAGATATTCTTAAGGCTGTAGGGGCACTGGCATCATGATCATCATGAAGCACATTAAACATTTGTTAAATTTAACAAACATTCATTAAGGGTTCACTTTGTTCAAAACAAGGTGTTGAGGATAGAAAGAAATGAAAGATAGAGTTCCTGCTCTCAAGCAACTTACTGCCTAGTTAAAGGGACAAGACTGATCTATCAATACCTCAAGGCCTTTGCATCTGACAACTACATACAAATCTGTAACAGAGAACCCTTGGGGCTTAAAGATATAGGTAAAGGGGTCTACAAGTAACCTATCATGTGGCCCAACTTTGTCTAGTTCCATAAAATGTCTGCTGCTCCTACCCAGAATCAATGGAGCTAATGCTATGTAAGCAGCCCTTGGGATTTTCCAGTGTATATTCTGTGACTCTGCCCAGCTGCTTCTTAGCCTGACTGTGGAGTTAATGCAGAGTGGCGACTCCTTTTATATGCCATGAGGAAGCTCATGAAGACCTTGATAGCTGGAAAAATTCTGACTCTGTTCAGTGACAGTGTCCAGTGGGCAGCCCAATGCTGCCCTTGTGTACGAGTGTATATATTTGCTTCTAGGCCAGCTCCATAGGCATTGGTCTGAGGCTCTGTTTTCTGAGTTCCTGGAGAAATAAGATCCCATGGTGGTGGTTGTGGTTGTCGTTCCTACTGTTCTATGTCTGTTTGTAAAAGACAAAATGGGTCCTAAGGCTGTATTTAGCTTGTTAGGTACTCTGTAGTTCAATATTAATGTAGCTAGCCATGTCTAAGATTGTGGTTCTGAGGCCATTTTGCTTCTAATAGTGAGAGCTCCTGAGAAAGAGGAAATACCCTCATAAGGCATATAAAGAGAACTGCCAATACAAGTGTACACATGCTAAGTCTAAATAAATGCACAGACATTGCATGATGTGGTAATTCACTTTTCCATAGCCTCCAGTTCCTTCTCCCCTTCATCCAAGTACCTTTCAACCCCATAAGTGCTTCAGTAATGTTATCACCACCTACCCTGGTGTCTACTGGGAGGATGCCCCTGCCTCTTCAAGCAGTTATTTCAGCCCTATTTCCAGGGCAGAATTTGACATACGATGTGGTTTCAACCCCTCCTGATAAAAGTGATCCCTTTCAAACCATATTCAATATTTTCTAACATTGCACTGCACTTGAATGCCTTTAAAAACACACACACAATAATCTTCCATCACCAAAGCCACCCTCCTCCACCCCTTCCCCCACATTGAAAGAGCTGCCAGGTTCCATCAGAAACAAACGAATGCATCACTTAGGTTATGACTTCTTTCGAGACAATAATTATAAAACACTTAGCAGTATTTCTAAATGATTATATGTTTTATTTAAATATTTATCTTTCTCAAATTTGACTTAAAATCCATAAGTAATTAGTTATTGGACTGGCTACCAAGATGACAGGCGGTTTCCTTAATTTCCTATTCAGACGACAGGTTAGAACTCTAAAATTATTCCAGTCACACCACACTTCAAAAGTCTAAATGAAAAAAAAAAAGTTAAATGCCTTAATATCTTTGAGATTTGCAAAGATATGTGGGGATTTGCTGTGGGATTCAGTGTAGGATGAAGAAAGCATTTTGTTAGCAAGGAGACTAGCTTGCATCTACAATTTGAAAGAAAATATGAAATCCAGATGCACAAAGATTATTCAGATGTGAGGGCACTAAACAGTCATTGTTATTCCAGTACAATCCTTGCCTTTGAGTCCTAGGTTAAACTAGTTCAGAAGAAATACATGAAGGTGTGTTTCCCTTCTGTGTTGACGGTAACTGAATGTTTAATTAGTGTTAATATGGCTGTCTCTAATTATCAGGCAACTAAAGCATAATTTAACTAAAAAAAAAAAACAACAGAAGGAGAGTATAAAATTTCAAGACATTTTCTTGGGAGAAGATTGAACCACAGCTTTTGTTTGCTCTGTCTGGTGTCCTAGCACATCATGGCTGCCTAATCAATAGGAAATTATTATGAGAACAATGCTGTTGTTCATGAGCAAGGTCATTATGGGAGCCTTTCATGGATAGTTTTGCAAAGTATAGTGATCTTGCTACACAAATACTTTATAGGCAATAAGACATTCATTAGAGAAGGAAGCAGAAGAGCCAAACGTAGTTTTGCAGTTACTCTGATAAAAGAAAAAGAGTACTGGACCTAGATTCATCAAAAAACTGCATTTGAATCTTGCCTTCTACATTGACTGATAGTGACACTGGCAAAGTCACTTAATTCCTCTGAATAGTCTCAGTTTCCTCATCTGTAATGGGAATAATACCTGTACTAGCTACCTGATGAGGTTGTTATGAGGATTGAATTATTCATAGATCTATAGCTAACAGGGACCTTAGAGATCATCTAGTCCAATCCTCTGACGTTGCAGATGGGGAAACTGAGGTCCAGAGAGATGAAAAGACTTGCCCAAAGCCAAAGTTAAGTAAATAGTGGAACTGGAATTCAAATTCAAGTCTTGTGCCTCTAAATTTAATACCCTTTTTACTTTACTCTGCTGCACTTTGCCAACCTTAAAGTTCTCTGTAAATGTCAATCTTAGAATGAAAATTGAGACTAGCAAAAGACTGTGTAACCTGTGGTCCAGGGCCTTCTAGCTCTGGGCTTACATGAACCAGGTCCAATATTGGGGAGGGTTTAAAGGTAACTTTCTCTTTAGCTCATATTACCCCTACCCAGAATTTATTCTGAAGAATCTCAGAATGTTCATATCTAAGTCTCTGCAGATCAGGATAAAAGGTTCCCCAGCTACCATATAAGCACACAAGATAATAATAATGTTGACTAAAGGAGTTTTGATTTTACCCCATTGAAAATGCAAGAAGATAAAAAGGACCTGTAGGACCCCCAGGCTCACCTGCTCTACCCTCCCCCACACCCCTTATGCTTGCTATTT
Source organism: Petaurus breviceps papuanus (assembly GCF_028583685.1). Lineage (NCBI taxonomy): Eukaryota > Metazoa > Chordata > Mammalia > Diprotodontia > Petauridae > Petaurus > Petaurus breviceps. Next base: position 894,089 of record NW_027187336.1, read on the forward strand.
TCTCTGGATCTTTTGGGAAGGAAGTCAGAAGGGAAAAGTCAAAAGGGATCAAGAGTGCCCTCTTATATGGCAGCATTGAAGGAGTGACTCCTCCCATAAATGTCTGTTTCCCTAAGAATCTGAGTTAACTGATTCATCTTGAAGGTAGCTTCTTTTGGTAAAACCCATCTGCAGGAGATACCAAGGCATAGCTTCAAACCAACTAATTCATTTGGGAGAGTCTCAGTTTTTAGATTTTAACTCAAGTGGATCTGGGTAGATCTCACTATGGTAGGGTTTTTCTTTTTCTTTTTGGAGGGGAGAAGGTAGGGCATTTGGGGTTAAGTGACTTACCCAAGGTCACACGGCTAGTTTTTGTGTTAAGTGTCTGAGGCCGGATTTGAACTCAGGTCCTCCTGACTCCAGGGCTGGCACTCTATTCACTGCACCACCTGGCCACCCTGGTAGGGGTTTTTAATCTGGGCTCCATAGACCCTCAATGCAGCTATGGATAGATTTTATGGGACTGTGAACTTGGATATGAACAAATTACATCTTTGTTTTTATTAACCTTTATTTAGTATTTCCTTCAACTTTTTAGAAACATTCTGAGAAGGGGATCATAGGCATCACTAGGTTGCTAAATGGATCTATGATACACAACAAAGCTTAAGGACTACCCCCCACTCTAGAGCAATGGTTTCAAAGTCAGTGCCAAGAACCCATAAGGGGTGATAGCCTGACTAAACAGAGGGTTGAATGATGCATTGCATAACATGGTCACAACTATAAAAAATGGTGTGCTTGTATGCAACACAACTATACTTTCCCCTTCATCCATTATTTATTCATTCATTCATTTATCTATCTATCTATCTATCTATCTATCTATCTATCTATCTATCTATCTATCTATCTATCTATCATCTATCTATCTTCTATTTTTGCCTTTTGGAGGGCAATTGGGGTAAGTAACTTGCCCAAGGTTACATGGCTAGTTTTTTTGTGTGGGTGTTAAGTGTCTGAGGCCATAACCAAACTCTGGTCCTCCTGACTCTGGGGCTGGTGCTTTATTCACTGTGCCACCTAGCTGCCCTCATCCATTATTTACTGACACTCATTATGTTCATTCCTAACACTTGCCTCCTATGGATGAACAAGACATTGGCCACTCAGGGTAGTTATAACCTAACAATGATCTTGCAATTTCCTCATAACTGTCAAAGGCATTGCCATTCTTCCATTCACCTCAATGTTACCTTGAGAGGAGCAACCCTTGTGGAGAAGGGGTCTACCATCTCCACCATGGCCAATACCAACCATCCATCAACTTCCACTGACAGGACAGGTAATCTAGCCTAGCTAGTGAAGTAGTAAGTCACTCTGAGGGAGAGATGGGAGGTAGCATGTGCCAGGTGGGCCAAATCACAGCCACAACCTCTAGCTCCATTACCAATGGAGATAGATTAGGACCCTGTGCTCAAGAGCCCCAGGAATAGTAATACCTTCACGACCACTGGCCCTGCTTTTAGCCTAGCCCTTGCATCATTCAGGAAAGAAATCATTGTGGTGATGCAGCCTGGAAGATGCCTCTGCAGTATTACAGCCCCTACCTCTTCAGCAGACACAGCTACTAAAGAACTGGGAAAAAATGTTCTCACCATCAAAGTCCTTAGTACCATCAAATGGCCCATCATCAGAAATGGATATGGTTTTATTCATGGAAATGACACTAAACAAGATGCATTACCATCTGCTTTTTGCCACTAAGGAATATTGGATCTTTCCAGCTGACTTTCTGCTAAAACCTTCTCTATGTGTTTCCTCCCTGTGTTAGAATGTGACTCCCGGAGAGCAGAAATTGTTTTGTTTTTCCTTTTGTAATCTCATCACTTAGAGCAGTGTCTCACACATTGTAAGCAGTTAAATACTTTTAAAATTAATTAATTAATAAATGCACCCTTTCATTTATCTTGACTCCTTACTCTCCCTCAGTCTATTTATTGAATCAGTTGCCAATTCTAATAATTTACATTTCCACCCATGTCTTGCATCTGTCCCTTCTTTCTTTTTATCTTTGGAGGGGGAAAGGCAGGGCAGTTGGGGTTAAATGAGTTGCCCAAGGTCACACAGCTAAGAAGTGTTAAGTGTCTGAGGTCTGAATTTAACTTAGGTCCTCAAGCTGCCCCTGTCCCCTTCTTTCTACTCTTGTGGTTGCCACCCTCATTCAGGCTCTCATAACCTCTTTCCTGGTTAATAAACAATAACTTACTTGCCTCAAATCTCACCTTTCTCCAATCCATGCTCTACAAGGTGCCAAAGTGATTTTCCTAAAATATAACTCCGACCAAGTCACACTTCTCCCCTCCTCCCCACTAAATAAATCTTAATGGAGTCTTGTAGATTCTAGAAGAAAATATTATTTTATCTTTACTAGGTGGTGTGGTAGATAGAGCACTGACTGATACTGGGGTCAGGAAGATCTGAGACAAAATCCTGCCTCAGATACTTACTAGTTGTATGACTGTGGCAAGTTATTTAATCTTTGCCTGCCTCAGTGTCCTTGATTATAAAATGAGAATAATGATACCACCTAACTCCTAGGCTTATTGTGAGGATCAAATGAGATGATATTTGTAAAAATGCTTAGTATAGTGCCTGACACATAGTAGGCACTTAAAAAGTTTTCCTTCCTTCTTCTACAAATTCCTATTTTATGTTTTATAATATACATAATTATATATATGTATTTGCTTTTTGTAGGGCAATTGGGGTTAAGTGACTTGCTCAAGGTCACATGGCTGGTTTTTTTTGTGTGTGTTAAGTTTCTGAGGCTGGATTTGAGTCCTCCTGACTCCAGGGCCAGTGGACCACTGGATTCACTGCACCACCTAGCTGCCTCACAATTATGTTTTCTGCATGTATATAATTTATAAATAAGCAAATATACACAAATTGGGGGATGGTGCTCTAACTTTTTTCTGAGGGGGGTACATGATGAAAATTTTAGAGAACACTGCTCTGTAGGAAGATGGAATAAAAAATCTTCAACATAGGCTTGCCATCTAGTAAATCAAATAGGTTGATAAGAGAATCCCTTAATCAATTACCCTATGGATACATGCAGAAACTCGAAAACATGAAATTCTTTTGCCATATACATCTCGGAACAAAAGAAGAAACACTGAATTTGGAGACAAAGATCCCAAGTTTAAATCCTCACTCTGTTATTTATCATTTGTGTGGCCTTGGGAAAATCACATCCCCTTATCTAAGATTCAGTTTCATCATCTATAAAAAGAAGGTGTTGGACTAACTGATTTCTAAGGTTTGTAATGATTCTGGATGTGTGACTCTATGCTTATATTGCATAGGTCTGTACTGAGATCTTTATTCAGTTCTATTATGATGCGGCTTTGCTAACAAGCCCCACAATCTTTACCAGCCTCTAACAATTTAATATGACTTGTAAGTGAGAAGAGCATGGACTAGTGGAACAAGAATTTTGAGTCATAAGACCTGGGTTCAAATTTAGGCTTTGTTACTTACTCCCCATGTACCAATAGGCAAATGATTTCACTTCTCTTAATATCCCCAAATGTAAAATAATGGGGTTTGACTAGATGTCTAAGGTTGCCTCAAGCTCTAATTCCTATGATGTTTCATGGAAGAAAAGCAAAATGGATGTATCAAGGGAGACCATAAATTGTTGTCAAAATCCATTAAGAGAGAGAGACACACACACACACAGAAAGAGAGAGGGAGAGAGAGACGGAGAGAGGGACAGCGACAGAGAGAGAGAGAGAGAGACAGAGACAGAGTGTGTGTGTGTGTGTGGGGGGGGGTGAGGATAGTATGTTCTGATTAACTGAGGCTTAAATAACAGCAGTCATTCTCCCACTCAATTTAGCACCCAATCATAGACTGCCTCATTCTCTAAAAGAACATGGGAAATTTAGGCCCATATGGGTAAAGTTACTCACCCAAGGTCATACAAGTAGTAATTGGCAGAGTCAAGACTTTAAGTCGGGTATTCTATCTACTGAATCCCAGTTGCCTAATAGTTTCATATAAAGACAAGAAAGTAAACTCTTTGAGAGCAGAGGCTATGACTTCTAAGGTGTTTTTTTGTTTGTTTGTTTGTATGTCTTTTTTGCCTTCCCAAAGTATGTAGCCCAGTGCTGAGTGCAGACAGCTCCATAAATGTTTGATTTAAGGATTGGGTATATTGTGTCAAAAACAACTTCAGAAAGTTTTTAAAAAATTAGTCTGACATGAGCTTATTTTGTTGCTATCTGCCCTTTGCTGATAAAAATCTGAACATAGTGAAAAAATTCTGGCCATTTGAGGAGTTTACTTACTTAAGGTTCTTTGTTCTTTGTATGACAAATTTTTTTTTCCCTTTTGCCCATTTTATTTTTTAAATTTATTTAAATTTATTTTTAATTATTTGTTTGTTTCCTTTTAGTTTACAGGATTCAATTCCACAATTCCTTGAGTTTCACATTTTGTCCCCCTGCCTCCTTTCCCCCCCATGGCGGCATATAGTCAAATACAGGATCTGTAAATACTTTCACATTATACATTAGTCAGGTTATAAGGACAGACTGTACCAGCTGGAATGAAAAATGGTAAAGAGGACATAAAACCAAATAAGAGAAGGAAAAAGATCAGGTATTTTGCTTCCACCTGGATATAAACTTAGTTCTTTCTCTGGATGCACATATTTCTCTCCATCATGAGTCTTTTGGGATTGACTTATATCACTGCATTGCTGAGAAGAGTCCAGTCTATCAAAGTTGGTCATCACACATATGTTATGTCAGTAATTGTGTACAAATTTCTCCTGGTTCTACTCTTCTCACTCAGCATCAGTTTGTATAAGCCTCTCCAGGTAAATACGAAGACCGTCTGCTCCTCGTTTCTTATAGCACAATAGTATTCCATAACATGCATATACCACAATTTGTTCAGCCATTCCCCAATTGATGGGCAGCCCCTTAATGTCCAATTCTTTGCTACCACAAAAAGAGCTGCTATAAACATTTTTGTACATATGAGTCTTTCTCCCATTTCTACGATCTCTTTGGGATATAACCCTAGGAGTGGTATTGCTGGGATATGAAAGTATTTATAGCCCTTTGGGCATAATTCCAGATTGCTCTCCAGAAAGGTTGGATCAGTTCACAACTCCACCAGCAATGCATTAGTGTTCCAATTTGCCCACATCCTCTCCAGCACTGTCATTTTCCTGTTTTGTCATCTTAGCTAACCGGACTGGTGAGATGTGGTACCTCAGAGTTGTTTTGATTTACATTTTTCTAATCAATAGTGATTTAGAGCATTTCTTCATGTGCTTATCGATATCTTTAATTTCTTTCTCTGAAAACTGCCTCTTCATATCCTTTGACAATTTATCAATTGGGCATGACTTGTATTCTTATAAATTTGACTCAATTCTCTGTATATTTTAGAAATGAGTCCTTTGTTACAGACATAGGTTGTAAAGATTCTTTCCCAATTTCCCACCTCCCTCTTAATCTTGGTTACATTGGCTTTGTTTGTACAGAAGCTTTTCAATTTCATGTAGTCAAAATTATCCATTTTACATTTTATAATGTTCTCTAATTCTTGTTTAGTCATAAAGTCTTTCCCTCTCCACAAATCTGACAGGTAAACTATTCCTTGTTTTCCGAGACTGCTTACAGTATCAACCTTTATACCTAGATCATGCACCCATTTAGACTTGATTTTGGTATATGGTGTTAGATAATGGTCTATGCCCAGTTTCTGCCATACTATATTCCAGTTTTCCCAGCAGTTTTTGTCAAATAGTGAGTTCTTATCCCAAACACCAGAGTCTGGGGGGTTTATCAAACAATAGATGACTATAGTCATTGACTTCTGAATCTCATGTGCCTAATCTATTCCATTGATCCACTCCTCTATTCCTCAGCCAGTACCAAGTAATTTTGATGACTGCTGCTTTAAAATACAGATTGAAATCTGGTATAGCTAGTCCACCTTCCCTATCATTTCTTTTCATTAATTCCCTTGATATTCTGGACCATTTATTCTTCCAAATGAATTTTGTTACTATTTTTTCTAGCTCTATAACATAGTTTTTTGGTAAATTAATTTGTATGGCACTAAATATATAATTTAATTTAGGTAAAATTGTCATTGTTATTATATTAGCTCGACCCAGGCATGAGCAACAGATATTTTTCCAATTAATTAGATCTGACTTTATTTGTGTGAAAAGTGTTTTGTAGTTGTGGTCATATAGGTCCTGGGTTTGTTTTGGCAGGTAGATTCCCAAATATTTTATAATGTCTACAGTAACTTTAAATGGGATTTCTCTTTCTATCTCTTGCTGTTGCATTTCATTGGAAATATATAGGAATGCCGAGGATTTATGTGGGTTTATTTTATATCCTGCAACTTTGCCAAACTTATTTATTGTCTCAAGTATTTTTTTACTTGATTCTCTAGGATTCTCTAAGTATATCATCATATCATCTGCAAAGAGTGATAGCTTGGTCTCTTCCTTGCCTAATTTGATTCCTTTGATTTCTTTTTCTTCTCTAATTGCTACTGCTAACATTTCTAGTACCAGATTGAATAAGAGGGGTGATAGTGAACACCCTTGTTTCACCCCTGATCTTATGGGAAATGCTTCTCCCCATTACATATAATACTTGCTGATGGCTTTAAATAGATGCTACCTATTATTTTAAGGAAGGCTCCATTTATTCCTATACTTTCTAATGTTTTTAATAGGAATGGATGTTGTATTTTGTCAAAAGCCTTTTCTGCATCTATTGAGATGATCATGTGGTTTCTGCTCATTTTATTGTTGATATGAACAATTATACTGATGGTTTTCCTAATATTAAACCATCCTTGCATTCCTGGAATAAATCCTACCTGATCAAAGTGTATTATTCTTGAGATAAGTTGCTGTAGCCTTTTTGCTAGTATTTTATTTAGAATTTTTGCATCTATATTCATGAGGGAGATTGGTCTATAATTTTCTTTCTCTGTTTTATCTCTTCCTGATTTAGGTATCAGTACCATATTTGTGTCATAAAAAGAATTTGGTAGGACTCCTTCTTCACCAATTTTCCCAAATAATTTGTAGAATATTGGAATCAATTGTTCTTTACATGTTTGATAGAATTCCCTAGTAAATCCATCTAGCCCTGGAGATTTTTTCCTAGGGAGTTGACTGATGGCTTGTTGAATTTCTTTTTCTGAGATGGGGTTATTTAAGTAATTTACTTCCTTTTCAGCTAATCTGGGCAATGTGTATTTTTGTAAATATTCATCCATTTTCCTAAGATTGTCAAATTTATGTGCATACAATTGGGAAAAATAATTCCTAATTATTGTTTTGATTTCCTCTTCATTGGAGGTAGATTCACCCTTTTCATTTTTGATACTCATAATTTTGTTTTCTTCTTTCTTTTTCTTTATCATATTGACTAAGGGTCTATCAATTTTGTTTTTTTTTTTTCATAAAACCAGCTCTTAGTTTTATTTATTAATTCAATAGTTTTCTTAATTTCAGCTTTATTAATCTCTCCTTTGGTTTTCAATATTTCTAATTTAGTATTTAATTGGGGATTTTGAATTTTTTGTTTTCCTAGGTTTTTAAATTGCATGCCCAATTTGTTGACCTCCCTTTTCTCTAATTTAATCATATATGCACTCAAGAATATAAAAGTTCCCCTAAGAACTGCCTTTAATGCATCCCACAAATTTTGGTATGTTGTCTCATTATTATCATTCACTTGAATGAAATTACTGATTGTTTCTATAATTTCTTGTTTGACCCACTCATTCTTTAGGATTAAATTGTTTAATTTCCCATTGGTTTTTAGTCTGTCTTTCTATGGCCCTTTATTGCATATAATTTTTATTGCATCATGATCTGGAAAGGACGTATTTAATATTTCTGCCTTAATGCATAGAATTGTGAGGTTTTTATGCCCTAGAAGGTGGTGAATCTTTGAGTATGTGCCGTGAACTGCTGAGAAGAAAGTATATTCCTTTTTATCCCCATTCAGTTTTCTCCAGAGATCTATCGTACCTATCCTCTTTAAAATCCTGTTCACCTCCTTAACTTCTTTCTTGTTTATTTTGAGGTTAGATTTATCAAGTTCAGAGAGGGGGAGATTGAGGTCTCCCACTAGTATAGTTTTGCTATCTATTTCTTCTTATAATTCCTTCACCTTCTCCTCTAGGAATTTGGATGCTATACCACTTGGTGCATATATGTTGAGTAATGATATTGCTTCATTCTCGATGGTGCCTTTTAACAGGATATAGTTTCCTACCTTATCTCTTTGAATTAGGTCAATTTTTGCTTTTGCTTTATCTGAGATAAGGATTGCTACCCCTGCTTGACATTAAGAGATTTACTAAAGTTCTATAGAATCAGTGAAAGAGTCACGGCTGGAACACACATCCCTGAACCCTCAGTCTACTAGGTTATCTTTTCTACTACTGCTGGAATATTCAGTAAAACAAATATAGGAATTTGCTTTCTGGCCCCATGGAATCTTGCTTATGGAGTCTCTGCCTTGCTAGAGGAGATAAGTGGCACTGTGTTTAGGGCACTGAAACTGGCATCAGGAAAATCTGAATTCAAATCCAACCTCACACTTACTGAGTGACCCTGGACAAGTCACTTAACTGCTGTATACCTCAGTTACCTTATCTGTAAATGGGGATAATAATAGTACCTACTTACAGGGTTGTCATGTGGATAAAGAGGAAACAGTTGTAAAGTTCTTTGCAAAGTTTTAAATGTTATATAAATGACAACTATTATTATTGCTTTTATCTACTTATATTCTCATGTAATCTCTGGGATCATTCCATGTTTGTTTTACCTCACAACTCACTCTTTGATTTCAGAAGACAAGGATAGGGAAGCTCTGGTGGGTTGGGGTTCACCATCAGGATTCATTTCTGGGAAATCCATTGTCCAAAGCTTTTCATTTGAACACCCCTCCCCCTGACCTATGCCTTTCCTTCTGGCCTTGGCTGAAGTCTTCCACCTCAGTTTTAACCAGACATTTATCTTAGGTATTTCACACCTGGATGCCACAGAAAGAGATTAAAAGCCTTATTTTCCTTTGTGCAGGAAAATTCTTTTGTTGTCTTTCAGGACAGTGTTCTCCAGTATATTTCCTTAGCCTCACATGGTGATCTTTTGATAGCTCTGGTCAGGGCAAACTCTTAGTAAAATTAGAAAGCTGTTGAAGTGTGTCTTCAATGCCCCCAACTTCTCAGTGGTACCCTTCCCCATCACTCTTCTCTATGGGCTAAGTGACTTCAAAATGCATTGTCACAGAACTGTGAAGATTTACTCTTTCCCCAGACCCTTTCCAAAACTATTATCCAGGAACATTCTTCTACAAGCCATTCACAAGCAGTCTATAGCGGGAAGGGAGAGCATGAAGGAGCTGGAAAATTACACAGCTAGGTGATGTAATGGGTAGTGACCTTGGAGTCAGGAATAATAATAATAGTTACCATTTACATAGTGCTTTAAAGTTGGAAATGGTGGGCTTTAGCCTATATTAGCTCATATGACCTTCATGACAACCCTTTGAGGTTAATGCTATTGTCCCCATTTTACAGGCGAGGGAACAGAGGCTACATAGCTAGCATTTGAGGGAGGATTTGAACTAAGGTCTTCCTGACTTCAGGACAGACACTCTATCCCCTGTGCCACCTACCTACCTTCCTCTACTAGCTATGGTGAGTAACTTAACCTTTCTCAACTCCAGTTTTGTCATCTGTAAATGGGTATGATGATAACAAGTACCTCATAGGGTTATTTTAAGGATCTAATGAGATGACAAATATAAAGATCCTTTGACACCTTAAAGCATTAGATGAATGCTGTCTATTAGTAGTATTTTTAATGTTAATAATTATATAATAATAATGTTTATTATCAGGGGTGGCCAGGTAGCAGAGTGAATAAGAACACTGGCCCCAGAGTCGAGATGACCTGGGGATCGAATCCAGGCTCAGACACTTAGTACCCACCCAGAAACACCTGGCTGTGTAACCTTGAGCAAGTTACTTAACCCCAATTGCTTTAAAAAGATAATGTTTATTATCATGGGTTTGAGACTCTTCTGGATGGAAAGGAGGGGCTCCTGAGGAAATTCTAAAAGCAGGACTTAACTTTGTTTTTCTTCTATGAGAGAGAAGTTGGTTAAAGTGTATCCCATAAGACTAACCCAAAGGGAAGTTCCCATGGGTACTGTGTCAAAGTTAGATGCAAAGGAAGGGGTAGAAATTCACTTGTGCTCAGAGCCTTCACCCCCAAAGGAGCTCTGGGGGATATTTCCTACATTACATGTGATCTTATTTGTAAAGCACCTACAAACCTTAAAGCATTGTGCTGGTCTCCTGGTGATCTTTCTCCTGGATGTCATGCTCCCTGGGAGAAGTCACCAATAATCAAACTTCAATGGGTTACTATGAGCTGTAATATTTGGAATAGGAAGGATGAGCAGAGAAAACTGGGCATGGTTCTCCCCTTCCAAGATCCAGCTTTAGGGGGAAGGAACTGGAGGCTTTGGGGGCAGGAAGACATTCTTTGGCTCCGTGTCCCTTCTAGAAGTTCTTTGCATTGCTTCTGGCACCCTGGAGTTTGGTTTGTTCCAGTAAGCTACTGGTTTCCATCCTTTTCCAGTTGTAGATCCTCAAGTTACCTATTTGGTAGTTGTCTAGTTTTCTTCTAAGAATCTAGACTTCATTTTCTCCTTTTTTCTCACAGAACCCATGGCAGTATCTCTGCTGAGCACTATGTCAATGATCACGTGATTATTCAGCTCTCTTTAGGATACATTTTCTCAGAAAACAGAACCAGAGAAATTCAACTCATGGGCCTATTGAGCTATCAAGGAACTTTGAGATCATCTAAACTTATTTTACTTTTGACCATCTCTTTGTGTTGTCTGCGGGAGTAAGCCTAGGTGTCATACTCTCTTCCTGGTTCCCTTCTGCCATCCACATCCACTAATTCACCCTTGAAACATGATTTTTCTACTATTCCCTCAGGAATCTCTTATGCTGTCATAGAATTTAAACTCAAAAATCCATTCAGAAGTATTTGAAGACATTATGCTGTTGGAGCCTCAGAAATGACAATTTAGAAAATATCATTTAATTTGAGTATAATTAATTCAAATAGTAAGCTATCAGATGTGTGTACTTCCTCTTTCCCTGCCCTGCGCCTGTCCTGACATCTTGCTCTTTCCAAGCCTAACCATGTCCTGCTTCCCCCTCTCCAAGGTGTTTCATATCACTTACCTTGAGTATAAATTTACTAATTGCAACTCTGGCTGAAGAAAACAAGGCAGGGTGGCAGAGTGTAAAAATATGTCTAGATAGAAGGAGATCTAGTTATGAAAAATAGAAAATCTTACAGAAATCATTGGGTATAGGAGCGCTTCCTACTGTAGCTTAGGAATTCACAGGCAGGGCAATGTCCCAAATGTTCCTATGACAATTCTTCCCCAGCAATATTCAAAACATAGCAACACTCTCATCATGTGTCATGTAGATCCTCTTATAAGATACAGGGAAATGAGCATATGTCACAATTTAGGACAGCTCTTTAATTCCACATTACTTCAAATTCTATCAGGAGCCTGGGTTATGTATGTACCCTTATATTCCTCCTGTGTGGGCAACTAAGTGGTATAGTGAATAGAGAGTCAGGAAGACTCATCTTTTTGAGTTCAAATCTAGCCTCAGACACTTACTAGCTGTGTGACCCTGGGCAAGTCACTTAACTCTATTAGCTTCAGTTTCTTCATCTGTAAAATAAGGTTGAGAAAAAAATGACAAACCACTCCAGTGTCTTTGTTAAGAAAGCCCCCCAAAAGGTCATGAAGAGTCAGACATGACTGAAAAATGACTCAACAACAACAAAATCCCCACATGAGGTACCTACAACAGTACTGGGGACAGACTAAATGATGGATAAATACTTATGAAATAAATGATGATATGAATGACTAAATGAGATTAGGCTCCACAGCTGGATCTGTGATGACAATGAGAGCTGTGGGTTGATTTGTCTGCTGGTGGTAGTGGACAGAAGGGTAGATATTGACATCAGGGACATGGATGACTGTTGTAGAGACCTCATGAAGGTCAAACTCAGATTGCGAAGCAGAATACTGATATCTCATCATGCCCTTTGGTTGGTGGTGATCTTTGAAATTCTTCTGAAACTGTGCATGGGAAACAGACAAGAATGAAGCTCTCCAAAGCTTAAATAATATGATGCAAATAGGAGAGTTTGATATTTATCAGGAATAAAACTCAAAACTTGATTGAGTTCTGTTTAGGGCAAAGAAAAGGAAGTATGACTTGGGGGCAAACAAGATATGCATTATTCCTAGTGGGAATACAGGCTGTATGAAAGGATCCTGGTTCAAGTCTGATTTAAATCAATATATTAATGAAAATCAATAACAGACTATTGAGGGAAATTTGGTGTTTGGGGGAAATTGTCTAGCTTTGAACTGATGTGAAGATTATACTCTCCAACAATACCTTTCCTATTTATTGTCTATGCCTGTCCCCCATCAGATGCAGAAATCCTGACTTGAGTGGATCATAGTGTCAACTCAATTTGATTATTCTGAGGCTCTTATTTAAATACAAGCATATTTATAGAATACTTTAAGGTTTACAAGGTTCTATACATACATTATTTCATTTGATCTTTAAACCAACCTGTAAGATAGGTGTTTTTACAGTTCCCCACTTGCAGATGAGAAAATTGAAGCCCAGAGAGACTAATCATTGCACAGTTAGTAGCTATCAAAGGTGGGATTTGAACTACTGTCTTCCTGACTCTATATTAGCCATCCCTTATACCTAAAATACATGTACTCCTCAACAACTCCTCATAGTATTCCTCTCTTCCTTCAAGATGTGACTCAAGTACCATTTTCTACATGCAGCCTTTTCTGGTCCCCTTAACTGACTCACACATTACTTTGTATTTAACTACTTTTAATTTATTCTCATTTATTTTTATATTTATTTTGTACAGTATATACATACGTACACACACAATCCATTCATCTATCTCATTGTTTTCTCCATTAAAAAAGTAAGCCCCTTGTGAAAAGGGGTTGTTTCATTTATTTTATTTGCATCTTTGCACCCCTAGGTCCTAGTAATAATAATAACAGTCAATATTTATACAGCTCTTTAAGTTTTACAAAGTTATTTACAAAGATTAATTCATTTTATCCTCACAACAACCCTGAGAGGTAGGCACTTCTATTATATACTAATTTTACAGGTGAGGCAGATGGAGATTAAGTGACTTGCCCAGGGTCATACAGTTAGTAAGCATTTCAATCAGGGTTTGAACTCAGGTCTTCCTGTATAGAACCTGGCACATAGTAGGCATTTAATAAATGTTTGCTGATTGATACACTACATAATTGGTAAACCAATCAACCCATGCTGTCTTTCAGAAATGGAAAGGAAGTTGGTTTTAGAAAGTTTTGTTCCTTTGATCTTTAGGGTTTGGTGTTGCCCAAGAAACTTCAGGATATTTTCTGTGCTCTAATGATTTGGTGACAAGCTATGGAGGAGGAAGATTTCCTCATAAGGAGGGCAGAGTAACTGAAGCTTTGCTCCATACTTAAAGATCTTTTAGTTCTTGGACAGTGCGGAAACAACTAAAGGTAACATCCAGTTAGCAAATATAATTAATTAACATGGAGGGGTTGCCAGATGCCGTACCACAGGTGGGGAATTTGCAACTTTGAGGCCATATGTGGCCCTCTAGGTCCTCAAGTATGGTCCTTTGATTGGATTTGGTCAAAGGACCACACTTGAGGACCTAGAGGTTGGATTCCTCTCTCTCCTCTCTTGCTTTTTCCCTCTGCCCATGCCCTGGCAGCTGGCTCCTTCCAAGACCAGTCATGCTCTGCTTTCCTCTCCCTGGAGTGCTTCATGTTACTTGCCCTGGGTATAAAGAAGTGAGACAGTGGAAACAATACAAGGAGACCTAGGTTCTAGGGTCTAGTCCTAGCTCTGCCACTAACCATATGACCTTGTACACATAACTCACTCGCTCTGGGCCTCAGTCTCCTTCATCTGTAAAGTGTACAGGTTTGAATGACTGAGTGATCTCAAAATTCCCCTAGATCTGAAATTCCATGCCCAAGGATGAAGCAGATAGAGGAGTATACCTATGAATCCTTGGGATGTATCTCTAGCAACATCCCTAGTTTCTCTGGTTTTGATATCCTGGACTCTGCTTCTCATCCCTCTCTTGACCTGTTCCCTTTACTGTTGTAAAAGATAACTTAGACAGAAGGATTGGGAGCAAGGAAGCTACCAGTTAAGATTTGTTACCCTCTAGACCAATAGTTTAGTTTAGGTTTTTTGTCTCTCCCCCCCAGTAAAAATGTACAAAGGTCAGATATCTGGGAAACAATGGGTCAGATAAATGGGAAACAATAAGGGAAGAATTAATTCATTCCGTTCAGATTCCCATAGGCTGACATTCCATCAGGGCTGCCTGTCCCTCTCCCCTTTTATAGGTTTGCATTTTACATAAAAACAAAGCATAACTTTTTTTTTTTAATGAACTGGTACTAAGGAATCACAAACTATTCAGTGGAAGGGACCTTGTGATCAAGTAGTCCAACTCACTCATTCCTGGTCACACATTGTTCTTTTCTCTGCTCTATAATCACATACTTGAATAATGCTTTTTAACCTTTTAAACGAATGAGCATCAATCAACAAATATTTACTAAGTTCTCATTAGCAGTCAATTACTATGCTGAATAAGGGGGATACGAAATAAAATGTGATCTAGTCCCTGCTCTTAGGGAACCTGCTTTCTCTCTGGGGAGAAAACACTTTCACATTCATTATCTCATTTGGAATTCACCATAGTCTTATAAGGGGTGTGTGGGTATACACCAACTTGTCTGTGTATGGATATACACCAACTGGGACACTGACACTCAAAGAAGTTAAATTATTTTCCTTGGTCACAGATATAGTTACAATGCAGAGTTAATACTAAATCCCAAGTCTCCTGGACCCTAGTCCCATGTTCCTTCTAGCAGACTATATGTCCTCACCTCCCGCCAATCCTTATGCCATTGTTCTGAGGGGGCAGCCAGATGACACTTGGATAGAATGATGGGCTTTGAACCAGAAAGAGTTCAGTTCAAATCCTACCTCAGGCACTTCATAACTGCATGATATGAGAAAAACACTTAACCTTCATTAGACTCAGTTTTCCCATATGTAAAATGGGGATGATAACAACACAACTACTTCACAGGGTTGCTGTGAGGATTGAATGAAATAACATGTGTAAAGAGTTTTTGCAAACCTTAAAGCGGCAAGTGCTAGCTTTTAGTTGTTTCCTGCTCTTGGCCCCTGGACTAGGCAATGAATTACTTCAGGGAAAAGATCTTCACTCCCTCCCCCAAGTTGCTTTTCCCATAGTAAATGCTGATCAGTTGCTCCCTTCACAGTCTCATTTTGAAGTCATTTTTTTGACGCTGAACTCACCATCAAGACAGCAAAACCAGCTTTGAGAGGCAACCCTGGCTAAATTATGGTCCGTTGTCCTTTTCACGGGTGTGTTTGGTATACAAATGAGCAGCTGCTCCCAGAAGATTCCTGGGGAAAGGTTAGACCTTCTATGCAGCATCTTCGATGAATGTTAGAACCCACTCGATACAGATGAACATTTCAGCAAAGAGCACTTATATTTGATTAATTGGTACACATTTTACTGTGATGGGGGTCTGGCCAAAGGAGTTGTTAATCATCCCACCATGGGGCCTGGTTGTCAGTACTCAATGCTACACACACACTCCCATGGTGGGAGGGACTGCTGCTGTCGGGGAGTCTCAGGGTATCATCAAAACAAATGTTTCTTGCTCCTACCTTCTCTGATTGACTGTGTCCCTCAGATGGTCCATGAAGCTATGAATGTAGGCATTCTTAGTCATTCTGGGAACAGCCAAGATCTCTGACACTGGGGAAAGCAGAAGGGGTAAAACTCATCCAATTTCATCGGTCATGGCCCTTCAAAGGCAGCAGTAGTGGCATTATTAAGCTGTTCAGAGCACAGTGTTCTCAGAAGGAGGATTAAAAAAAAAACATTTGGATCGACACTCCCAGGGACATGTCTGCACCACTGGCATAATTTAGCATTTATTGAATGTCTGGTATAATAATATCTCACATTTACCTAGTGCATTGACATTACTCACATCTCCTCTCTTCCCTCCACTCAAAAATCTTCAGTGGCTCCATATTGCTTCTAGTCTAAATAAAATTCAACCTAGCATTTAAAGCCCATCACCAGGAGTAGGGAACCTGTGACCTCGAGGCCACATGTGACCTTCTAGGTCCTCGAGTGTGGCCTTTTACTGAGTCCAAGCTTTACAGAATAAATCGTTTTATTAAGGTGATTTGTTCTGTGAAGTTTGGATTCAGTCAAAGGGCTGCACTTGAGTATGTGCTCTCCAAGATGCAGGTTCCCTACCCCTGCCCATCACCATCTGTCTCCCTTCTACCTTTCCATTCTTATTTTATATTATTCTCCTTCATACATTCTCTGTTCTAGTCAAACTGGCCGTTAGCTGTTTTCTAAATGTGGCATTCCATCTCCTGCCTTTGTGTCTTCATTCAAGTGACCCTCCTATCTAGAATGGACTCTCTCCTCATCCCTCCTCTTAGTATCCCTAACCTCGTTCAAAACAAGACTCAGATGCCTCCTCTGACATTCTGATTCCTCTAGTCATTAACATTCTCTTGAAAGGTCTTTATAATACATTGCACTTATTTATTTCTGTACATGTTGTATATTCCATTCCACCCCAGATGAATATAAGCTCCTTGAGGGCATTGACTAGGTTCCCATCATCTAGTATATTGTCTCTCACATAGTAATAGGCATGTCATAACTGTTCATTGAGTTGACTTGCTTTATTTGATCTGCACAGCAGCTACAGGGCTGTGAGCTAGATCTTGTGATTCTCCTTACTTTAAGGCTGAGAAAGCTAAAGTTCAATGCTTTGAATGGTTTTTTCAAGGTCACACAGGGTTGAAGGCCATGCTGAAATTTAAAGATGGGTCTTCTAACTTCAAAAGGGGCTCTTTTCACTAATTACACCATGCTGACTCCTCCAAAGCAAAATAGAAGCAACTGCTTTATTTCTTTAGAACAACCAGATTGCTTGGGAAAATCAAACATTAATGTTGGGAAATAATGAAGAACATGTTTAACTCCAAAGAAGAGGTATGAAAAGATATCTCCTCCTACTTCTTTACAGAGGTGTGTATGTACATACCCACAAGTGTAGAACATTGCATACAATATCAGGTTTTTTCAATGTTTTGGGTATTTTTTTCTGATGTTTTGCTTCTTTTTCTTTAATAAAACCTGCTATATCAATGACTTTATGGTAGAGGGGAGGGGAAAGTATTTGGGAAAATCTAGTGGAGGTAAAAACAAAAATATCACTAAAAATCTAGATTTTTTTTTTAAAAAATAGAGAATAAGCTATCCTAGATTTTATAAATGATATTCATACTTTGAGGCCCAAATCAAGTACTACCTCCTTATGGAGACTTCTATTGCCCTAAATGTGCTACTTTGAATTCCTTCCACACCCAAGAAGAAGTTTTCTCTTTTAGATTTTAGAGCATTATACCCTTTTATAGAGAGACACTCTTTTAATTCTAATTTGAAATACAAAGACTAAATATCCTCATTAAACACTTAGGGTTATAATGTTTAGCAGCCTGACTTCTGGACCCAAACACATTTGAAGGGTCTGGGTTACTAACATCTCAGCTAACACCAGTATTTGACTTTTACCAACATATTTAATCACGTAGTACCTTTTACCAAAACAGACATATAGGCATACTATTTGCATGTGTGTATGTGATGAGGAACTACTCTATTCCCTACATATGTTTAGACCCCATTCATGTTTTTTTCCTGTGCTGTCATATATATGCACACATATTTATACATACATACATGTATATATATGTGTATATGCATCTCTGTATGTATGTATATGTATATGTATATGCATATCTGAAATGTCATCAGGCCACAGAAAGGAACACCCATGCCCAGACATCAACCAAGTTGACTAGCAGTAACCTTTCCTTAAAGCTTTGCCATACAAGCCTCTCTTTCACACACTAAAATCATCACTATCTCTCTATATACCATCTCTCCAAGAATCATAGCACCACCCTGTGGTTCGAACTCCCTGCCAAAAGAAAACATGCTGTTGGGGACTACTGAATCCCCTTTCCATTACACCTGTACTGTCTCTGTCTGAGTACCTCACTGTTCTCCAAGTAGGATGCTGGGCCACAACTATGTGGACAATGTTCTCTCTCCAAGGAACATAGTGTACCAGGAAGTTTCCTTTTCTATAGAAGTCTAGTCCTTTAACCTTTGAACTTGGGAATCTTAAACTTGGCATCAATCATGAGACTTCTGCCAAATCTGATGCTGCCCAGGAAATCTCCTGTTTCTGGTCAGAAGGCTATATTCCAGGACCATACTGCCTACATGATTAAAAATTCTTCCTCTTCTTTGAAGGAAGTTGGTACTTAGCAACATTGTCAATATCACCAGGTTTCAGGTTACATGGGATCACAGCCTATTTCTTCTTAGGCAAGAGAAGTAAAGGTAAAAGGTAAAAAAGGTAAAAAGGTAAAAGAAAGTAAAAAAGAGAGGGATCTCATCTTGCAGCTCATTTTTATAGACCACAGAGGAGGGTGGTTCATTTGACAAAAGCTGTCTCCTGAGTCTTAGTCAGTTAATCACCAGGAGTTCTTTGCGGTCTAATAGCAAGGTACAATGGGCATGACTAAGGGGAGAAGATACTCAGATACCTCCAAAATATGGCCTATTCCTTATAATCTCATCAGGTTAATTTTGGAACTCATCAAACTGATAAGGATCTCTCTCTCAAGCATACCCCTTTATACAGATAAGGGTACATATTTATATGGACAGACTCCTTGTTCTGTCCTGCTCCACATAGAAAATTTTCTTGAGAACTCTCCCCTTTCCCCCCAATCCTTACTCTCACCACCATTGGTCTACAGTTTGGTGATATCACTCAATACCTACTCTGATTGGCTTGGAACCTTTCATTATGGTATTTTTAAAAAGAGTGTAGATAATTTCCTGATGTGAGGCTGTAGCAGCAAGCACCCCAAGCGTCCTCAGGGTTTGCAGCTACCACAGGTTCTTGGATCTGCTTTGTTAAAGGAAAGCAACTCAAAATGGGTTAACAAGCTTACTTTAATCAGTCAGACCATATATCGTTTACCTTGTTCAGGGGAAAAAGGTCAGCACCCCGAACTTCAAAGTACACAGACAGAATTATCAAGACATTAACAGATCAAGTAGACAGCTTTCCAAACTGTCCAACCATTACATCCATACCCAGTCAACATCTGGGTTTCCACATTCTGGGTTTTTCAAAGCCGGGGGACTCTCAACAACGGCTTCCCAGAATTCAGATCAAATCACAGAACACTTCTCAAAGTGAGTCCCAAAACAAAGCTACACATCAGGGCTTATATAGCCTTCTCCTGGCTCAGAGAATGTAACAACCTTATTGACCCACTGGCCAATCAAAAAG
Source organism: Petaurus breviceps papuanus (assembly GCF_028583685.1). Taxonomy (NCBI): domain Eukaryota; kingdom Metazoa; phylum Chordata; class Mammalia; order Diprotodontia; family Petauridae; genus Petaurus; species Petaurus breviceps. The sequence continues at coordinate 913,795 of NW_027187336.1, forward strand.
TATCTACTGAAAAACAACCCTCCCCCCCCAGGCTTCTGGTACACTTTAGCCTAGGGGCAGGGAAGATCTTTAAAATTTACATTCGCATTACAGAGGCAAGGAACAGAGGCAAGAGGTTCAGGTATTTTGAAAATTTGCCTACCTAGTCAGAGTATGTGAATCCTTAAAGACACCTTCTTCCAAAATGTCTCCCTCATTGGCCTTGCTATGCTGTTTATACTGTGCTGACTCCTCCAAAGCATAATAGAAGCAGTTGCTTTATCTCCTTAGAATAATCAGAATGCTTTGGAAAATAAAAAATTAATGCTGTGAAATAGTGAAGAACAAGCTTAGCCTTGAAGAGGAGTTATGAGAATATATCTCCCTTTACTCCTTTGCAGAGGTGTGTGTGTGTATGGATCCATGAGTATGTGCTAGGTGACATCATTATGCTGTATGGGTTTCTTGGAGACATAATGCAAAGGACATTTCTTCTAATGAGTGAGGCTCTCTTAGTCCCAAGCACTGTGGGACTGAATGTATGTATGTACATATAGTTGAAGAAACTGAGCTCTAGAGAGAGGAAGTGAATTGTCCAAGATCATACAAGTGGTAAGTAAAAGAGCCTAAATTCAGACTCATTTTCTTATACCAAATCTAGTGCCTTTTCCACTTCATTCTATGGAAGCTGATTCCATAAAGCCATAGAATTTCTGAACTAGAAATGACCTTAGAGATCATTGAGTCTAGGGTTTCTTAACTTTTTTTTTGGTATCATGCTATGTTATATGAACATCTGTATATGCAAAGATTATGATCATGCATCATCTAGCAGTCAGGTCTATTAACCACAGTAATTTTGAAGAAGCAATGAACGCAAATGATATTTCAAGATATCTGCAAGAAAGAATAATGCGATATGAAAATATCTTTAATTTCTGTTGGTGAGAATGTCATAGATATTGCTAATATTGGGGTATATGAGGTGTTAAGGGATGACTACTACCTTTCCTCTGAGGGCTTGTAGAGCTCTTTTCAGGGTTGCTCACCCACTTTTGGTGTCCAACTGGTCACCAAATCTTACCTATGGCTCCAAGAAGCTGTAGCATGTGCAGTGGTCACACCTGCTAAAACCATCTGGTAGATGGGCTAAATCAGGTTGAGGGTAACTGAAAGGCCTAAAACCCATTAGTAAGTCAGGAGTATGCTTACCCCAAGCATGTGAAGACTTTCCTCTGGTGGAATGGGTGGATGAGAACAATTGGGTCCAATGGCCACGAAGGAAGCTTAAGCAGGTGCCGTGGAACACTTACAGTTGGTTAGACATCAAAAACACAAAGGTCATCCACTGCATCTTAGGGCATTGCCAGTCACCTTGACTTTTGTCTTACCACTGGACTTATATGACTCTGGAAGAGAGAGTGAGACTGATATGTAACTCTGCCTCACTTAAATCCAATTCACATGCAAGTCAAGACATTGCCTGTGATGTCATCAGTCCTCCTTGAAAATGAAGGACAAACAACTAACAAACAAACTGCTAACACTGTTGTGGTTTGTTGCCTACATCCATAATTGAAGAAAATGCTAAATTCTGCTTAGAGGTTAGTGAAAATAAAGACTTTTTTTTTAACCAAGTTCATAGACTCCCTGACATTGTCTTTTGCACCTTAGGTTAAGAACTCCTGATCTAATTTAGCCACATTATAAAATGAGGAAACAAAGCCAGAGAGGGTGTGACTGCCTCAAGGTCACATACCTAGTCAGGAAACTAGGTCCCTTGGTTCCCAATCAATTCCATTCCATCCCATTTAACATTTATTAAATATCTACTGTAAACAGAAATATTGCACAATAACCAACTTTGACAGATATAGCTCTTCTCAGCAATGCAATGATCTAAGACAATTCCAAAAGACATAGATAGAAAATGCTATCCATATCCAGAGAAAGAACTATAGAGTCTGAATGCAGATTGAAGCATACTATTTTCTTTCTTTCTTTTGTGTTTTTCTTAATCGTGGTTCTCCCCCTTTGTTATGATTCTTCTTTTACAATGTGACTAATGTGGAAATATGTTTAATACATGTTTAGTACATGTATAGCCTATATTAGATTGTGTGCCATCTTGGGGAGGGGAATGGGGAGGGAGGTGGAAAAATTTAGAACTTAAAATCTTATAAAAGTGAATGTTGGAAATTAAAAATAAATAAATTTTAAAAAATAAAAAGAAAAAAAATCTACTGTATTCAAGAAACTCCACTTAGGAACTTAGAATAGGAAGAGATACAAAAATGAAAATTAAAGTAATTCTTTCCCACAGGAGTTCGTAATCTCAGAGAGTGGTTTATCATCATTTTACTCTGTGGGGAAGATAATCAATCAATCCATCCATCAACAAGCATTTACTAGGAGCCAACTATGTAGCAATAATTATCCCCACATGACAGAGTTGCAGAGAAATTAAATAATTTCCAAATGATAACATGGCAGATCCAGGACTAAAACTCGGAGTTCTTGACTGCCCAATTTAGGTTACATGTTGTAAAAGGGATTCCTTTTCAAGTAGTAGTTAATCTGAGATTTTCAGTTCTGTCTCTCTTTATACCACCAAATTTCAGTGACAGATTCCAATGATTGCAGGCCGGAATTCCTATCTTTATGCTAGGACCAATGAAGGAGACATTTTGGGACAAGGTGTCTTTAAGGGTTTTGTATTTGTTAATTTCTCACCAGGTTGTGGTGACCACATGAGATGTGGGAGGTCTTTTATGCACCTGAACATATGGCTAACCCTCCTGAGGAGTCTTGTGATCTGGAGGTTGGAATTCTCTTTTCCCAGACTCTGTTGATCTAGCCCTAGAGGAGTACAGAAGTCCTTGAGTAGAGTGACTAGTAAAGTATCCTTGGAGAAATTGGGAAGGGGATCTGCTAACCCAGTCAATAAGCCCTTGGGGTTGGGGAAGATGGAGGAACCATCAGTGAATAAAATGCATCTACTGAATAAAGAAAACCACAAACCAGACACCAACCAAGAAAGCAGCTGAAAGCCCCTCCTGGTGTGGAGCATGCCTCATATTCCCAGCAGGGGAGGAAAAATGGGCTTTTAAGTATCTCAGAGAGAGCTGCCCTTGGAAATCAGGCACACTCTAAGGAGAGATTGACATACATTTTGGTGGCCTGTCATCATGGCCCTTCTCTCTTTCCTCAGCCCCTCCTATAGGGAAAATATAAAATGTTTTTCATTCAGTTCTGAGATGTAGGGGTTTGCACCCTCAGAAAAAATGAAGTTGGGGAGGAGGGCTGTTTGGAGGGTTGTACCTATCCAGGGAATCTTTAGTCCTGATGTTTGATAGAGGGAACCAACTTGCCTATGGTTATTAAGTCTGGGCATATTATTAATAACTGAGGGAGCTCTGCATTGGAGAAAGAGTCCTGGAGGTCACTTGGATAGAAACTATTTCTTCCACAAGCTAGTGTTGTGTGAACTTAAGCCTTCAAGTTGCTTATTTGTTAATATAAGAGAGTTGAACTGGATCACTTCTATGGTCTCTTCCAGCTCTGATATTCTATAATTCTTTTAAAAAATATTAATTTGCTTATTTTTAGTTTTCAACATTCACTTCCATAAGATTTTGAGTTTCAAATTTTCTCCCCCTCCTTCTCCTCCCCTCACCCCAAGATGATGTGCGATATGATATAGACCCTACATATGCGTTCATGTTCAACATATTTTCACATTAGTCATGTTGTAAAGAAGAATTAGAACCAATAGGAGGAGCCATGAGAAAGAAGAAACAAAAAGAAAAAGAAAAAAAGAAAGCAAATAGTGTGCTTCAATCTGTATTCAGACTCCATAGTTCTTTTTCTGGATGTGGATGGTATTTTCCATCTTGAGTCTTTTGGAATTGTCTTAGAGCCTTGCATTGCTAAGAAGATGTAAGTCTATAAAATTTAGTAATCACATAGTGTTGTAGTTACTGTGTATAATGTTCTCTTGGTTCTGCTCACTTCACTCAGCATCAGTTCATGTAAGTCTTTCCAGGTTTTTCAGAAGTCTTCCTGCTCATCATTTCTTATGGAACAATGGTATTCCATTACGTTGCTATACCACAACTTGTTCAGCCATTCCCCAGTTGATGGGCATCCCTTCTATTTCTAATTCTTGGTCACCACAAAAAGAGCTGTTATAAATATTTTTGTACACGTGGGTCCTTTCCCCATTTTTATGATCTCTGGGGGATACAGCCCTAGGAGAGATATTACTGGGTCAAAGGGTATGTACAGTTTTATAGCACTTTGGGAATAGTTCCAAATTGCTCTCTAGAATGATTGGATCAGTTCACAACTCCACCAACAATGCATTAGTGTTCCAATTTTCCCACATCTCCAACGTTAACCATTTTCCTGTTTTGTCATATAAGCCAATCTGATAGGTGTGATGTGGTATCTCAAAATTGTTTTGATTAACATTTCCCTAATCAATAGTGATTTAGAGTATTTTATTTTTGCCTTTTTTGGAGGGCAATTGGGATTAAGTAACTTGCCCAAGGTTACACAGCTAGTACTTTTATGTGGGTGTTAAGTATCTGAGGCTACAACAGAACTGGGGTCCTCCTGACTCCAGGGCCGGTACTTTACTCACTCCACCACCTAGCCATCCCCTGATTTAGAGTATTTTTTCATATGACTATAATAGCTTTAATTTCTTCATCTGAAAACTACCTGTTCATATCCTTTGACCACATATCAATCGGGTAATGACTTGTATTCTTATGAATTTGACTCAGTTCTTTATATATTGTAGAAATGAAGCCTTTATCAGAGACATTAGTTATAAAAATTGTTTCCCAGCTTTATGATTCCCTTCTAATCTTTGTTGCATTGGCTTTGTTTGTGCAAAAACTTTTCAATTTAATGTCATCAAAATCAGTCATTTTGCATTTCATAATATTCTCTATCTCTTGTTTGGTGATAAATTCTTCTGTTCTCCATAAACCTGACAGACAAACTATTCCTTGCTCTCCTAGTTTGCTTATTGTATCAGCCTTTATATCTAAATTGTGCACCCATTTTGATTTTATCTTGATATAGGGTGTAAGATGTTGATCTGTGCATAGTTTCTCCCACACTATTTCCGTTTCTCCCACACTATTTCCTTTTTTCTCAGCAGTTTTTGTTAAATAGTGATTTCTTATCCCAGAAACTGGAGTCTTTGGGTGTATCTAACAGTAGATTACTATAATCATTGACTGCTGTGTCTTGTGTGCCTAACCTACTCCACTGATCTACCCCTCTATTTCTTAGCCCGTACCAAGTGGTTTTGTTGATTGCTGCTTTATAATACAATTCAAGGTCTGATATGACTAGGTCACCCTCCCTTGCATTTCTTTTCATTAATTCCCTTGTGATATTCTGTAATTCTAAAAGAAGTTATAGCTACCTTCCAGTTTGTCATTAAGGCAGCATGGTGTGATGATAGTTAACATTTATATAGCACCTAGTATGTGCCAGGCACTATGCTAAGTACTTTATGAGTATTATCTCTTTTGATCCTCACAATATTTGTATCACCTTCCTTTCTAAACACATTCTTCGCCTTCCAGTGAGCCCTACCTTATTAAAAGAAAAAGCTACTACAACAAAAAGCATACCTGGGAAGTAGGTTCTTTTGTCATCCCCATTTTACAGATGAAAAATGGAGGCAGACTTCCAGCGATTTGCTCAGGATCACACAGCTAGTATTTGAGGTAGGATTTGAACTCAGGTCCTCACTCTAGGCCCAGGGCTCTATCCATTGTGTCACCTAGCTGACTTCTTGCTGGAGAGAGTCTCAGACTTGGAGTTGGAGGATCTGGGTGCTGTTTGTATGACCTTAGGCAAGTCATATCACCTCTCTGGGCCTGATTTATCTGTAGAATGGAGTTGTATTATATGGATGTCTCTAAGGATTCATTTCTAAGTCTGTGGTTCTCATCCCATTTTTTCTTAGAAAAAAGATTCAGCATTTATTTTTTACACATATTATGCCATGTATAGCAAAGTATAAGATGCAAGACCAGAAAGACATTAGCCACTGAGACCTAATGACAATAAAGCACTGGGAGGAAAAGACAATAAACAAACTATGTTTTTGTTGGGAGGGGAGACAATTCATTTAATCAGTAAGGTTATATTGAGCTCCCACTGCCACCTAGGTGGGGAAGGAATCATAGGAAGAGTAGAGCTTGTGGTTCCCTCTAGGTGGATAGAAAAGGCACATGGAAAACAAGAATGCAATGTAAAGATTTAATTTTGACAAATGAAGGGGTTATGACTAGATGACCTCTAATGTACCTTTTAACTATAAATCCTATGATGCTAAATGCTTAATTTTGTGATTTATATTCTAAGTCTTATAGATAGTTATAAAAAGGTGAGATCACTGTTTACTAGAGTAATCAGGGGAGGTTTCATGGATAAGATATAATACAAGGGTTGAGGGCCTCCTACCAATTAGTAAGTGATTAAATAAATTGTAGTACATGAACATAATGGAAAATTTCTACACCATAAGAAATGATAAATATGAAGAATTGAGAAAAGTATGAGAAGATTTATATGAAGTGATGCAAAGTGAGGTAATCAGAACAAGGAAAAATGTACATAATGATAAATAATAGAAGGAACAAACCCCACATGATACTGAATGATATGTAATTTTAATGACCAAGCTGTCTGAGAAGAATAGATGAGAAAATGTATCTCCTTCATTTCTTGTAGATTATGGGAGTGAAATGTTGCATATGCTGTTAGACTCATTTAATGTGTTGGTAAATTTTGCTGAATTGCTTCCCCTTTATCTTTTTTTGGGGGGGAGGTGGTGGTGATTTTTACTTTTATGTTTTATTAGACAAGGCTCACTGAAAAGGGGAGAATAAATTTAAAATAAAAGTTATATAAAAACAAAAAAATTAAAGGATTGAGGAATGGTTGCTTAGTGGAGTTAAAGAAAGTTCCCAATTGCCTTATTATGAGTAATTCCTTATCCTCCACAATCTGGTTATTTCATAGTAGAGTAAGCTCAACTAGCTGGTATCCTGATGGTTATGGCTGAGGGGTTGAGAGAACTGAGGACTGTGTGGTTAGTAGCATTTCTTAGGGATGAACAGAGTAAGATAAGAGGTAGAAGACAGGATTTGAGTGAGTAGAGATAGAAGCACCTCTTAGTGCTGACCTGTGCAGTGGAGCTAAGAACCCTGACACACTGAAGACCAGAACTCATTGACTGATAGCTACAAATTTATGCACCCAAGGGGCCAGTGGCTTTCTCAGAGTAATTCTGTAGGCTGTTGTAGCAGCAAGCACCCCGGCGTCCCTAGGGTGGCTGCTCACACAGGTTCTTGGATCTGCTTTGATAAAGGAAAGCAACTCAAAATGGGTTAACAAGCTTATTTTAATCAGTCAAATATGTATTGTTTACCTAGTTCAGGGGAAAAAGGTCAGCACCCCGAACTTCAGAATACACAGACAGAATTATCAAGTCAGAGAAACAGATCAAGTAGACAGATTTCCAAAATGTCCAACCATTACATCCATACCAAATCAACATCTGGGTTTTTCAAAGCCGGGGGGCTCTGGACAACGGCTTCCCAGAATCCATATCAAATCACATAACACTTCTCAAAATGAGCCCCAAAACAAAGCCTCACATCAGGGCTTATACAGCCTTCTCCTGGCTCAGAGAATGTAACAACCTTTTGGACCCACTGGCCAATCAAAAAGTATCTACTGAAAAACAAGCCTCCTACCCCAGGCTCCAGGTGCACTTTAGCCTAGAGGTAGGGAAGATCTTTAAAATTTACATTCCCATTACAGCTGTTCTAGGTTTAATAATTGAAGTGGCATTTTTGAGTCCCTTGGAATATTAACAGGGGATAAAAGGATGCTCAGGGATGAACTAGTGAATTCAGAGGTTGGGAACTAATGGAGATTAGAGAGAGAGGCATCTGAGTCCCTAACAGTAGGAATTTAAGTTGAGCCATAAAAGTTGGGTAAGATTTAAGGAGGTGAGGAAGAAGTATATAAATTCAGGATGTGCTCAAAATGTGTAGATATTTGTACTCTCTGAGTCCAATGATAAGAAGGTCAGGAGCAGCTAGTACTAATTGGGGATAAAGGAAAGTATTATTGGGAAATTTGAATGGTTATGGCAAATGTTGTGACCTAATAGGTTTCTAAGAAAGGAAACTAGGTGGTGCAGTGGGTAGAGTGCTAGACTTGGAGTCAAGAAAACTCATCTTTATGAGTTCAAATCTGACCTCAGACACTTACTAGCTGTGTGACCCTGGGCAAGTCACTTAATCCCATTTACCTCAGGTTCCTTATCTGTAAAATGATCTGGAGAAAGAAATGTCAAACCACTTCACTATCTTAGTCAACAAAATCCCAAACAGGGTCACAAAGAGTCAGGACATGACTGAGATGACTGAACAACAACTTCTAAGATGATTTGAAATGCTAGTGGCTAGCACAGCTCTTACAATAAAAATGTGAAAAGGTGACTACACACTCATTTGTTTATCAAGTTTAACTACTGGGAACACTGATGTCCAAGCACCTGACCCCATTTAGTAATGAAGACCAGATACTGGCACTTTCTTACTCTATAGCTCTTGTAGTTATATGCTTTACCTTAACACTGAGAAAAAACTTTGGGGAGGCATCAAGCTCTGAATGACTCAGAGAGTTGGCTACCTCTGCTTTCAAACTCTGATGGCTCTCTTGTCTTTCTCCTGGTCATTACTCCTACATTACCAATTGCCTTTTGGATATCTCCAAACTCAACATCTCCAAAACAGGTTTCATTATCTCTTCCTGTCCCAATCCACATCTCACTCCCTAACTTCCCTATATTTGTTGAGCACACCACCATGCTTCTAGTTACTGACATTTAAAACCTTGGAGTCATCCTTGATTCCTCACTTCACAGTCATTCAGTTGCTAAGCCTTACTGATTTACCTCCACAACATCTCTTATGCCTGTCCTTTTCTCTCTACTAAACAAACTATCATTCCAGTTTAGAGCCTCATTGCCTCACCTAGCCTATTGCAATGGCCTCTTAATTTGTCTCTCTATCTTCAATCTTCAAGCTCTCCAATCTCCACGTAGTTACCTACATAATATTCCTGGAGCACAAGTAGTCTGACCATGTCATTCCCTTGCTCAACAAGCTTCAGAAGCTACCTATTGCAGCTAGGATAGAATGTAAACCTTAGAGGGTGAAAATTAAAACTCTCCAAACCATCAATTGGGGAATGTCCGAAGAAGTTGTAATATATGATTGTGATGCAGTATTATTGTTCTATAAGAAATGACAAGCAGGATGATTTCAGAAAACCTGCAAAGACTACATGAACTGATACAAAGTGAAGTGATCAGAACTAGGAGAACGTTGTATACATTAATGACAATATTGTATGATGAAGAATTGTGAATGATTAGCTGTTCTTAGTAATACAATGATCCAAGACAATCCCAAAGGACTCGTGATGAAACATACTATCTTCCTCCAGAAGAACTGATATTGTCTGAATACAGACTAAAGCATGCTATTTTTCTTCCTTTCTTCCTTCCTTCCTCCCTCTCTCTCCCTTCCTTCCTCCATCTCTCTTCCTTCTTTTCTCAAGTCTTCATCTTCAAAGTGACTAATATGAAAATATTTTATTTGATTACACATGTATAACCTATATCAGATGAATCAATAATTCAGGGAGGGGGGGAAGAAGGAGTGATGGGTTCAAAAGATTTTTTAAATGCTAACAATTTTTTTTAATCATGTAATTGGAGAAAAAATAAAATTTTATTTAAAGAACTCTTCAAAACCTGGTTCCAATATGCCTCCCCTTTCTTATTATACATCACTCCTCTTTACTTATTCCCTGATGTGTCCTAATTGATCTACCATTCTTCATACACAGCCTTACATTTTATTTTCATGCCTTTCTGCAGGCTGTTATTCAGTGCCAGGAATGCATCATTTCCTCACCTTTCTTCCTCAAAGAATCTCTTTTCTTTTTCAGAACGAGTTCAGACTCTACCCTTTACCAAAGCTTTTCCTGATCTTCCAGATACTAGTGCCCTTCCTCTCCCTGGAAACTATAATATATCACTGTAATGTAATGCCAAGGAAAGGCAACTTCCCAGGTTCAAAATACCAGCATAGGTGCTCTCCATTTTATTCAGTGACAAACCAAGAACAGAGAAGATCAAAACATGACATCATTCCAAATACAGCATTTACTAATCGTGATTAAATCATCTCCAAGTACTACCCCACCCCAGGACCTTCCAATCATTCAATCAATTACAAAGTCTCTGTTCTAATTACTTCTCCACTCCTAGGCTATACCTTAATTTAATCCACCACAAAGTCCCTCTTCTCAAATGGAGATTAGTTTCCAAACATAAGGTCAAAAGTTCCCCACCCCTGGATCACAATTGAATCTACCCCAGAGTTACATCAAGTTTAAACACAGCACTTAATACCCAAATGGAGGTCTTTTCTTCATCTTGACATGAGGCAAGTTCTCAGCAATCTTAGTTCCTGGGGAGACAAGGCTTAGCAAGGCCACAAGATACATTGCCAGTCTCTTCATTAATTCATCCTCTGTCTGTAGAACAGTCCTAGAACCCCTGAACACATTAGCAAAGCCCTCTCCCAGGATTTCTGTAAACATACAACAAGAAAATCCGTCTTCAGGGCTTCTGAACCAACAGAAAGGCTCCCAGACCCCTGCAACAACAGCACTGTCCTTCACCAGTGGACAGTATTCATTCTGTCTGCAGGACAGTCTCCAGACCCCTGCAACAACAGCACTGTCCTTCACCAGTGGACAGTATTCACTCTCTGTCTGCAGGACAGTCTCAGGGCTTCTTAGTGAACAGCCAGGTTCCAGGACTTCTTCAACAAAAGGACTGTCTTTCACCAGTGGACAAATCTGGCAAAACAACATCAAAACAGACAGACAAAGTACCAGCAAAACAGCCATGTCTCCTCAGTCCTTGGCAGCTCAGGGGGCAGGTCTCAAAAGTCCAGGGCAATTCAAAGCGGCCACCAGCAATTCTCTTAGCCTCTCTCTCTCCACGAGGTGCTGCTTCCAAAAAAAAAAAGTTCTCCTGCCTCTCTCTTGTCTCTCCAAATCTACATCACCAGCTCCTCCCAGTTCAGGACTTTCTTTTCACATCAACAAGTCCATCCCACAGGTGGGATTAACAAGCTCTGGGTTTTAACACAATCAATTTGAAAACCAAGCCAATACAGGGGAATATTTAATTGCCATTACTATCACAATCACTTCATTCGTATTTTGTGTCTACTTATATGTGTACTCTTTTCCTCCCCTAATAGAAGGTAAGTTCTGAGGGAAGGGACTGTTCCATTTATATCTTTGTATTCCTATGTAATATCTATGTATATTTAGCACAGTGCAAAAGGGGAGAAAAAGAAAATTACATGATAACTTTATTATATATTTAAAAGGAATAGCAAGATGTACACCCCGCCCCATCCTACTATGTTATAGAAATGCTTGCTTTATTTTTCAAGTTCAGAAGAAAATAAATAAAATCAAAAAAAGATTCCTTTTAGATCTAAGATTCTATCACCCTAGGAATCCAAATTGGAAGTTGCTCTGAACATAGTCATTCCAATTGATCTGGGGGCTCTGGACAGAAGCTTTCACCTGGATTTGGGGAAGAGGGTTGTTGTTATTTCAGAGAATGTCCTCCAGTTAAATGGCCATAAATACATGGGAACAATTGAAGCCCTGTGTGGAAGAAATTTAGAGTTGGAGAAAATTTTAGAGCAGATAATAAATTCTGAGCATATCTGCTAAATGAGAATGGATCGCAGCATACTAGTCAGAGGGAGATTTAAGAGTCAGTGTAGCTATTACAGACCTCACAGAGTTATGGGGAAATCCTGAAAGTCTTTAACCAAATACACAGTAGCTTTGGAGAGTAATTAGCCAAGTTAAGCAGTATTTTTTTTTTTAAAGATCCCATGCTCAAAGACCACGAGGATTTTTTTTTTGTAAATTAAAAACCAATTTAAATCCCTAAATCACAAACAGCTGAGTTCTCCTTCCAAGGAACTATGCAAATCCTATGTTGTAAGAAGATAGATTGAGCCAGCTTTAAAAATCACTGCTCCATACATTTAAAAGGATTATTTGAAAGCCATTTTACTTTCAGCCTTCAGCAATGAAGAGTAAAGAGTCCCTCTCTGTGCAGCTTTCAGAGGTCAAACCAGATGTTGGGTAGATATTTCATTGTTTCCATTCTGAGCTGTTAGCACAATTGATTAGTATATAGGACTAACAAGGTCCCAGATTAAGGATGTGACATTCATTTACAGAGGCAGTATGCATAGTGTCATAGAGACTTAAGCTCAGAAATAATACCGAGGTTCAAATCCCAAATCATCTGCTTACTGTGTGACCATGTGGTCATTACATTTCTTTGAGCCTCAGTTTTTTCTCCTGTAGCATGGGGATGACAGTGCATTCTTCACAGAGTTGTTGTGAAGATCCAATGGGATAATATATGTAAAGTGCCTTGTGAATGTTAAAGCTTTATAAAAATGTGAATTATTATTATTATTATTATACAGTCCTGTGAGCTCCATGAGAGGAAAACTGTTCTACAGCCACAAACCTTAATGCTATCCAACTTTCACATAAATCTTACATGTTACTAGGAGGATTCCCTGCAAGAGTTTCAGTGGCTCAATATTTGAAATGTTTCATTGCTCTTTATAGGGAAAGAGGAGGTTCTGTTGCGCTGCAAATAACATAACTCAACAATAGCATTGTTAATACAATATAATCCCTCCCTGTGCAGGGGGAATTCTTCTCTCTATTGGTTGCTGGCCAGTCAGAAAATGAGGTTTGGGAAAGTATTCATTCCCTTTCAACCCTATCTTCTCTCCCTCCACTCCAACTACAAGAAAGACCATTAAATTTCCCTCCTAGGATAATGACATTCCATCTGTATCCTCTTTCCTCTCACACTAGATCTTATTCTCTGATCATTGCTCTCATATCTTCCCAAACATCTGAAAAGCCCAAAAGAGCAGGTGAATGAAGCCGGCGAAAAGGCCTGAAAGTGTAAACTCAGGAGACAAGTTGTATCTGGGATCAATTGTGGATAGATGTTGATTGATCACCACCTGGGAAATCCCCTCAGTCCCTTGAGACTTATAACTGGAGAAATAATTCCAAGTGTGTGCTATTCTAAAAATGGTTCAGGGGCTTCATATCCATATTACCTCCAGGAAAGACCCCTTGTTTTGTATGTGTTTATGCAAGGGGTCCATTAAATAACTTTTAATTAGTTTTAAAAAATTTAAATAGTATTTTATTTTTTTCCCCAATTACATATTATATAGAACAATTTTTAGCATTTATTTTAAAAAATTTTTAAGTTCCAAATTTTTCTCCCTCCTTCCCCCATGTGCCCCTTCTGAAAATGGTAGGCAGTTTGTTATAGTTTATACATGTGTTTTAGCTAGTTGTTTTTTTTTAAGCAATTGAGGTTAAGTAACTTGCTCAAGGTTACAAGGCCATGTGTTTCTGGGTGGGTGCTAAGTGTCTGAGCCTAGATTTGATCCCAAGTCATCCCAACTCTGGGTCTGGTGCTCTTACTCACTGTGCTACCTGGCCACCCTGTTTTAGCTAGTCGTAACAGCTGTTATTTTAGCCGTTAAAACTACACTAAGACTTTTGGGACACCTTGCTTATACTAATACAACACATTCATGTATAGAACTTATGAACAAGGTGTATATGAACCAACATAAAAGAAAATCTTGTTTTTATTACACAGATAATACAAGGAAACTATAAGGAGTTTTTATTAGAAGATTAATAGGAACAATTACAAAAGCCTACAATAGCTAAATAGAAACATTTATGGAATACTTTATTAATTGATTTAGATGATTATCTCTATTAAATTGTTATTTAATGTTCACTGAAGGCCAGCCATATATATGCTACCAGGTAACAGGCTGATGAATAATCGGTCCTAATAGTTGGGTCAATAATGTGAGGGAGTATTCTTGCTTATCTACAGCAAATCTTGTTTCCAGGCTCTTGTTTATATTATCATCGAAAAGCATTTATTAATTGCCCAATTATCTGTTAGCCAGCCTAATGCCTGGCAGAAAGTAACAAGGAATGCCTTGTTAACCACAGCATTCAAATATTTCCAATGCTTTATGCATACTCTGGAAAGGTATGAGTCAGGAAGGAAGGAGACAGTGCTGGAGAAGGAACTTTGGCTATCTTTAGCACCTACAACTGAGTGGGCAACTGGTAGAGAGTCTTCATAGTTACCCTGAAATCCTTTGTTTTTGTTTATTTTTGTTTATTTTTTTTATTTTAAAAATGCTCTGTTAACTTCTGATTTACATCATTCGTTTCTGCCAGATTTTGAGTTACAAATTTTCTCCCCGTTTTTCCCCCACCCATCCCCCCAAAACAGCAGTCTCACAGGATATCCCCACCTCCAATCCGCTCTCTCCCATATTTTCTCCCATACACGTTTCGACTTTTCCAGTGGATCTCTATGCCTCAGTGCCTGTATATCTTATTTCTTAATTACATGTAAGATGGTATTAATAATAGTATATATATATATATATATATATATATATATATTTGAATATTTGATTTTAAAACTTTCAATTCTAGATTCATTCCCTTCCCCCCCGCCACCCACCCCCACTGGGTAGACAAGCAGTTCAGTATAGGTTGTACATGTGCAGCTAATGCAAAACAATAACATAGTAGATGTATTGTAAAAGACTGACTATATTTCCCTCCCTCCTATCCCACTTCCCACTTGTTCTATTCTCTACTTTGATCCTGTTTCTTTTCAAAAGTGGGTGCTTCCAACTTCCCTCCCCCCAGCCTGCCCTCCCTTCCATCATCCCCCCTCTCATCCCCTTCCCCCCCTATTCTCCTGGAGGGTGAGATCCCCTATTTAGTGTGTATTTCCCTCCCTCCTCAAGCCAAATTCAATAGGAATAAGGTTGACCCATTCTCTTTTGCCTTCCTATTCTTCCCCTCCATTGTAACCATTTTCCCTTGCCTCTTCTGTATGAGATAGTTTGCCCCAATCTGTCTCTCCCCATCTCCTCTCATTATATTCCTTTCACCTCTTAATTTCACCTTATAAGTATCATCCCTTCCTGTTAAATTGGTCCCGTGCCCTCTATCTATGTATACCTGTAAACGTATATACACACATTCACATATGTATTCATATGCCCGCATACCCTCATATAAAGACACACACACATATTTCTAATCCCTTCAACTACTGAGAAAAGTTTCATAAGTTCCAATTATTGTTTTTCCATGTAGGAATGTTAATAGTTCAACTTTGAGAAGTTCCTTATGATTTCTTTTCCCCATTTGCCTTCTCATGCTTGTCTTGCTTCTTGTATCTGAATGTCAAATTTTCTATTCAACTCTGGTTTTTTCAGCAAGAATGCTTGGAAGTCCTCTATTCCACTGAATGACCATATTTTCCCCTGAAACATGATACTCAGTTTTGCTGGGTAGGTGACTCTTGGTTTTAATCCCAGCTCCCTTGACCTCCAGAATATCACATTCCAAGCCCTTTGATCCCTCAGTGTAGAAGCTGCCAGATCCTGGGTTATCCTGATTGTGTTTCCACAATAATCAAATTGTTTCTTCCTGGCTGCTTGTAATATTCTCTCCTTAATCTGGGAATTCTGGAACCTGGCTATAATATTCCTAGGAGTTTTCTTTTTGGGATGTTTTTCAGGAGGTGATCAGTGGATTCTTTCAACCTCTATTTTGCCCTCTGGTTCTAAGACATCAGGGCAGTTTTCTTTGAGAACTTCCTGGAGGATGATTTCTAGGTTCTTACTTTGGTCATGGCTTTCAGGCAGTCCAATAATTTTTAAATTATCTCTCCTGGATCTATTTTCCAGGTCAGTGATTTTTCCCATGGGATATTTCACATTGCCTTCTATTCTTTCATTTGTTTGGATCTGTTTGACAGCATCTTGATTTCTCATAAAGTCATTAGCTTCCATTTGCTCCAATCTAATTCTGAAGCCATGATTCTCCTCATTGAGCTTTTGAGATTCTTTTTCCATCTGGCAAATTCTACTTTTTAAGGCATTCTTCTCCTCATTGCCTTTTTGAGCCTCCTTTGCCATTTGAGTCAGTCTGTGTTTTAAGGTATTATTTGCTTCAGTCAGGCTGTTGACTCTCATTTCATAATTTTCTTGCATTGTTCTCATTTCTCTTCCCAATTTTTCCTCCACTTCTCTTATCTGCTTCTTAAGGTCCTCTATGGCCTGTAACCAGCTTGTATTTTCCTTTGAAGCTTTTGTTGCAGGAGTTCTGACTTCACTGTCTTCCTCCTGTTCCATGCTTTGCTCCTTTTTGTCCCCAAAATAGGAGTGTAATGTTGGAATCTTCTGTCTGCTTTGTTTCCTTTGCCTGGTCATGTCGCCCCTCAGTCACTTGACCCCTGGCCTTTTTGCCACAGTAGGACTCTGCCACCAGACAGGGGAGCTTTCGTCCCAAACACTGGGGTTTTCTCAGCTGCCGGAGGTATTAGATGGGTGCCCTTTCTGAGGTCTCCACGTGCTCTGGCAAGCTGGACACACACCCCAGGACCTCCACCCTAGATTGCAATCCAGATCCAAGCAGGTTAAAGCAAGAGCGATTACCCCTCAGACTGGTGCTTGGTCCCCCTACAATCTGCAGGCCAGGAGCTGAAGCCACCACATGGCACTGGCTGGCTGTGCCGGAGTCTCAGTGGTTTCTCACCCCAGGGGTAAAAGCCACGCTTTCCCACTTACTGGGTCCCAAAGTCCAGACTGCACTGGCCTCTCACCTTGTCCTTCGCATCTATGTATTGATAAATCTGGAAGCGGCCACAGCTGCTGCTGATCTGGAGTCCCTCTGGCTGGTGGCTGGTCAGGCCCGCCCTGGGGCTAAAGCCTTGGTGTGGTGCTGGGCTCGGCTCCCAGAGCTCTGCGCTGGCCGATTCCTGCCGGCCTGCCGGGCTGTCCTCAGCTGGAGGTTACCTTCTCTGTGTCATTTTGTGGGTTCTGCAGCTCCAAAGTTTGTTTAAAGTCCCCTTTTTACATGGATTAGGGAGGGTGGAACCTGGAGCCGCGGGAAGGTCGTCCTTCTACTCCACCATCTTGGCTCCGCCCACCCTAAAATCCTTTGTCTATCCAGGATACTCTTATCCTAACATCAATCATCTTCTACTAGTGATGCCATAACTTTTAAAGATCACTCACGTTTGACTCAATCTTCAAATTACCTTAGGGATGATCAAATGGAGTTCTAAGCATTAGCTTGCTTATTGTACTTGCCATTTTCCCTGATCAATAAACTAGTTAAACAGGTATTTATTGAGTCTTATGTCTTTTCTATATCATGCTGCTTGCTATATAGGCTGTGTGAGATACATGAGAATGCAAATTGGTAGAGACAAGGAACATATATATGTATGTAGGTATGTATATATGAATGAAACAACCGGAGAGAAATACATGATGATGTTAAAAGACTAAATTGTTTACACAGTACTGGATGTAGCCTTTAGGAGAAGAGAAAGCAGAGTGGGTCAGAGTATGATGAAGTCTTCATGAAGGAGGTAGTTTCACAGGATTACCCAATTTTAGAGATGGAAGGGACTTGTGCAACCATCTGTTCCTGGAAAGGGATACTCACTATGATCTTTTAAACATGTGACCATATGTGAAATTTAGGGTGCATGTCATCCAGCCAACCTCCAATGAGGGGGAACCCACTATTTCCCAAGGCAAATCCATTTTATTAATAGTTGTAATTAAGAGGAAGTTTTTTCTTATATCAAAGAACAAGTTTGCCTCTTTCCAACTTTCACCCATAACTCCTGGTTCTTCTCTCTGGGGACAATAGAATAAGTCCGACTCTTCCTTTATATGATAGCCCTTGAAAGACTCAAGCAAAGCTATCATAGGTTTCCCTTAATACTCTATCTTCCCTAGGCCAAACCTTCTCAGTTCCTGCAACTAATCCTCATGTGGGAGGAACTCAATATCATTTTTGTTGCCATTCTCATTACCTTCCATTAGATGCTCTCTAGCTTATTATGTCCTTCTTAAATTGTGGTGCCCAAAATTGAATATAGTATTCTCTGGAGTATTTTTGGAGTGATTTCACCAGGGTCATAGTATAGTTGGGCTACCATCTCCTAATTCAGGAAGTAACTGTTTCTCAATATACCTGCAAACCACATCACCTATTTCTGGCTGACACATTATGAGTCAGAGGACTCATCTTGAAGTCAGGTTCCCTAAAACTCCTAGATCATTTTGTAAAAAACTAGTCTGAATCATGTTTCCTCTATCTTGTGCTTGTGAAACTGATTTTTTGAACCCAAATGTAAGAGTTTGCATATTTATTTTTATTGAATTTCATCTTATTAGATTACCAAGTTCTTTTCGGGTCCTGACTGTTTTCTAGTATATTAACAATCCCTCACAGCTTTATATCATCTGAAAATTTTGTAAACATGATATCTATGCCTTTGAGCCATTGACAGAAATCTTCAATAGTATAGGATTAAGCAAAGATTTTTGGAATTTTGGATTTTTTTTTGGAATTTTACTGGAAGATCCAAAGATTTGGAATTTTACTGGAAGGACCATGGGCAGAAAGGTGGTACAGTAAATAGACTGCCAGACCTGAAGTCAGGGAGACTCAACTTTCTGAATTCAAATCTGGCCTCAGACGCTTACTAGCTGTGTGACTCTGGATAAGTCATTTCCAAGTCACCCTGTTTGCCTTAGATCCTCATCGGTAAAACAAACCAGAGAAGGAGATGGCAAACTACTCCGATGTCTTTGTCAGGAAAGCCCAAAATGGGGTCACAAAGAGTTGGACATGACTGAAATAATGGAAGAACAACAACAAAGGAGACAGCATAACAGCTTTAGCAAAGAGCTTTAGAATTTTAAGATTTGGAAGGGACTTTGGAAGTCACTTAGTTCAACCTCTTTCACTTTGTACATGAGTAAACTGAGGTCCAGATAGCCTGAAAGAGTCAGGTTACAAACCCAATTCCTTTGATTCTAATTCAGGGCTTTTCCCACTACACTGCCCTACCAAAGCTGACAGTGAGTCAGTAACAATCTTTGAGTCCCCCAATTCAACAAATTCTGAATCCATCTTTATACTATTATCTGGTTCAGGGGTGGGAAACCTGCAGCCTCAAGGCCACATATAAACTTCTAGGTCCTTTGGTGAGACCTTTTGACTGGGTACAATTTCTACGGAACAAATCATTTTATTACAGGGATTTGTTCTGTGAAGTTTAGATTCAGTCAAAGAGCCACACTTGAGAAACTAGAAAGCCATGAGTGGCCTCAAGGTCACAGGTTCCCCACCCCTGATAGTTCATATCTCTTCATCTTTTCTATAAGAGTAACATGAGACCCTTCATTGCAAGGATATTAGCTTAACTAAAATCTGGTAACAGTTTCTATAACTTCCCCTACCTCGTCAGTAACCCTATGAAAACAAAAGGAAATATGGTTAATCTGGCATGACTCTTGATGATGATCACTGGCTTTCTGTAATCATTCATCCTTCTCTAGATGTTCACTGATCATTACTTTGATTATCCAATCTATAATCTTCCTAGGAATTGAAGTCAAAGTTTAGTCTATAGTTTGCAGACTCTGTTTCTGGCCCTCCTCTCTTGTTCTCTGTGCTTAGTTAGATATACCACTGGAAGTGTCTCAGAAATCACAATTACTACTTTGTTAAACACTCAAGGATGTCTAAGTCTGGAGCAAATGATTTGAATTCATTAAAGGTAGACAAGTGCTCTTTGATAGGCATACAAATTTTATCTTGGGTGCTATTCCTGTTAACTTTTTCATTATTTCCAGTGTAATTTTATCTCTGGCAAATAAAACAGAAGAATAATAAGGATGAAACAACTTTGCTTCCTCTGTTTGTTAGGTATCATATGCCATATATTTTGCGGCCTCCACTTTATGGAAGGGATGAAGCTAGAGTTTTATCTCACCTTCCCTCTAGCCCTGTTTCCTGACTTCAAAACCATTTCTCCTGTATCTTCACAGACTGCCCTTCTCCTTGCTTTTTAGCTACCTTTTGTGTGCTATCTTTCCTTATTAGAATCTAAGCTCCTTGAGATCAGGGAACAACTTTTTTTCTTCTTTTATTTGGGCCAGAGTAGTCAATTTTACAATAACACCATTTCTATGTCCGTGGTAGGCTATGGCTATGTACATGTAGGATGGCATTCATACACATTTCAAAGAAAGAAGCAAGTGGGGATATCAAGAAGGAAATTCCTAAGCTGTGGTGGGGATAGGATTTCAAAGGAGGAGGTCCTTGTCCTATAGAACAAGACATTTAGGTTGAGAGTGTTGATGATCAGTAGGCTCCCTGCTTCCTTGGTAATAGAGCATAAATGTTTTGTTTCAAAATGATAGTATAAAGATGTTGTCTATAGAGCATCCACTTGATCCTATAAATCTGTCCCCTCCCAATCAAGGAAGTTTCCCACCTTGTGGCTACAGATTATGGCTACATTTGCTACTGTACCAAAAGTTATTTCTATTTTTTAAAAAAAGGGGAAGACAAGGAAAGATGTTGGTACTCAACTAACCTAGATCTGAAAAAGATTTAAAATGGTAAACATGTATCCTTGCTTTCTGTGTTCAATAACTTTATCCTGAATTCCTTTCCCTCCTTGTCCAATTTTCAAATCATTTGAGCTATTCAGATACCTGGGTCTTAGTTAGGATGACTTTAGAAGTCTCCCAAAACTGTTCCCCTTTGCTTTTTATCAAAATGCCCTCCCCCTGTTGCTTTCTGGGTTTCCTCAACTATGTTGCCACATATTTGATCTACTCTCTCACCGCTCTCCACCTTCTGAATCAGGGATATCAATCCATAACCAATCATGCTTTAGGTTTATTTCGTCAAATATCAGTGATATATATCTGTAGTCAAAATTTACATTGTAGACGTAGTATCCTAACTATAAACTCCTCTGTTTTTCTAAGACTTTGGAAATTTGTGGAAAATTGAGACCATGGGAGTTTTATTTGCTTCTTCTTAGATTTTGCTCCTCTAAATTCCCAGGTGATCAATGAACATGCTGTATCTTCTTTCATTTTAGCAGTTACTTGTCCACAGGGTATCTAGCTTGGTGGTTGCATTTAATAGGCAGTTTTATTATTTTATTATTCCTCCATGCCTCTCATTTTATTAAAAAAATAAGCAAACAAACCTTTGTATTATATTTGCAAGATACCAGAACAATGCATGTATTCCATCCTCTGTATTCCATTACCTGGCCTCTGATTATCTTTTATTAGTCTACTTTAAATTAAGGTCCAGAAGGGCAGTATCTTAGAAGGGGGGATTTGGATTACTTGACTATGACTTAAAATGTTTTTCAAATGCTTTTTTTTAACTTCTGATTTACATCATTCACTTCTGCCCTATTTTGAGTTACAAATTTTCTCCCTGTTTTTCCCCTATCCACTGCCCTAAAATAGCAGTCCCACAGGATATCCCCTCCTCAAATCTGCTTTCTCCCATACCCCTTTTGACTTTTCCAGTGGATCTCTATGCCCCAGTGCCTGTATATCTTATTTCACAATTACATGTAAAATAGTATTAATAATAGTATATATATATACATATATGTGTTTGAATATTTGATTTTAAAACTTTGAATTCCAGATTCATTCCCTTCCTCCCTTGTCACCCACTCTTATTGGGAAGATAAGCAGTTCAGTACAGGTTGTACATGTGTGGCGAATGCAAAACAATAACATAGTAGATATATTGCAAAAGACTGACTATATTTCCCTCCCTCCTATCCCACTTCCCACTTGTTCTATTCTATACTTTGATCCCGTCCCTTTTCAAAAGTGGGTGCTTCCAACTTCCCTCCCCCCCAGCCTGCCCTCCCTTCCATCATACCCCCTCTCGTCCCCTTTCCCCCCTACTCTCCTAGAGGGTGAGATACCCTATTTAGCGTGTATTTCATTCCCTCCTCAAGCCAAATTCAATGGGAATAAGGTTGACCCATTGCCTTTTGCCTTCCTCTTCTTCCCCTCCATTGTAACCATTTTCCCTTGCCTCTTCTATATGAGATAGTTTACCCCATTCTGTCTCTCCCCATCTCCTCTCATTATATTCCTCTCTCACCTCTTAATTTCACCTTTTAAGTATCATCCCTTCCTGTTAAATTGGTCCTGTGCCCTCTATCTATGTATACCTGTAAACATATATACACACATTCACATACGTATTCATATGCCCATATACCCTCATATATAGACATATATATATATATATATATATATATATATATATATATATATTTCTATTCCCTTCAACTACTGAGAAAAGTTTCATCAGTTCCAATTATTGTTTTTCCATGTAGGAATGTTAATAGTTCAACTTTGATAAGTTCCTTATGATTTCTTTTCCCCATTTACCTTCTCATGCTTGTCTTGCTTCTTGTATCTGAATGTCAAATTTTCTATTCAACTCTGGTTTTTTCAGCAAGAATGCTTGGAAGTCCTCTATTCCACTGAATGACCATATTTTCCCCTGAAACATGATACTCAGTTTTGCTGGGTAGGTGATTCTTGGTTTTAATCCCAGCTCCTTTGACCTCTGGAATATCATATTCCAAGCCCTTTGATCCCTCATTGTAGAAGCTGCCAGATCCTGGGTTATCCTGATTGTGTTTCCACAATATTCAAATTGTTTCTTCCTGGCTGCTTGTGATATTCTATCTTTAATCTGGGAATTCTGTCACCTGGCTAAAATATTCCTAGGAGTTTTCTTTTTGGGATCTTTTTCAGGAGGTGATCGGTGGATTCTTCCAACCTCTATTTTGCCCTCTGGTTCTAAGACATCAGGGCAGTTTTCTTTGAGAACTTCCTGGAGGATGATTTCTAGGTTCTTTTTTTGATCATGGCTTTCAGGTAGTCCAATAATTTTTAAATTCTCTCTCCTGGATTTCCAGGTCAGTGGTTTTTCCCATGAGATATTTCACATTGCCTTCTATTCTTTCATTTGTTTGGATCTGTTTAACAACATCTTGATTTCTCATAAAGTCATTAGCTTCCATTTGCTCCAGTCTAATTCTGAAGCCATGATTCTCCTCATTGAGCTTTTGAGATTCTTTTTCCATCTGGCAAATTCGGCTTTTTAAGGCATTCTTTTCCTCATTGCCTTTTTTGAGCCTCCTTTGCCATTTGAGTTAATCTGTTTTTTAAGGTGTGATTTTCCTCAGTCAGGCTGTTGACTCTCATTTCATAATTTTCTTGCATTGTTCCCATTTCTCTTCTCAATTTTTCCTCCACTTCTCTTATCTGCTTCTTAGGGTCCTCTATGGCCTGTAACCAGGTTGTATTTTCCTTTGAAGCTTTTGGTGCAGGAGTTCGGACTTCACTGTCTTCCTCCTGTTCCATGCTTTGCTCCTTTTTGTCCCCAAAATAGGAGTGTAATGTTGTAATCTTCTGTCTGCTTTGTTTCCTTTGCCTGGTCATGTTGCCCCTCAGTCACTTGACCCCTGGCCTTTTTGCCACAGTAAGACTCTGCCACCAGACAGGGGAGCTTTCGTCCCAAACGCTGGGGTTTTCTCAGCTGCCGGAGGTATTAGTTGGGTGCCTTCTCTGAGGTCTCCATGTGCTCTGGCAAGCTGGACACACACCCCAGGACCTCCACCCTAGACTGCAATCCAGATCCAAGCAGGTTAAAGCAAGAGTGATTGCTCCTCAGACTGGTGCTTGGTCCCCCTACACTGTGCAGGCCAGGAGCTGAAGCTGCCATGTGGCATTGGCTGGCTGTGCTGGGCATCTCAGTGGCTTCTCACCCCAGGGGCAAAAGCCATGCACTCCCACTTGCTGGGTCCCAAAGTCCAGACTGCACTGACCTCTCACTTTGTCCTTTGCATCTATGTGTTGATAAATCTGGAAAAGGCCATAGCTGCTGCTGATCTGGAGTCCTTCCCACCTGTGGCTGTTCAGGCCCACCCTGGGGCTAACACCTCAGCGTGGGGCTGGGCTTGGCTCCCAGAGCACTGCACCGTCATTCCTGCTGTCCTGCTGGGCTGTCCTCAGCTGGAGGTTAGCTTGTCTGTGTCATTTTGTGGGTTCTGCAGCTCCAAAGTTTGTTTAGAGTCCCCTTTAACATGGATTGGGGAAGGTGGAAACCGGAGCAGCAGGGAGGTTCTGCTTCTACTCCGCCATCTTGACTCTGTCCCCCCTATGACTTAAAATGTAAGATGGTAGATTCTAGGGGTGGCTAGGTGGCATAGTGAATAGAGAACTGGCCCTGGAGTCGGGAGGACCTGAGTTCAAATACAGCCTCAGACACTTAAACACTTACTAGCTGTGTGACCTTGGGCAAGTCACTTAACCCCAATTGCCCTGCATTCCCCCCTCCAAAAAGCAAAAAAATAAAAAAAAAATGATAGATTCTAACCAAGGCCAGAAGAAGAAGGAAATGACCATGACGTTTGTATGATTGGGGCATGTGTAAGTAGGGATTCTGTTGGCCTTAAATATTCCCCACCCTCAGTTCTGACTCTGGCTTGTGTTGTATCTAAAAGCATCTTTCCCTAATGAGTCAGATAGTAGCCTTTCTCTAGAGTGAGTTATTTTGCACAAGAACGTCTGCCAAAACTTCTGTCTGGTAGGCTTTATGGCACTTAGAATCCAAAACATTGTCCTCTCCCTACTTTGGTGACACTTTCGTTCTACACACTGAATGGGGTGTACTGAGGAAGAGCCCTGAACATGGAGTCTGACAGTACCTAAGTTCAAATCAAAATTTCCCACTCAGAAATGATAACTTTGGGTGACTTATTTAACCTTCTGGGATAAGTTTCCTATCTTTAAAATGAGAATATATGAACTAAATCACTTATAAATATCTTTTCTTTTCTAATGTCTAGTTCCACGATTCTGTCTTCCTGTTCACTCCCTGTTCCATACAAGTTCCTATGTCAGTGTCCAGATCTTGTCCCTATTTTTTTTTCCTCAGTGTTCCCCAGGACAGATGATGAACATTGTAGGTTCATGTCAGCCTAGACTAGAAAATATCTTTAACTAGAGATTTTCTTGTAGCATTCCCTTGAGGGAGGAAGAACCAGTCTCAAGCACAAGGTAGAGAAAGCTAAAATTATAGCAGGCTCAAATTTGTAGAGACTTGGAGAAAAAATCTCCAAGGAAATAATTTTGTACTTATGAGTAGAATGTCTTAATACTATATATTGGGGCGGCTAGGTGGCTCAGTGAATACAGCACTGGCCCTGGAGGCAGGAGGACCTGAGTTCAAATCTGGCCTCAGACACTTGACACACTTACTAGCCATATGACTTTGGGCAAGTCACTTAACCCCAACTGCCCTCCAAAAAAAAGCAAAAAAAAAATACTATTAGTATTTTGAATTATTATTAACTGTTCAGATGCCCTTCTGTCCCAGGGCAGAATGACAGTTATGGGCTTTAGAAGGTGACTTAATAAAAAAAAAACAGACAGACCAATAACAATAAAGCAATAGGTCTTTATTATCCTACTTTACTGCACAAAGAGAGTTTTAAAATGAAAGGCCTAAAATGAAACCCCTGGGAGAGGGGGCAGGTGTGACAAAACAGGAACAATGAATGAAGAGGGGATACGACTGGGTTGTCAAGCATTAAATGTGGCTTTCTTCTCCCTGTTTCAGGCAAAGCTGATCCTCAGGGCTGAACATATGTCATTGATGGTCTCCGTGGAGAGGTAAGGCCATTTTTGGACATTGTACACCCAGATTCCGCCTTATTGATACGTGGGAAATCCTATTTTCTTTGTCTTGTAGAGCAGGGCCCCTCATGGTTGACAAGTGTTAGTTTCAGGCATATCCTGGTTTTTATGGTTGGAGGTGAGATTGGGCCCAAGAGCTCAGGTGTGACATCTCTGATGTCAGTCAAGGAAACACTAGGTATTGTTTGGAGGAAGGCTACCCCCTCCCTTTGCTCTTCACCTTGCTCCCACCCTCACCCCCAGTTAGTGGATGTGGTATGGAGAGTTCCAGAAAAAAGCAACAAAATGGTATTGATGTTTGGTGTCCAGAGCAGAAATAGCCTGGTGTAAACTTGGAGAGGTCCACACGTCCTAGGTTTTTTTGGACTTTCACAACCACTTTTAAAAATCATTTAGACTATTTGTTACAAAGGGAGATATTTATACTTAACTGCAATCTGGCCACCTCACCATGATTTAGTAAGCCCAAAGTCTGCTTCAAATACATACTGGCTGTGTGACACTGGGTAAATCACTTAACCTCTGTTTGTCTCAGTTTCCTCATCTGTAAAATGAGGATAATAATACCACCTCTCTCCCAGGGCTATTTGAAAATCAACTGAGATAATATTTGTAAAGGCTGTACAAACCTTAAAGCACTAAAGTTCCAGGTGTTATTATTCTAAGTCCCATCAAGACTTATCTTCTCTAAAATAAGAACCAACATCTTTTGAATGCCTACCATGTGCAAGATAATATGTTATGCACTATGGTTTATATAAAAAAAAATAGGCTCAATCCTGGCCTTGAGGAGTTTATAGTCAAGTAAGGAAGAAGAGATCTAAATATCTGAAAGGTAAGTAGGGGGAAAAGTTTAATAACAAATAGAGTAATAGAGAACATGTCAGAAAATACTATCTTACATACTAACGTATTCTTTTTTTGCATTTGTAACTCTAGTGTTAGAAGCTCTCTGCTGCTATGAAGAGCTGGGTGAAATGTGGAGGTCCTGTTGCAATGCTTCTCAGGTTAGTTTTTTCTCCCACCCAAGAAAATCAGGGTAATTTTTGACTTATTTTTCTCTTTCCTAAACAGGTCTTCCATTCCACGGCAAACACTCAGGGTGACAAGGGTTTTAAGCACAGAATATATGCAACAGACTTCTCACAGTCTTCACGTTTCTCTCCGTTTGCCCTTTGGGTCACTCAGAATTTTACTTCTTTAGAGATTGTCATTACATGACTCAGAGCTTTACAGAATCATCAGAAGAATATTGATGCTAAAAAAGGATGAGGCTTTGTTTTGAGAAGTTCAGAGTCACTAAAAGTACTATGAAATATTCCAAAGGCAATTCATCCCAATCTCTTACTTCTAAATTCTGGGCTTGGCTCATAAATTCCCTCTTTGGCTCACTTCTTTTTCTATGAACACCATCTCTCTTGGTGACTTCATTAGCTCCCATGGGTTTAATGATCATTTTCATACAGATGACTTTCAGATCTATATATTTGACCCAAGTATTTCTCCTTTGCATCAGTACCACATGGATTATCTACAAGATGTTTTCAACTGGATGTGTCAAAGACATCTCAAACTTAACATATCCAAAACTGAACTCATTAGCTTACCCTCCTAAAAGGAAGATAACTAGAGATCTGGCCCTTGAGTCAGAAAGATCTAAGTTCAAATACTGTCTTGGCTATTGATTAGTTGTATGATGCTGTACAAGTTACTCAATATTTCTCAGTCTCAGTCTCATCATCTGCAAAATGAGGATGATAATAGCACCTCTACCTCCCAGGGTTATTATGGGAATCAAATGTGATATTTGGAAAGAGTTTGGCAAGCCTTCCAATGCTATATTATAATAGCTATCATCATCATCATCATCATCATCTTGGAATGGGTCTCCTCTTTAAGGATGGAATTTGCCATAGATTCAGCACCATAGATTCATCCAGTATGCTTATAACCTGATGCCCTGAAGGGCATCCTTCTCTACCGTAAAGTCATTTCTTTTGTTCCTAGTGGAGGTTACCTATGACTCCACCACTTTGGGGAGTCTTATCCTTGTTCCTCATCTATTTTTTCTCTTCTATTTGGTTTGTCTGAAGCATATTCCCTAGCTGATTATTAAGGATGATTTTACTCCTCTCGTCAAACTCAACTTCTTCATGTATTATCCTAGGCTATCATGTGGATCTAACTCCTTCCAGTCATCTCTCAAACTGATATGGATTACTTCAGGTTTTCCAACAATCTTGTTTCTTACTGTTTCAAAAGCTCATGCACTTTGTTGACTTTCCCACTAATGTCCTATTTCCTGTCTCAGGGATTCCTCTGGCTTTTAGCTCATGTGAAGAGAGAAGATGATTAATGTACTCTGAATCTAATGACTGATTATGCCTTTGCCTGACACAAGCTACTAGTTTTCTCCATTTCCTGAGGTTCTCTGATGAATCAGGCAAGTGCCCTCTCCTAGGCCTTTTATTTTCCCCTTCTCTTCATTTTCATGGGGAGGAGGTGGTGTGAGAGGGAAGAGAAAAGTGGCTTTTTCAGAACTGCAATTGGTTTAAAAAAGATGATCACTTTTAGATATGGAGGGGACCTTAGAATTTCTTGAGTTCAACCCTCTTGTCTTACAATAAAGGTGACCTAGGCAGTAAGAGTCGGAGGCAAGGTTTAAACTTAGGTCCCCAGATTCCAAATCTGAATACTTTTACATGCAGGAATAACAGAACTTACTTCAACAGAAGTGTCATTTCCACACAAGGGCACAAAATTAAATTATTCTTTAGTTGTTTACAGATTCAATATTTTCTGATACTTTAACTCCTTGCTGGACCCTGAGTTTGAGAAGCATTTGAGGTTAGTTAGGGCTTTAGAATAGCAAGGGCTGTGTGTGTGTGTATAAATGTATATATGTGTGTGTGTGCATACACATATGTGTACATATATTTTACATATATGTATGTATACAAACCATAGATATACATTATTTTATATCACACATCACATATACAATAATATAGAATGATTATATATCACAATACATCCATAGATCCCATCATGTCATATATATGCAATCATATATGATGTGATGTGACATGATGTGATGCGACATGATGTGATGTGATGTGATATGATATGATATGATATGATTTATAATGACACAGTGAATAGAGCACTAGGCCTGGAGTCAGGAAGACCTGAGTTCATATCCAACTTCAGACACTTACAAGCTATGTGACCCTGGGCAAATCACTGAAACATGCTGGTCTCAGTTTTTTCATCTGTAAAATGAGTTGGAGAAGGAAATGACAAACCGTTGCAGTATCTTTACCAAGAAATCTCCCGAAAGGAGTCCCAAAGAGTTAGAAAAGACTGAAAAACAACTAAAAAAGCAACAATATCATTTATATGTGAACAATTTCTATGTTAATATTGATTATATGTGTTTATGTTATTTATATATAAACATTATATAGTATTATATATTATATGATATCTAGTAGATCAATATATCATGTAAATGATATACAAAATATATGACATAAAATTTGGTTTATATACTTATATTATTTATACAAAATGTATAGATTATACTATATATTATATATAATAGTGTGTATGTACATTTATACACATACACACAGAATTTAAGATCTCCATTAGAATATTATGTCATTGAGAAGAGACATTCATTGTATTTGTATACCTAGGGTATAATAGCTCAGTGCCTGACACAGTGGGTACTTAGCAAATACTTGTTGATTGACTGACTATCTCCCATAGAGGGAATGAGCACACAGAAGAAGGCTACATAGAGGACAAGAAGAACAGAACAGATGTCTTTTAACTGTGCCTTCTGACCCCTCTGGTCTCCTTATCTTCTCTGGGCTCTCAGCACCTGGGTGGGAAAGCACAGAGCCCAAGTTAAACCTTCTGATACCGACATGTGTTGGATCTTTCTAGTCTGGAGGCAAAGTTGAACTCAAGTCCAGATTCCTTCTCTCAGCATCCCAAAGCCCTCTTTGATCTTTCATCAACCTATTTTTCTAGTCTTGGTTCTTGTTACTTCCCTTAGGGGTTCACCACCTCTGAGTGTTGGGAAGGTCTGAAATTCCAGTCAAAATATCATATTTTTAAATTTAAGACTTTCATATTCTTAAAATGCAGATATTCCTGGGAGGGAGAACACTGTAATTTAGATAACCTCAATAACACCTATTCATCTTGTCTCCTAAATAGAAGTTTTCCCTAAGGTTCTGTCCTCAGTTTTCTTCTCTTTTCTCTACAGTTATCCCTTCCACATTGAGACTTTCTTCATTGTTGTTTCACTATATGGCAGGTCAGCATAAGAAATTAAATGGGAATTTTTTGGGAGTTTTGCAGAAGTCTCAGAGTACAAGTGAAGACCATCAGATAACACAGTGTCTATGACCAAATAATTAACCCAAATTTTATAATAAGCTACTGTGAACACCCCATAAAAGAAAAAGAAAAAAAATCAGACTTCTTCTCTGGTACAAAGGTAGGACCAAAAAATTTTACTTGGATTTTCCAGATCACAGGAGTGCTGCACCCCTAATCTCTACTATTGTGGAGGAGATAGCGGTATTCCCTCCCTTAGTTATCTCATCTATTCCATTGACTTTGATTTTTAACTACCTGATATACAATTTTGGCCAGGATGTTTCTTCCAGACTTCCCAACTATACATCTCTTGGGCAGTTGATGGAGTAGATAGAGAGAGCACTGGGCCTGGAGTCAGGAATTTACAGAATTCAATTCTGGTCTCACACCTACTAGTTGTGTGACCCTGGTCAACCCATTCAATCACTGTTTGCCACAATTTCTTCAACTATAAAATAAGGAACATAATAGAACCTCCTATCCCTCACCCCCCAGTTTTATTGTGAGGATCAAATGAGATAACATTTGTAAAAAGTACCTAAACATAGTAGGTGCCATATAAATTCTTACTCACTTTCCCTTTCCCTCTCTGGAAACCTCCAGCCTCCTTCTAATTTTCACAGCACTTTGCATTTTAAATTAAACATTTCAGAACTGACCCCATCATCTGCTACACTAAACCTTATCCTCCTGATTCTTCTATATTTAATAATAACAGCACCTTTCTCCCTCAGTCTCAAAACCATGGAGTAATCTTTTGCTTTTTCCCCACAGCCAATCAGTTGTCAAGTTGATTCTGTCCACAGTTTCTTTTGAATCCATCCCCTTTTCTATACTACCATCATGCCAACCTAATTTAGACCTTTTTACCTCTCACCTAGATTTCTAAATTAGTCTCCTAACAAATCTTCCTGCTTCTGTTATCTTTTCCCTCCAGTAAATCCAGCCCCATTGCCAGAATAATTTTTCCAAAGTACAGCTCTCTTCATCTAACCTTAACCTCAAACACTTAGTGGCTCTCTATTGCCTACTGAATAAAATTCAGATTCCTTAGTCTGACATTCAATGCCCTTCTTAATCTGGCATCAATGTACCTTTATAGTCATATATCCATTATTTCTCTTCATGTACCTAATAATTAAGTTAAATGTCCACGTCCCTGAATATGCTCAGTAATTTTCTCTATTGCTTTGCTCTGTGTTGCTCCTCCCCATCAATGTATAAAGATTTCTTCCTCATTTTTTCCTATCTAAATCCTACTTGTCCTTCAAGTCCCAGCTCACATCCTACCTCTTCCATGAAATCTTTCCTCATTTCCCCAACAGAAATAATTTCTCCTTCCTTGAAAGTCTGGCAACATTTCATTTTATACCTACCTAGTATTACATTTATGTGTACTTAACTCAGGTCTTCCTCATATGTGGACTCCCTAAATCATGCCGAAGGAGTATTTTACATCATCATCTACTCAAATCCCTATAACATCCTACCTATGTCATCCCATTACTAGCTTAAATTAGGGGATGCATTTTGCCTCAAAACACATTTAGTTGAAATAGCTAGTTAATAAAATAAATTTTTTCTCCCTATATTATAGGCACTTCCTATGCCACCTATAGCAGAGAACGTATACTGTCATATTCAATGTTCTGTTCTTCCAAAGAGTTACTGATACCACCTATTGATCTGATGATGGCATCTGTTGGGATGTTTTCTCCACCCAACAGCCTTCAATTGATTCTCTGCTGACCTGCTTCTTTTAACACTATGCTGAGCTGCTTCTGCTGTCTGCTGGTTCTGTGTTCAACTATAACTGCTAGACAGCCTCTTCCTGACTGGGGAGTACTTAGAGTTCTTTTTGTGATCGTGCACCAGTACTCTTCCAACTCTTTTGTGAATCGGATCACAGCCACATTTAGCCAGTACAGTGAAAGACCCTCAGGTCATATCTGTCTTTGGAACTCTCTTTGCTTCCCATAGCAGCAACTTTCTCACTCCAGCCTGATATTTGAGTTGGGATAAGTAAATTCTTTTCTGTTCTCATGATGTTACTGCCCACTGGTTCCAGGGTCATTCAGAACCTTGGCGTTCCATTTAGTAAGATGGTGGGTAAAATAGAATTCAAAGCCTTTGTCTTGTATGCCTTATAGTTGTACCTAACTCATTGTTCTCCTCACATGTATATTATCACTTTGTAGCCATACTATATTGAAAGCTACTTGAAGTAAAATTTAACAGTGACTACCCTGGCCTCCACTGCCTAAAGGCTAGGTGTGCTACATTTTACCCCTCCCCCAAGGTTCTCTGGTATCCTTAAGGGGCTCTATGGGTATGTAGGCTTGCTGTCAGTGGCCCAAGCTCCCTCTAATGATGCTTCCTTAATTGGAGAGATGGGTCCTCTGTACCCCAGTTCCTTTAGCCACTAATTGTCAGATTAACTTTTACAGAGGAATATTTATTTCAAAGGTAAACCACAAATGTATAAACATGCTCTCCAATACATAGAATATAATTCTCCACCTCAACACTCCCCCTATCCAAAAAAAAACCCATAACAAAAACCAAAACCTCAACAATAACACTTATACTCTAGGTAGGGGAAAGGGATTAGGTTCACAGCTTAACTCAGTTCCTGTATAGCATAGTTCCAGGTTCCAAGTCTAAAATACCTCCTTGGGTTCAAGTCACAGTAATAATAGTATTTTAGGGATATCCTGACTGTAACATACTGCCTGGAATCCTGACTTTAAGGTCCCCATGGTTCAATTACAGGTCTGGTAGAAATTACTGCCTGCACCTAGAAACTGAAGATGAATGAAATAGAACAAACAGAAATACCCCGGACCCATTTCTCAGGGCCAAAAGGAGAGCAAAGGAAGGAAGCCTTTTTCCCCTCACTAATTCAGTTCATGGTGAGCTATGGATGTATAGGACCTTTACACTCTCAGAAAGCTGCACAGGGAAAAGAGTGCACAGGAAAGACAGTGAGCCTGTCTCAGTCTGGTAGTTTTAAGATGCACCCTATACCAGCTATGCAGCCATTGAAGGAAGCTACTCCCACCCATGTGGTACAGGAACTTAGGATATTTGCTCCCAGAAGTAGAGTGCCTCAATATTAGGTGATCTGAGCATGCTCCTAGGCCCTCATTACATAAGCAAAGCTTCATCTTCTTATTTCCTCCTAGGACCTCACACAATGTTTTGCATATAATGCACTTGCAAGTAATATTTTTGGCATCTGAGTGTGACTATTTTTTGCATGTCTCCCTGAAAGCAAATTTTTATGGGACAAGAGCAGAGGGTGGAGGAGAGGAGAGAATATAAGAATCCTGTAGATGCTTACATTTGCCATCAAGGGATGCCACTGTGAGGGTGTGTTTGAAAAGGGATCTCTTTAGATGGCAAATATAAATGTGTGTTTCTACACTGTTTTGCCTAGGACTGACCCAGGATATAGACTAAGAGAGTAAATCAGAAGGAATATTGATATGAAGGTATTGGTGACCATAGGACAAGGTTTCTCCATAGGGTTATAAACTTATAAAAAGCTAGAAAGAAAAGAGACGTTAGAGATCATCTAATCCAATTTATTTATTTTACAGATTACAATATTCATTTTACAAATAGGGAAACTGAGGCCCATAGATGGGTAATGACTTGCTTAAAAATTCAAATTAGTGGCAGAGCTGGTATTAGACCTCCGCTTTACTCATAGGGTCATGTTCTTTTCATCACAGCAGCTAGTTGTCTTTCTACCTTCTACACCATTTCCCCCAAAGCACACAATATGCTTAATATGCTTCCCTAACACAGATGCAGCCAGAATTCCAATTTGCTCCTGAGGGATTGTCCAGTTCAATTCAAAAA
Source organism: Petaurus breviceps papuanus (assembly GCF_028583685.1). NCBI lineage: Eukaryota > Metazoa > Chordata > Mammalia > Diprotodontia > Petauridae > Petaurus > Petaurus breviceps. The sequence goes on from NW_027187336.1 coordinate 947,934, forward strand.
TCCTTCTAGAATCAGAATGGGGAAGGGGTTCCTGCTGGAGACAGACACAGACAATGACCTTGGAGGGTATCCTGACGTGTGGCAATGAATCCACCCACCTTCCTCACCCTTCTGGGATTTGGCCAGAATCTTTGGGGCTGCTTGGCTGTCAGTCAGGGAGAATCTCATAGAATAACAATCATTTCATCTTAGATGATAAAGAGCCATCAAAATGCCAAGATAGATACCAGCTGGAAATACACACCTGGGGGAGGACATTCATTTTTAATTAATTGCATCCTCGATAATTGATGACAATGCAAATGCACTCAGTTTTACTAAATCTTTAATTGCCAATGATAAGAGAACTCAAAGTAGGACTGGGCCTGGGAAATACCTTGTTAGCAACATGGAGTCCAAAGCACCTGCTAGAAACAAAGTTTGGGAAATGGAAAATAACAAGTATTCATTAAAGGAGGGAGTTAGGTCAGCTATACAATGACCACTTGGGTATCTCCAGGTGCCAGAATCTTTGGGGGGCATGGTCAAGATCATATTGTCTTTTCATAGTTTGCTGATGAGCTAATAATTCATGGGGAATTTCTCATTTTCTTTTCTTTTTGTTATACCACCCAGCTCTATCCTTTCTTAAGCAACCTTGACTTATTCAGGCACACACAAACTTATAAATGCTTTGTGATTATTATGTATTTGAATTTCACAATAGCCATGGGAGGTAGTTTCCTTACTATTCCCATTTTGCACATGGGCACACTGAGGCAAATGGAAGTTGAGTGGTTTGTTCAAACAGCTGGTAAGTATCAGAGGTTTGGTTAGAATTCAGGTCTTCCTAACTCTAGACCTGGCACTCTATGTACCACAACACCTAACTGCCTTAAAAACATTCTCCACATACACATGCAATGTGGGAATGAGCAAGTTCTCCCAGTGGCTGTAAAAGTAGGAAGTATTCTCTACTGCTTGAGGGACATACTGCAATAGTTATGAAGATCTCCATTCAAATTCTGCCCTGGACATTTTGTTAGCTGTGTGACTCTGGGCAAGTCACTTAACCTCTCTGTGCTGCAGTTCCTTCATCTGTCAAGGAATTGAATTTAATGGTCTCTAAGAGCTTTTAGCTCTAAACCTATGATCTGATTTGATAATAGTTCTGCTGCCTACAAAATATCCCTTCTCCTTTGATGCTTCTTCCTCATGTGGATGTGATCTAGGTTTCTCAGATTTTAACCAAGTTGCAAAAGTAAAGATGAGTCCCATGGCTATTGTCTGAGCATTAGCTTAACCAAGCTTGGAATAGTTTATCTCCAGAAGGTTGGCTACAGGTACTGCCTTTTTTTTTTTTTAAAGCTACAATAATTACTAGTGCTTTGTATTTGCTTTTAAAATACTTATCTATACATGTCACCTCCCTTGATAGATTATAGGGGCAGCTATGGCACAGTGGATAAAGCACTGGGCTTGGAACCAGAAAGATTCAACTTTCTGAGTTAAAATCTGCATTCAAAACCCAGATGCTTACTAGCTGTGTGACACTGGACAAATCACTTCACCCGTTTGCTTCAGTTCCTCATCTGTAAAATGAGCTGGAGAAGGAAATGGCAAACCACTCCAGTATCTTTGCCAAGAAAACCCCAAATGGGGTCATGGAGAGTCAGACACGACTGAAAAATGACTTAATAAACATAGAACAAACAAACAAAAATGCCTTCACAAACAAACATCTCCCCTGGTAGAATGGAAGCATCTTGAGAACAGGGATTGCTTCATTTTAAAAAATCTGTGTCCCCAGTATATAGTACAGTGCTGGATATATAGTAGGAATTTATTAAATACTTGTTGATTGATTAATTGTATTAGGCAAGTCACACATGAGGGGCAAGCCCGCCTAGGCTCAGGGGCAAGTCTCTAAGACTACAAGTTGCAGAATAAGAGCTGATTCACATTGGCATTGGAAGAACATTGATTGTTATCATTATTGTTATTATCATTGATGTTTTACCTATTATTCTTGTTTCTATTATTAATGTTATTGTTGTCACTATTATTATTGCTGTTACTATTACTGCTATTGATGTTATTGCTATTGTTGTTACTAATTGTTAATAGTTGTTACTGTTATTATTATTATTTCATAATGGGGGTTCAGACCTCCTTGGAATGTAGTAGGAATGTAGTTGCACCACCTCTATCAGATTCAATCTCCAAGTGGCAAACAAAAGAGAGTTGCCTCCTGGAGAACAATGGTGAAATGTAAAGGAAATGCCCTGGAGAGATGAGATGTTCTCCTGTAATGTTCTCTGATTTTGTAACTAGTTGTGGTCAGTTGACTAACCCACATGATGAAAAGGAAGCTCCTTGGCTGGCTTAGAGGCATTTAAAAAGGGCTTTCAGCTTGAGCAGCTTTCTCTTCGCTTCTCTTGGTTATTCTTCACTTTATCGTCTCCAGTCAGTGCAGAGACAGTGCTGTAAAGGAGAGGAAGGGCCATGAGGCTTTCATTTCCTTGTGAGGTCATATGGTCCCGAGAAACAGGGTTTACTTAACCTTTTGTGGTCATTATTTTTGGTTCTCAGAGCAGGCAGTAGAGTCTCTGATCCTGGGAGTTTCAGAGATGAGCATAATGAGCCACAGGAATGCAGAAATAAGGCGTTAGGTGGAGTTTTGCAGACAGTATCACATCTATGCCCTGAAAAACAAGGAGTTAGAACTAGTTTTCAGGAGTTGCCTTTGGAACCTAGTCCAGTGGAAAAACACTTCAGGTAGAGATGCCACCTTTTGGACTGGGTGGGACCAATGCTATCTAGTAGCTGCTGAACTAAGTTATGAGTTCAATCTCTCCTGCTCCCAGAGGCAAAATGTTGAGTAGGGGTTATGCCCTGAGGTGGGGAAAATGTCTACCTGTTTATATTATATCTTTAAAATAATTATACCTTTATAAAACCCAATTAAGGTTGTGTTTAAATGAAAATGGAGGTGCTAGTTACTGCCCCCTAAAGTGGAGGGAACACAGCTTATTTTTAAATTAACAAGCATTTATTTCTTTCCCCCACCACTCACCCCTAATTTAAAAGAGAAATATTCATAGGTAAGCAAAACAACTTCCTGCGCTATCCATTTCCAAAAATGTATGTCTCTTTCTGGATCTTGAATCTACTACCTCTATGGTGAAAGGTAGGTTGTGTAGTTCACCAATCCCTGTGGTTTTCACATTGGTTAAAGTTCTTAAGGGTAGAGGATTGTTTTTTCACAAAGACTTTGTCATGCTAATGAAATCACAGGTCTGTTCCAATAAAAGATAAAACTTACAAGGACCATCAACAGGGATGTAAAGTGTTACAATCTGCACCAATGGAAGGTATCCACACTAATAAAATCAATTTCCTTAAGTATTGAAGTATGTATAAAAGACACATGGGTCCAATGAATGTTCTCATTAAAACAATGTAAGTGGTAGTTTTGGTTCCAAGATCACTATGCAAAAAGCTATACAACTTCTAAGAACTCTGCCCCCTTCCCCAAAAGGTGAAAACCACCTAACTCATTATTAGAATTATAACAATTTCCTGAGGAAGATGAAGCAAATGGAAGTATCAAGAACATCAGTGCAGGAGAGTAAATAGAGCCTTCAAACCTTGATGGGATGGAGAGGGTGAGACAATACCAGCAAGAGAGAAGGGTAACATGGGAGCCTACAGCAATATATTGACAGAGCACAAAAGGGGGAAGAAAGGTCAACATGGCAAGAATCTCCAAGTCTAAGTATCAAAGAAGTGACTAAACTGAGAAACAAAAAGGCATAGAACAACAATGTAGAGAAACAAACCATGTCCTTAAGTCATACTGGGAGTTTTATGGAGCATGAAGATCCATGGTCAGAGAGGGGAAGGAGGGGAAGTATTGAGTCTCTAACAACCCCAAGTTCTTTCCCTCTTTGGAGAAGACCCCAATCCAAGATGTTATAATTCTTGGGAAACTGTATAAGACCCTAGGAAAGGAAATATTAATCCCAGGCATGAGTTGTAACTCTAGAATCACTGTTTCCTCCCCATCCCCCCTTGCTTGAAGGAGTAGGGAGGTAAACACAGGTGTGCTATGTCTAGAACAAATATCCAGGTCCCTGGGAGATATGAGGTTTGCCAGAGATGAAAAGTTCCTTCCTTCCTTCCTTCCTTCCTTCCTTCCTTCCTTCCTTCCTTCCTTCCTTCCTTCCTTCCTTCCTTCCTTCCTTCTTTCCTTTCTGCTATGGAAATCTCATTCTGACTTAAGCTTCTGAATGCATATGAATAAAGAACATTTGAAGAACTATGAAAATTGATTGATCAGCTAGTCAATACTTCTATAAATATGATAACTCTCTGACATTCATAGCCCACATGAACAGTAGGTTTTGACAAGATTCTTTTATCTGCTGTTAATATAAACTTCAGACCAGGCAGATCAATTATTTGCCTTACTCTTTTGCTTTTCCTCTTTCACATGACCCTATCTATTATCCTCTCTTCTTCCCCTTTGCCTTCTTCCTCCTTTTCTCCCATTCAGTTTCCCTTTTTTCCTTTCAATTTCCCATTCTTTCCTCAAATGTTGACAAGAAGGAGTTTGGACATTTTTCAAAATATTATTGAGCTTTTGGAAGACATTAAAAAAGGTTCTTAATTATTAATTTAAAAAAGTATGTCATTTGAAATGTTTGTCATTTTTTTTTTCAAAAGAATACACAGCTGATCTTATTGTTAGGCATGACTCAAAGGAGGATGAAGACCGAAGGGTCACATAAACACCAAAATATTCATAGCAACTCTTTTGTATTAGTAAAATACAGCTTCCTCCCAAGGCTACAGTGGTTTTTTTGAAGATCAGCCTTGGTAGATGTTCTCATTGCTCAGTCTTCTCTCAATCAAAAGAAGTCATGTCTTCCTTCTCATAGGCAGCAGCATGATGTTGTCCTTCCCAAAACCACCCCAGGATTGAGTGGAAGCCAGATTACAGTAGAGAACTGAAAACAAATTAGAAAGGCATTGACTGAGGAATAACTAAATTCTGGTACATTCATGTCATTGTATATGCCATAAAAATATATATATGCCATAAAAATATATATGCCATAAAAAAGATGGATATAAAGGATTCAGAGAAGTATAGGAAGACATATGAAATGATGCAGACTGAAGTAAACAGAACCAGGAAAACAACAAATACAATGACTATACCAATGTACACAAGAATAACAAAAAAAGAAACTAAACACTATATAAATTATAAACCACTATATAAATAATTGACCTGAAGAAAAGCTGAGAAAAATATACATTCCTCCTTTTATTGAAAAGATAGAGGTTGATGAGTGTGAAATATTGCATATACTGATATGTATAAAGGGGTTACAAGTATTACACATGATTAATGATTGATTTTGCTGAACTGCTTTAAAAAAAATCTTTGTCACATGGGATGGCTTGCTTATAGGGGAGAGAGAAGGTATATATTTATAAATGCAGGTGATATAGAGGCAAATTATCAAAGTAAGATTTAAAAATGCATAGTTGACCCCACCTCCCCCCCCAAATTAAGATTCTTCACCCTTGCCTCAGAGGACAGGAATAAATATTTCTTTTTAGAATGCCATGATATTCTAAAGACTTATGCTGATGATCAAAGAATCTTAGACCTAGATGGGATTTTAGATATGATTTAATCTCCACTCTCTCTCTCTGTCTCTCTGTGTCTCTCTCTGTGTGTCTCTGTCTTTCTCTTCTCTCTCTCTCCTCTCTCTCTTCTCTCTCTCTCTTCCTCCCCTCTCCTCTCTCTCCCTCCCCCCCTCATCATACAATATCCATCCATAATTTCTCAAGCTTCCCAGCCCTGAGGGAGATGACTCTTTACAATACTATTGTTCCACCAAATTAAGAACTTTTTTTAAAATTTGAAACCACCATATATATATATATATATGTATAAATATATTTAAGTTAATTTATTTATTTTTAGTTTTGAACATAAACTTGCATAAGTTTTAAATTTTCTCCCCCTCCATCCCCTCCCTCTTCCCCAAGATGACATACAATCTGATATAGGTTCTACATATACATTCCTATTTTCACATTAGTCATGTTGCATAGAAGAATTATAATGAATGGGAGAAACCACAAGAAACAAAGCAAAACAGAACAAAAAAAGAAAATAGTCTACTTCACTCTGCATTCAGACTCCTTCTCTGGATGTGGTGGCATTTTCCATCATGAGTCCTTTGGAATTGTTTTGGGTCCTTGCATTGCTGAGAAGGGCTAAGTCTATCAAAATCAGTCCTCTCACACTGTGGCTATTCCTGTGTACAGTGTTTTCCTGGTTCTGCTCACTTCACTCATTATCAGTTCATATAAGTCTTTCCAGGTTTTTCTGCAGTCTGTCTGCTCCTCATTTTTTATAGCACTATAGTATTCTATTACATTCATATAATACAACTTGTTCAGGCCTTCCCCAATTGATGGGCATCCCCTCAATTTCCAGTTCTTCACCATCACAAAAAGAGCTGCTATAAATGATTTTGTACAGTGGGTCCTTTTCCCATTTTTATGAGTTCTTTGGACTACAGCTCTAGAAGTGGGATTGCTGGGTCAAAGGGTATGCACATTTTTTTTTTTTTTGCCTTTTTAGAGGGCAATTGGGGTTAAGTAACTTGCCCAAGGTTACACAGCCAGGTTTTTTTTTTGTGTGGGTGTTAAGTATCTGAAACTGGAACTGAACTAGGGTCCGCCTGACTCTGGGCCGGCCCTTTATTCACTGTGCCACCTAGCTGCTCGGGTATGCACATTTTTATGTGCCTTGGGCATAGTTTCAAATTGCTCTCCAGAATGGTTTGGATCAGTTCACAGCTCTACCAACAATGAATTAGTGTTCCAATTTTCCTACATCTCCAACATTTATCATTTTCCTGTTTTGTCATATTAGCCAATCTGATAGGTGTGATGTTTCCTCAGAGTTGTTTTGATTTGCATCTTTCTAATCAATAGTGATTTAGAGCATTTTTTTCATATGAATATAGATAGTTTTAATTTCTTCCTATGAAAACTGCCTGTTCATATCCCTTGACCATTAATCAATTGGGCAATATTTACAATATTCTTACAAATTTGACTCAGTTCTCTATATACATTTTAGAAATGAGGTCTTTATCAGAGATACTAGTTATAAAAATTCTCTCCCAGGTTTCTGTTTCCCTTCTAATTTTGGTTGCATTTGTTTTGTTTTTACAAAAACTTTTCAATTTAATGTGATCAAAATTATCCATTTTGTAATTCATAATTTTCTGTATCTCTTGTTTGGTCATTAATTCCTACATTCTCCATAAATCTGAGAAATAAACTATCCCTTGTTCCCTAATTTGTTTATAGTATCAGCCTTTATATGTAAATCATGCACTCATTTGGATTTTATTTTGGTATATGGTGTCAGACGTTGGTTCGTGCCCACTTTCTGCCATGCTATTTTCCAGTTTTCCCAGCAGTTTATGTCAGATAGTGAATTTTTTTTTTTAAAGCAATTGGGGTTAAGTAACTTGCTCAAGGTTACACAGCCAGTTATTTTTTGTGTGGGTGCCAAGTATCTGAGGCTGTAACCGATCCCGGGTCTCCCAATGCCAGGGCCAGCACTCTTACTCACTGTACCACCTGGTTGCCCCTGGGATAATGAATTCTTATCCCAGAAGCTGGGATCTTTGGTTTTATCAAGCAGTAAATTGCTATAATCATTGACTACTGTGTCTTGTGTACTTATCCTATTCCACTGATCCACCCTTATATTTCTTCAAATTAGGCACTTTCAAGGAAGAACATCTAGATCTAATTCATGACTAGATTTAAGTTTCAAATGCTGGACCAGGAGAATGGAGCATGTTTTGCCTAGAGAAATAAAGACTTGGGGGACTTATGATTCAACTATTTGAAGGGTTGACTTGTGAAAGAGGACTTAGCAGAGCTAAGTATAGCAACTTTTGCCCTAGAGCAAGTCAAAAAACCTATACAGGGTTGGGAGTGGGGAATCCAGAAAGAGAATAGTAATGATGGTTTCAGGTTAAAGGGCATGGGCATTGGGGAGTAGGCAGAACCAGTCCATTGTAGAGCTCACATAGGTTACAATCTCATGGGAGAGTAAGCTACTAGGGATTCCTATTTTAATTATTTTTGCTAATTAGGTGCTAAACTCAGTGTTTCCTAGCTGTCTAAGGACTACACGACTTTCAGTGGCCCCACCCTATGTAAGAATCTAGGAATTGAACATTTTTCTGGAGGTCCCAGAAAGCAGGGATCTTTAGGTTAATCTTTTTGTGTGTGTCATGGACCCCTCTGGTTTGGTGACACCTTCTTAAATACACACACACACACATACATATATATAAGATGATATATATTAAATATATAATGTTTTTAAATGAATAAAATAAAAAGATATAGGATTACAAGGGATATAAATTTTATTGAAATACAGTTATGAAAATATTTTTAAAAACCAAATTCAGAGAAAGAACTAATAGATGTATAGAATAATTTTACACACACATACACACACACACATATATATGTGTATGGTATGTGTATTTACACACACGTATATATGTTTATATTTAATGGTAGCCATCTATGGAGGGAGGGAAGAAAAGGGAAAAAATGTACATGATAATTTTATTAAATATTTTAAAAGAATAACAACTTGGGGAGGCTAGGTGGCGCACTAGCCCTGGAGTCAGGAGGACCTGAGTTCAAATCTGGCCTCAGATACTTAACACACACACACAAAACCTAGCCGTGTGACCTTGGGCAAGTCACTTAACTCCAACTGCCCTACCTTCCCCCTCTAAAAAGCAAAAAAAAAAAGCAACAAAAAAGAATAACAACTTGTACATAATACGTTTACAATTTCATGTGCAGTTATCTTTTTATTACATATGTCTATATATGTATATGTGTGTGTATGTATGTGTATATATAAAATTCCTGTACTCCCTAAAATCTAGTGACAGACAAATTGAAGTTCTGTAGACCACAGGTTGAGAATTGCTGCTAAAAAGTAAAGGTAGGAACAATGGGTGGGAGGTACAGCAAAATAGATTTTGACCTTGATGTAAGGAAATATTTCCAAAGAAATAGAGTTTCAGGTTGGAACAGTCTGCCTCAGGATGCTATTGGTTCTTCAGCACTGAAGATTTAAAACAGAAACCCAATGATTTGTTGGGAGCACCTTTAGAGAGAATGTGAGTCCAAATATGGGACTTAGAACAGGAAGGGCCCTTAGTAGTCATCTAGTCAACCAATACCCTCATTTTACAAAAGAGAAAACTCGAGGCCTACAGTCAGGTAGTGGCCCAAGGCCACGGAACAATAGATTTTAAAGCTAGAAGGGACCTGAGACCCCATCTAGTTCAATCTTATTTTTCAGATGAGAAAACAAGCCCAGGGAGACTGTGACTCACCCAAGGTCACAGAGGTAAAAAAAGTGGTTTGCAAGATATGAACTCAGGTCCCATGGCTACAAATCTAATTGTCTTTCCACTGTATCCTAAGGCTGAAAGTGACAGATTCAAGACCAGGTCTTCTGAAGTCAAACCCAGGGTTCTTTTTTCTAAACCGTGTTACCCAGATTCTAACACAGCAGACTGGGGGAGAAGTGAGCAGCATTTGTATCTGAAGCAAAGTGGCTGACTGAAGCAGTAAATTGGGGCAAGCGTTGAATAATACAGCGGGTTTGTAACGATGGCAGTGACCTATAGGGCTGAATTAATTCCGGCTGTCATTTAAGTGCGAAGAGGCTGGTACTGAACGTTTTATAGACTGCCACTTAAGCAGGCAGAATGGGAACGGGGCTGAGCTGCAACCCTGGAGCGCCCCCTTGTGTCTCAAGAAGGAAGGTGATGCGGAGACGTGCACCTGGAGGACATGGGGTTGATGGTTTGTAAGGCAGGAGAGAACCTGGAACTTGAGCCCTCCCAACCGTTCCAGTCTTCCAACAAATATTATTTAATCTCTGTGATTTCAGTTCCTAATTGTGCCGAATGCAAAGGGGCGGGGATCCACAGTCTTCAATGGGACCTTATTTAAGGGATCCTGAGAAGCCTCTACACCCTGCTCCACATGACCACTAATTTGTTCATCTCTCCATCTAATTGTATTAAACATCTGCCTGTATGAATTGGCCAAATCGTTGAACCTCTCTGGGCCTCAGCTTTCTCATCTGTAAAATGAAGAGGTTGGACTAGATGACTGCTCATTTCTGAGGTCTCTTTCCAGTCTAAACTTATAATCCTATGATGTGCTATGTGTAAGGCACCAGCGTATTGGCTGAGGGAGAAAATCTGATGTGGTAAAAAGAGTGCTGGCATTAAATCCAGAAGATTGCTATTTTAGATTCTGCCAATTATGAGCTATATGATCTTAAGCAGGTCATGTGGCCCAATCATTTTCAGATTAGGAAACTGAGTCCCTGAGAAGTTGGTTTAGATGACTTCAAGTCCTTTCCATCTCTGACATTGTGGAATATGGGTGTTAATAATGGTAATAATAATCGTTCACATTTATGTCACAGAATTGAAAAGGAGTCTGGAAGAGATTTCAGAGATCAGTTCAGCGTACAGAAAAAGAGGGACAGCCTTCCAAGTCCTCTTTTGGATAGCTCTAATTTTTAGGAGGTTTTTTGTTTTTAAAATATTAAATCTAAATCAGCCTCTCTAAAACTCTTAAGTTCTAGTTGTTTCTGGAGCCAAGTAGAATAAGTCTAATTCTTTTCCATCTGACTGCCCTACAAATGCACAGAATCATAAAATCATCAATTGTGATTTGGAAGAGACCTTGGAGGTTTTCTTAGTCAATCCCATCATTTTATGGATGAGGAAGCTATAGCACAAAGAGCTGAGTTTATTTGTCCAAGGTCATGTCCCTATCAAGTAGCAGGGTCAGGATTTGAATGTAGGTCCTCTCACTCAAAAGCTATTGGTTCTTCAGCACTGAAGATTTAAAACAGAAACCCAATGATTCCATTGCTCAAAGATCCATATAAGGCCCTTTCAACCAGTCCTCATAGGGTCAGATTCCATTTACCATCCTGGTTACCCTCTGGAGATACTCCAGTTTATCATTCATTGTTCTTCCTAAAATGTTGGGCCCAGAGTAGATCCTTCCCTGAATTCTAGAATGAAAGCACATGGGCCCTGGGGGAAAAGAAAACCTTAGAACTAGAGTCCCAAGAGGGGGTAGATGGGTCATCTTTCAACCCCCATGACTGGCTGTCACTCCTGATGAACTGCAGGGAGCCAGTTCATCCTGTTCTAATCGCTGGTCCCTTGGCAGTAAGGCTGCCCAAGAAAGACATCCTGCAACTCACTGCCCACTGTGTCTGCTGCTCACATGTGCTCCCAAAAGAAACTCCCCAATGAGGTTGTCAAGGGAATTCTACTAAACATTCCAGGAATAATTGCTTCTGATATCATATAAACTGTTAACAAACATAGGGGGAAGGGGATTCTTCTGATATCTTTGTGTTTGCTTTTTGTAAACAAAATCAATGAGAGGAAAAAAACAAATATATTGGACAAAAATATTAGCAAAGAAGTTACAACCACATATTATGAAGAATATCCATTATGACCACTAAGATTTATGTCAGAAATTCAGGATTTGATTCAATATAAGGACAATGAGCATAATAGATCATATTAGCAAGAAAAATGATTTAAAAAAGACATGATTATATAACAGGGATTTGGAGTGTGGCCAGGTCTCCTAACATGCAAGCAGCATGCTTCTACAAGAAGACATCCTACATTTTCCTGCCATGGGTGGCAACAGCCTCTTTCTTTGGCTATATAGTTACAATAGACTGTGTCTTTAAAACTTCCTATTATGGAAGTATCCAAGGATTTGCTGATAGGTATTGCTACCAATCACATTTATCATCACATAGAAACATTTCAAAACCAGATTTTATTATATGCTCTGAGCACAGACTCAGGGTTCTAAATGTCCACTAAGAAATAGACTAAATGTTTCTAAAGCATAGTTTCCACTTAACCTCAGAAAAAAGATACAACTAAGATTTACATTTCAAAGATAGCTTATAAAATTTATAGCAGACAAATGGGGAGGAAGAATAGAAAAGAAAATTTTAAAATAATGTTGGGCCCAGAAAAGAACACAATACACCAGAGACAATCTGTCCAGGAGATAATAGGGCAATACTATCACATCCTTGGTTCTGGGAACTGCACCTTTAAAAAAATGCAATTAAGATAATTTTAGCTTTTTTGGTCAGCTATATCACACTATTGAGAAACAATATGGCACAGCAGATAGAGTGTTAGAGCTATGATATAGAACAGTGGCTCATGAAATGTGGTCTAAAGACTCCTAGGAGTCACCCTTACCCTTTCAAGGAGGTTGTGAAAAGTACATTTACCCAAATTTATGGAGAACTCGAGGCAAGGGCTCACATGGAGATAAGGAGATGTTCAAGGACACTCTCAAGATGTCCCTGAAAAGCTTTAATATTGATTGTGAGACATGGGGTATGTTGGCAGAAGACCACCCAGAATAGTATGCCTGAGTCAAAGAAGGTGCTGTGCTCTATGAGCAAGGTACAATCACAGTACACAAAAGAAATGTGAAATGTGCAAATCTATAGGTATCTCCATCCCAAATGGTCAAATGGACTATTTGTGCCTGACCTGTGGCAGAGCCTTCCAATCTTGAACTGGATTGATCAACCACAGTTGAATACACTGTACCTTGACACCAATGTTGTGATATCATTGGTTGTCTTTGAGTACAGAGGGCAAGAACAATTGCAATAGCTATCCGGTTGGTCTCCCTTTCTCAAGTCTTTCCCCACTTCCATCCATCCCCCATTCAGCTATCAAACTAACCTTCCTACCTAGGTCTGACTATGTAACACTTCAGTAAAGTTCAGGAGCTCCCTGTTATCTCCAGCAACAGGTATAAAATCCTCTGTTTGACTTTTAAAGGCCTTTGGTCTTTCTTACTGTCCTCCATGTACTCTCTGATCCAGTCACACTGGTCTGGAATTACTGTTCCTTGCACAACACACTCTATCTCCCATGCTCTATGCATTTTCACTCATTGCTAGGAATGTTCTCCTTTACTTCCTGGCTTCCTTCAAGTCTCAGCTAAAATCCCATCTTCTAAAAGAAGCCTTTCTCATCCCCCTTAACACTAGTATCTTCATTCTAAAATTATCTCCGATTGACCCTGTGTAGATCTTGTTTGCACATAGTCATTTGCACATTGTTTCTCTTATTAAACTATGAATTCCTTGAGAGTAGGGCCAGGAGGTTTTGTTATTGTTGTTGTCTGTTTTGTTGTGTGTGTGTGTGTGTGTGTATGTGTGTACGTGTGTGTGTGTGTGTACCTAGTGCTTAGCACGACACCTGCGACATAGTCAGCACAGATTGATTTGATTTGGTTATTGATTTGAAGTTTCAGTTTATTAATTTCTTTTGAGACTGCCTTCCAACATGTTAATAACATCTTCCTAGCTTTTTGCCATTCATATTTCCTGCAAATCTGATAAGCATGCCACCTATGTCTTTATACATATTATTGCTAAAGGTGTTAAACAGCACAAGATTAAGAACAGATCCCTGGTATATTCCACTAGACACCTACTTCCAAGATAACATTGAATGATCAACTATTACTTTGTGGATCTGGCCATTCAGCCAGGTCCTAATCTACCTAACTTTTTCATCTCTCCAAAATCACTCCACATTGTTCACAAAAAAGTGTGAGATGTTATCAAAGGCTTTGCTAAAATCTTGACCAACTATATCTGGAGCAAGTACCACTTTCTTTTCTAAATATTCACTAACTGCATCTTGAGTAACATGCCTAGAATTTTGACAGGAATCAGTCAATCTCAGTGATCTATAGTTTGTAGATTTCATTCTTTTCTCTCTTTGTAAAATTGTGATAACTGCCCTTCTCTAGTCCTAACAAATTTCTTCATTTTCCTTAGGGTTTCAGAGGTTACTGACAGTAGCTCACCAATCTCATCAACTAATTTCTTTAGGACCCTGGAATATTGGTAAGGTAGCTGTCACAATTTAAACCCATAAAAGGCAACTACTATCTCTTTACTTATCTTGAGTTTTAACTTCCTTGTAGCCATTTTTTTTTGTGCTGCCCTTTCTAGTTCAAACATCCTCCTCGATGGAAAAAATGAAAACAAAATAAGAGTGAAGCAATTTTGCCTTCCCTCTGTCATTTGTTATTTCATCTACTTCCAAGGAGTGCCTTTGTTCCCATCTTCTGCCTCCTCTTTTTCCAAATAGCTTTTAAAACACCCCTCCTCATCTGAATATATTGAAATATTCTTGGCTATAAGGAATTATGAAAAGGTCAGTTTCAGAGAATCCTGGGAAGACTTGTATGTCAATTAGTTGGTCAACAAGCATTTATTAAACACTTACAGTATGACAGGCACTGTGCTCAACTCTAGAGATAAAAAAAGGGGATAAGCTGTCCCTGCTCTCTAGGTACTCACAGTCTAATGGTGGAAACAATATGCAAATCATTAGGTATAAATCAGATGAATACAGGAGAAACTGGAGATCATCTTAGAAGGAAAGCACTAGCTTTAAAGGGGATTGGCAAAAGCTTTTTGTATAAGATGGAGTTTTGTCTGAGACTTGAGGGAAGCCAGGAAGAGTTGCAAGATATAAAATAAACCCAACAAATCATTGGCATTTCTATACATTACCATTTCTATATATTACCAGGAAAGCAGGAAACTAAAAATTTTTTTTTACAACAAGCTTCTTTGATAAATGAACTCATCTCTCAAATATATAGGGAATTGAAACAAATTTATAAAAATAGGAACTATTCTCCAATTGATAAATGGGTCAAAGTATATGAACAGGAAGTTTTCAGAAGAAATCAAAGCTATCAATTGTCGTATAAAAAATGCTCTAAATCACTGATAGGAAAATGTAAATTAAAACAGTTCTGAGGTACCACTTCACACCTATCAGACTGGCTAACATGGAAGAAAAGGAACATAACAAATTCTGTAGGGAATATGGAAAAATAGGTACACTAATACACTATTAGTGGAGCTGTGAACCAGTTCATCAATTTTAGATAACATCTAGAATTATGCCCAAATGACTACAAAACTGCATACTCTTTGACCCATTGATGCCACTTTTAGGCCTGTACCCCAGAGAGATCAAAGAAAAATGAAAAGGATCCATCCATACAAAAATATAGCAGCTCTTTTTGTGGTGGAAAAGAATTAGAAATTGAGGGGATAAACAACAATTTGGGAATGACTGAACAAGTTATGATTTATGATTATGATGGAATACTACTATGTTGTAAGAAATGACAAAGTAGACAGTTTCAGAAAAAAACCATGTGTTTTTATTTAATACAGTGAGAACTATATTTCAATATAATTTATTTCTTTTGTAATTCTGTTCACTTTATTTTATATGCTTGAAGATATTCTGAAAAGAGTTTTCAATATGCTGCCAAAGGGATTCAAGAAACATAAATAGTTAAGAACTTCTGCCCTATAGAATCCCAGTGTAGCTTAAATTAAAAAAAAATACCACATACACAGCATTTAGTAAAAATCTATTATGTGCATAAAACTATGCTAGGCCTTGGGCCTGCCATTCATCTAGATTGAGAGATTATAAGTAGACCTCTGGAACATGGCACTGGTGTCCCTAGAATTATTTTGTGAGCTAATACTGCCCTTAATCTTCTACCATCCTCCTCCATAGCTTTGTAGAAATGATTTTCTATTCTACATTGGTGTTATTCTTGGATGTTTTGTGTTTCTGGTGTGGAATGTTAAAAAGCCTGAAGAAAGCCTCCAGTACATTGGGTAGCTCCTCTGTGGAAGACATGGGAGTATATGGACAAATATAGGGAAATAAAAAGAGGTTAAAGAGAATTCCTGCCCTCAAGGAACTTACAATCTTATGAGGGAGCCAACATGAAAACAAATATATACAAAGCTACCCATATATAGGAAAAATAGGAAAGAAATGACAAACAGATGCCCTTGGGATTAAGAGGGATTGAGAAGGGCTTCCTGTACAAGGTGGGATTTTATTTGGGATTTAAAGTAAGCCAGAAAAGTCATTAGTCAGAGATGAGCAGGGAGGGTATTCTAGGCAACGGGGACAACCAGAAAGAATGCCCTAAGAGATGGAATATTTTATTTGTACAACAGGCAGGAGGCCTGTGTCACTGAAATGAAGAGTACATGTTGGGGAATAAGATGCAAGAAGATTGCAAAGGTAGGATGGGGCTACATTATGAGGGCTTTGAAGGTCAAACAGAGCATTTTGTATTTACTCCTGGAAGCAACAGGAAGCCACTCACTTTATTGAGTGTGGGAGGAGGGTGATATGATCAGACCTGCTTTTTATGATGAGAACATATCAATAAATCACAATCTGTGTCATTGAAAGCATTCCCTCTGATGAAATCACTGATTCATTCAAATGTTAAAATATAGAAAGACAGGAGTTTACAGACTAATAAAGGAGACAACATGCAAACAACTGTATAAATAAGATACACATATGTATATATATATATAGATAGTTTATTATTTTACATATGTGTATATAAAATTGGTGATAATTTCAGAAGAAAAGTTGACATTAACTAGTAATTTGCAAAGAGGTGTTTTTCAAAATATTCTATATTCTTATTGTGGGTATTGCAAGTATCATTGTTCAGTCATTTTTCAATCATGTCTGACTCTTTGTGAACTGATTTGGAGTTTTCTTTACAAAGACATTGGAGTGGTTTTCTATTTCCTTCTCCAGCTCATTTTACAGATGAGGAAACTGAGGCAAACAGGATTAAGTGATTTACCTATGGTCACACAGCTAGTGTCTGAGGCCAGATTTGAACTCAGGAAGATGAGTCTTCCTGGCTCCAGGCTTGGCACTCTATCTATCCACTGTACCACCTAGCTGCCCTCAATCATAATTGTATAGGTTAAGTAAGTTACTGAGCGTGAGCCTATATCTATCTAACTGAAAATCCAGTGTCCTTTTCACTATCATAGGCATCCTCATCTATATTCTTCATTTTTTTTAGCTTACTTTATCCTCTTAATGTCCTCCTATGGGGGAAAGTGGGGAAAGATGAAGAAATGAAGGTCCAGGGAAGCAACTTACCCCAAAGTGAGACAATAATAAAAATGAGACATAATTCTAACTCTCCATTGGGTGTTCTTTCCTATGAATCGAAGTGTCTAACTAATAATAGTCTGTGTGGGCTACTAACATTTTTGAGGTTTTGTGACGCTGTCTTTAAGAAAATCAGTGTCAGAAATAAACCAGATATCACGATATATCAAGTTTTAAAATTAATTCTATAATACGAGTTGGACCAGAATTGCAGAGCATGCAGTAAGTCATTGATATGGAAGAATGTTCCTTTCTATGATATAGATTGCATTTTATATCCAAATTGTTAATTATTTCAAGTAGTTTCTTTATTGATTCTCTATCATCATATCATCTGTAAAGAGTGATAGTTTTGTTTCCTCATTGCCTAGTCTAATTTCTTTGATTTCTTATTCTTCTCTTATTGCTATAGCTAGCATTTCTTGCACAGTGTTGAATAATAATGGTGATCTAATGGGGATCCTTGCTTCACCCCTGATTGCATTAGGAAGGCTTCTAGCTTATCTCTAGTACAGATAATGCTTCCTGATGATTTCAGATAAATATTATTTTTTATTTTAAGGTAAGCCCCATTTATTCCCATGCTCTCTAGTGTTTTTAATAAGAATGGGCATTGTGTTTTGTCAAAGGCTTTTTTTCTGCATCTATTGAGATAATCATATGATTTTTTCTTTTGTTATTGATATAATCAATTATGCTGACAGTTTTCTTAATATTGAACCAGCCTTGCATTCCTGGTATAAATCCCACCTGGTCATAGTGTATGATCCTTGTGATACATTGCTGTAATTTTCTTACTAGTATATTTTTTTGGTAAATTTTAATTCATTTTAAACTTAAATGGAAAAGAAGGAAAAAAAAACATTTCCATGTGCACAGCATAAAATTAGAGTATTCAATATCAAATGATAAATATCCATTTCACAGAAACTTTATTTAATAACTACTGTACATTGTTTTCAAATCTACTCAGCTTTTCTTTGCTTTCTTGTAGGTTTTCTTTTGTTCTCTGTTGTGCACTTTTGCTTTATTTTTTTCTCCTCCCTCTCCTGATCCCCTGCCCTAAAGAAGGCTACAATGTAATGTGAACATTATCTATCTATCTATCTATCTATCTATCTATCTATCTATCTATCTAT
>NW_027187336.1:966298-981941 GCF_028583685.1 Petaurus breviceps papuanus
TATCTATCTATCTATCTATCTATCTATCTATCTATCTATCTATCTATCTATCTATCCATATACATGTACACAGATATCTATAAATACACACATATATACATATACATTCATACACATATATGTGAGACTATATTATGTATATTTCCATTTGTCATTTCTTTCTCTGAAAGTGGATAACATCTTTCTTCAAAGGTCCAAGTCTTTCCATGCTTTTCTAAATTAATCGGTTCATCATTGCCTATACCATATTCCAACACAATCACATCATATCTGAGAGATTGTATATGAAAGTTTCCCCCCATTTTCTACCCTCCTTCTATTCTTGATTACATTGGTTTTTATTTATACAAGAAAATTTAAATTTAAAATAATTGAAACCATCTGTTTTACACTTCAACAAAGTTCTTGCCTTAAAGTTAAAGTCTGATCCTTCTGGGTCTCCTTTCTTTATATCCCCTCCCCCCAATTTCTTTGAAATTCCTGACCTTTGTTCTTCCAAGTGAACTTTGTTATTATTTTTTCTAACTTAGTAAGATAACTTTTTTTTTTAGTTCATTTAAAACTTCCTTTCTCAGGCTGAATGACCTTGCCTGGAAATAATTTCTAGAGAATTTAACAGTTTTACAACATAAGGAAAATTTATATAAATTGTAAGCAGGAGAGACTGCTCTGAATGGGCAAAACTAGTCAAACAAATTTTCATACAATAATCAATAAACAATTTTAGGTTTTAACAATAAAACCTTAGCTCCAAATAGCTTAGTTAACAGTTTTACAATAGTACATATACATATTTAAAGTAACACTACTGGTCTTACACAATTTTCTCCTCACTCAGGTTTTACAATATACAGTGTAGAAATACAACAATAATAGAAACTACAAGATGACATTACATTAATTGCCTTTTCAAATTACATATAAGAATGATTGATCTTATCAAGTGAAGAGGCTAGTTGACTTCTGACCTCATTTTCTCCTCTCTTTTTCTCATCTCCCCACTTTATAGATGAATTAAGACTCAGGGTTAAATGATTTATTCTAGGTCACACAATCAGTCAGTGTAGGGTTCAGAACACACTGTTTCTCACTGACAAGTTTTTTTTAAGCTTCCAAGCATATTGCTTTATTAAGCAATGCACACCAATTACATAATAAATCTTTTCCAGGCCTTCCTCAATTTTGCTCCCCGGATACAGGGGGAGACACACATTGATGCATTAAAAACCATCAAATAAGACCAAATAATTAAAAGAAAAAATTAACCAGGCTGGGGCAGCTAGGTGGCACAGTGAATAAAGCACCAGCCTTGGAGTCAGGACGACCTGAATTCAAATCCAGCCTCAGACACTTAACACAAAAAACTGGCCATGTGACCTTGGGCAAGTCACTTAACCCCAATTGCCCCTCCAAAAAACAACAACAACAACAAAAATTTAACCAGGCTACAAAATTAGGCAATCTGATTTCTAATTGGAGGAAAGATTTGGAGCTTTCCAAGTTGGGAAAGGGAAAGTAAACAAATACAATAGTCTAAAATCAGAAAATTTGGTGTTCCATTCCCTTCAAGTGTCTGTATTCAATCAAAGGAACATGGAAACAATAACTGATTAACCAGTAAAGGGCCAGTTAAGAACAGACTAATCTAATCCTCTCAATTCCCTCAGTTGCTTGAGATGTATAATTGTCAGCAAAGTCCTTGGATCTTTGTATCGGACACGGTTTCTGGTCAGTATAATCTAGGTCCTTTAATTTTTAATTTAATTCTTTAATTTAATTTATTCTTTAATTCCTTGGCACTGGAACAAGCAAAGTGCTTATTTGCAGCAAGGGAGAGATCTCTTAGATGGTACTGAAGTTGGGGCTTCATGGTACAGAATGAACTCTATATTTCAAGGGGAAACCCTCCATTTTTCCAAACTCATCACACTCAAAGCACATTATCAGCTTATACTCTATCAAATAAACCTCTATGAATGTTTAGCTGTAGCAGACCTTGGTTATGGGGTAGTCGATTTGCCTGGAGCATTGAGGAGAGGGTTTGGGGAACTTGAAGTAGAAACTTCAGGCTCTGCTTACTTAGAGAGGTAGACTTCAGGGTACCTGGGGATCTAAAACTTGCTGATGGGAGTTAGATCAAGTACCCTTTTACTAAACTATTTAGGCTGTGGAAAGAATGTAATTTTTAGGCTGAATAGCTCAAATGTAACACACACTTTAGTAGCTCAGATGTATCCCAGGCTTAGTATATGGGATAATGATTAACTTGTATTTGTACCTTTGTTTCACAAGCTTCTTTTTCTTTGTCTAACTGTTCCCGTGTCATTCAGAGAAAAAAAATATTCTATTCCAGGGATTTAACCTTTCAGGTAGGCAGATGACAAGCCCATGTAGGTCTGATGTAGCTACTGTACCTTCCCTCCTTTTTCTTTTTGAAGGAAGTTAACTCAAATTAACTTCACTGCAGCCCTAGCTCAGTTATAGCCAGGAAAACAGGGAGAAGAAAAAAATCTTAATGGTTCAAACCTCTTACTGTCTCCTCAGCTCCATCAAAGCTGGATGACAGGGGAGGGCTCTGTAGCCCTAGCTAAGAAGAACTGGGACCACAGGGAAGAGAATCTTAGTGGAATTTTCTTTTTGACCTTTTGCTCAAATAAACTTTTCTTAGGTGTTCATTCCTTTAAAATTTCAGATCTACTCCAAGACTTTAAAAGAAACTGTTTCTCATACAACATATATAATACAACTGTTTACCAGTAACAATCATGGTCTTAATTTTGAACTCTGAAATAAGAAAAACAATTAAATAACCAAGCTGGTGACCTTAAACTTTGGTTTTTGTAGTTATACAGAACTAAATTTTTTTTGGTGCCAAATAGTAATCAGAATGAATTCAATTACCTGGATCTATATTCCCAATGATGTTGCACAGTTCTCTTTCTGTGACCCAGGAAAGGGTTAAGTGTTAGTCCTATTTCAAAGTGCACCTTGAAAACCTACTTCTCTTTGATCATTGAAGTGACCCCTTTTCCCTTAGACAGATTTTGGGGAGAAATTTCCCATTCTCTTTCTCTCCATTTGTCTTTCTATTTCGAGAACTTTGGCTGGAGTTCAAGGAGTAGAAGGAGAAGTGGTTTTTCTGCCAGCATCCTTTCTTTAAGAGATTATCAATCTTTCTAGCTCAGGTACAGCATTCTTTTGGCTGCTTGGGTGCATTTGGCTTACAGAGTGTCAGATTTAAAAATTTCTTTACACAGACAGACAGAATATACAAAAAAAAAAAAACTGCAGCAGGGCAAAAGGAAGAAGGTTTCCTCTTTTCTACCTGCCAGTATCTCAGAGACAGGATATACACAAAACAACACAACACACAGACAGTGACATCTAGCAACAATCCACAAACAAATAGACAGTTTAAGATACAGTAACACTTTAACAGCAAACACAAAATTCAGAAGAGAGGGAAAAGAGAAAAAAAAAAAAAACAGAAACCGGGCACTCTGTCAGCATCCTGACCTTGGAGGCCTGTATTTGAGCCATACCACTGCGTCCAGCTTAGGCTCCTACTTTTACCTGGGGCCAAGGGACAGAGTCTCGGTGATCATCCCCTAGGTACTTTTACAGACTCTGAGTACTCACCGAACAGAACACTCTTGGATTGAATTGAAAGAGTTTGGATAGGACTTAGGTTCCAGTCCATTTCAGGAAGCAATGCGAGCCTGGGGCCAAGGAATTTCACTCAGTGGACTCCCCTAGGTCAGACTGCTCTCCTGCCCTCCAGGGAGCCTAGTCCAGCTGTCAAAACAGAGCCAAAGGCTATATCGGTGGGACCTCCAATATGTAATGGACACCGAGATATAAACACCGAGATATAACAGGACAGCTAGGCCAATTATAATTTGATAGGAGTGTTTATTAACCGGCTGGGACTGCCTCTCAGACCGAAAGACAGCAGCGAGCTTTCTGTTAGACATAATTTTATAGACAATGTGATTGCTAGCAACAGAATATGTTTCTAAGGGGTTAGCATTGTGTCTATTGAGGCAAAACATTCTCAGTATTATTCCTATTGAAACAAAGCCTTGGTATTATTTCTACTGAAGTGAAGCAAAGCCATAGTTCCTTAGCAAAGCCTTGGATACAAACATAAACAGACCTGAATCCATGGGAATCTGTGGCATGTTTTAGCAACACAGGTGAAACATTTCTTTACTATTGGAGCCTATTAGGTGGTTTCCAAGGAACCCAGTAGGGGTCCCCTCTAGCAGGTTTAAGGGTGCTGTAGTGTATAATTTCTGGTGGGCACTTCAAAACAAACAATTTGACCTTATGCAATCCCTCATAATTGATCTTTAATGTTTACCTTATATTTATCCTAGATCTTATACATGAAAATTTCCATTAAGTTCTGTTGTTTTTATCACAAATATCTGAAAGTCTTTCTGTTTGTCAAATATTCCTTTTTTTTAAAATTCAGTAGTACATTTTGCTGGCTAAGTTTCCTTTGGTCGTAATCCCAGCTCTTTTGCTCTATGAAATATAGTATTGCCAGGACCTATAGTCCTTCAGTATGGTAATTTATAGGTTTTGTGTTATCTTTGTTGTAGCTCCATGATATTAATTTCTTTTTCTTGTTGCTTCCAATGCTTCCTCCTTAACCTGGGAGCTTTGAAAGTTAGCTATGATATTTTTATAAACTTTCCTCCTAGGATCTCTTTCAGATGGTGAGCAGTGGATTTTTCTATTTCTGCTTTTACTTCTTATTCTAGAATATCAGGGAAATTTTTCTTGATAATTTCTTGAAAATTTTAATGTATAACCTCCATCCATTGCCTTCAGGTCTTCTCAAGTTGTCTTAAGAGAACATCTGCTTTATCCCAGTTTTTGTTTATTCTTGCTGCTTTACATACCTTCTGAGGCAAAGTTCTATCTTTTTCCATGAAGGAAATTTGGAAAGCAGAAGATTTTCTGTTGTATTCTGCCATCTTCCCACAATCCTCCCTTGCAAGTATTTAATTTAAAATATTTGCACCAATATTCATTAGGGAACTTGGTCTATGATTTAATTTTTCTGTTTTCACTCTTTTATGGTAAATTTTATGGCAAATTGAAAATTTTATGACTTTTGTGAAAATATGAAAATTTTATGGCAAAATATCAGCTCCATATTTGTAAATGGAATTTGGAAGTACTCTTTCACCTATTTTTCCAAATAGTTAATATATCAGAATTAACTATTCTGCAAATGTTTGGTAGAATTCATTTGTGAATCTATTTGACCTTGGGATTTTTTCTTAGGGAGATCATTGATTGCTTGTTCAATTTCTTTTTCTATGATGGAGTTATTTAAGTATTCTATTTCTTCTTCTGTTAATCTGGGTAGATTGTCAGATGTATTGGAACATAACTGGGCAAAATAACTTCTAATAATTGTTTTAATTTCCTCTTTGTTGGTGGTGAATTCACTCCTTTCATTTTTGATACTGGTGAAATAAAACTTCTAGTTTTATTTATTAGTTTAATGGTTTTCTTACTTTTTAATTTAATTTGATTAATTTTATTAATCTCCTCATTGATTTTCAGGATTTCTAATTTGGTGTTTAATTGGGGATTTTAAATTTGTTCTTAAAAAAATGTTTTTTAGGGGGTAGAGCCAAGATGGCAGAGTGGAAGCAGGAACTCATCTGGGTTCCTCCATGAATTCCATGAGTAACCTCTAAAAAGTGAATCTGAACATATTTTAGAGTGACAGAATCCATTGGGAGACAGAGCGTGGCAGATTTCCAGTCCAAGAAAGTATACATGTAGGACTGGGCAAGGGGAACACAGAGTGTGTGGGGGCTGCACCAGCATGTACCTGGGACCAAAACACAGTGGTGTCAGAGCAAACTCTGGTCAGCAGATTCGCCCACCACAAGGGTGACTCTTAGACCTCGGCACCACAGGAAGGAGGATCTGTTGGAGCTGGGTAAGAGACAAACACAGGGCCATGGCAGCAGTTTCTCCATCCCACAGCCTGGATGTTTAAAAATCACCTACCTGAACTTCTGGGAGCCAACATGGTGGAGTAAATCCTAGCTGGTCTAAACCCCCTCCCTGACCCTGAAAACCCAGAGATTATTGACCCAGTATAAAATCCTGAAATAGTGGAAGCAGTGGTAGGCTTGGGAGTCCTAGAGGAAGGGTGTGACTGAAGTTGTGCAGAGCCTGAAGTGAAGGGCGGGAGGTGTCCCAACAAACCCCATCTCAGCTGACCAGCATGAGATCCTGAAGCCCAGGGCAGGGGGGGGGGGGGGGGGGGGGGGGGGGGGGGGGGTGGAGCCAGTAAGTCCTAACACCAGAAGACCAAATGTGCCTTAGCTCAATCAAGGAAATCTTCAGATACCAGCACCACAGGCTTCCAGCTGCTAAGCCCGCCCAAGCTCTAGCCCAGGGGCATAGAGGCAGAAACCTGAAGTGGCCAGACCACCCCTCCCCCATACCTTACTCTGTGAGCCTTAGGATAACCCAGGGGAAATACTAAGAGTCCTGGCCTTGGCCTCAGTCTAGACACCCAGAGGCTACAGTACACAAAGTCAACAACCAGGCCCCTAGCTCCCAGCTTGAGAAGCATGGGTCAGAGCCCTCTGTAACCTAGAAGTAGAAATGCACTTTAAAAACCAGGAAATAGGTGATCAAAATGGGCTTGAAGCAACTAAAGATGATTGAACCCTATTATTGTGAATGAGAAGAATCACTTTCAGGAGACACCATTGACTCTATATGCACACCTGACACCACAGAAGGTAATATGAACTGGTCTCAAGCCCAAAAGGCATTCTTGGAAGAGCTCAAGTAAGATTTTAAAATCCAAATTAGAGAGGTAGAAGATAAATTGACTAACTTTTTTTTTTTTTGCTTTTTTTGGAGTGGGGGAAGGTAGGGCAATTTGGGGTTAAGTGACTTGCCCAAGGTCACAGGGCTAGTAAGTGTTAAGTGTCTGAGGCTGGATATGAACTCAGGTCCTCCTGACTCCAGGGCTGGTGTTTTATTCACTGTGCCACTTAGTCACCCCATTGACCAACTTTTAAAAAATTGCATTGCCCAAAATGAAAAAAAAAATCTCACTGAAGAAAACAAATCCTTAAAAAGTGAAATTTGTGAACTGGCACAGGAGGTTAAAAATCCAACTGGAGAAAGTACCTCCCTAAAGATGAAATCTGAACATATGGAAAAGGAGCTTCAAAAACTAACCAAAGAAAATAATTCACTAAAAATTAGAATCAGTCAAGTCAAAGCTAATGACTCTATGATACATCAAGAACCAGTCAAACAAAACATAAAGATAGAAAAATTAGAAGAAAATGTAAAATATCTCATTGGAAAAACAAATGACATGGAGAATAGATGCAGGAGATATAATCTAAGAATTATTGGTCTACTGGAAAGCCATGATGAAAAAAAAAACAGCCTAGAGAACATCCTCCAAGAGATTGTCAAAGAAAACTGTCCTGAGATCCTAGAATCAGAGGGTATAATAGTTATCAAAAGAATTCACCAGTCTCCTCCTGAAAGAGATCACAAATTGAAAACTCCAAGAAATATAGTAGCCAAATTCCAGAATTATAGGGTCAAGGAGAAAATACTGCAAGCAGCCAGGAAGAAATAATTCAAATATCAAGGAACTACAGTCAGGATCACACAGGACCTAGCAGCTTCTACATTAAAAGATCAGAGGGATTGGAATATGATATTTCATAAGGCAAAAGAGCTTGGACTACAACCAAGGATCAATTACCCAGCAAAACTGAGCATAAACTTCCAGGCAAGCAGATGGTCATTCAATGAAATAAGGGACTTCCAGACTTTCCTGATGAAAAAACCAGAGCTCAATGTAAAATTTGATCTCCAAATACAAGACTCAAGAGAAACATAAAAAGGTAAACAACACACATATGCACATGCACACACATGTGCACATAACTTGTGATTCAATAAGAGCAAACTGTTTACATCCTTATATAGGAAGCTGATACCTGTCAATATTGAGATGTACATAATTATCATGACATTTTAAAGGGATACACATAGATAGATGGTGTGGGTATAAATGAACTAGTTTGATGATTAAAACAACCTTAGTTAGGAGTGCAAAGGTATTGTAATGGGAGAAAAGGAAAGGAGGAGGCAGAAAAGAGGCACACAAAGAAGCATAAAAACATACTATAATAGGGGGAAAGGAGGGAGAGAAACATCATATGAACTTTACTCTCATTGGTTATGATTCAAGGAGGTATTAACATAGTCAGTTAAGTTTAGGATTCTAATGTGAAAAGACACAAAAACTCTTTAAAGCAGAGGGAAAGGAGGGAGGGAGAGGAACACTGTATGAAATTTACTCTCATCAGTTTGGGTTCAAGGAGGGAATAACATACTTCATTAAGCATAAAAATCTATTGTGCCCTACAGGCAGTAGGAGGGAAATAGTAGTAAAGGGGAAGGGTAGGTAAAGGGAGGGAAGTGAATAGGGAAGGAATACTGAGGAGGTGGTGGTCAAAAGGAAAACTCTTAAGGAGGGGAAGGAACAAGGGAGAAATAAAAGCATAAATGGAGAGGGAATAGGATGGAGGGAAACACAAAGATAGTAATCATAACTGTGAATGTGAATGGGATGAACTCTCCCATAAAACAGAGGTGGATAGCAGAATGGATTAAAATTCATAATCCTACAATATGCTGTCTACAAGAAACACATTTGAAACAAGGGGATGCTCACAGGGTAAAAGTCTGGAGTAGAGTATATTATGCTTCAGCTAAAGTAAAATAAAAGCAGGGGTATCAATCCTTATATCAGATAAAGCAAAAGCAAAAATGGATCTAATTAAAAGAGATAAGGAAGGGAATTATATCCTGCTAAAAGGCACCATCAAGAATGAAGCAATATCATTACTTAACATACATGCACCAAGTGGTATAGCATTCAGATTCCTAGAGGAGAATTTAAGGGAATTAGAGGAAGAAATAGATAACAACAATATACTAGTGGGGTACCTCAGTCTCCCCCTCTCTGAACTTGATAAGTCTAACCTCAAAATAAACAAGAAAGAAGTTAAGGAGGTGAATAGAATTTTAGAGAGGTTAGATATGATAGATCTCTGGAGAAAATTGAATGGGGATAAAAAGGAATATACCTTCTTCTCAGCAGTACATGCCACATACACAAAAATTGACCATATACTAGGGAATAAAAACCTCACAATTCAGTGCAGAAAAGCAGAAATATTAAATGCTTCCTTATCAGGTTGTGATGCAATAAAAATTATATGTAACAAAGGGCCACAGAAAGATAGACTAAAAGCTAATTGAAAACTAAATAATTTAATCCTAAAGAATGAGTGGTCAAACAAGAAATTATAGAAACAACCAGTAACTTCATTCAAGAGAATGAACATAAGGAGACAACATACCAAAATTTGTGGGATACAGCAAAAGCAGTTCTTAGGGGAAGTTTTATATATCTGAATACATACATAAATAAAATAGAGAAGATGGAGGTCAATAAATTGGACTGCAACTGAAAAAGCTAGAAAAAGAACAAATTGAAAACCCCCAACTAAATACTAAATTAGAAATACTGAAAACAAAAGGAGAGATTAATAAAATTGAAATTAAGAAAACTATTGACAGAATAAGTAAAACTAAGAGCTGGTTTTATGAAAAAGAAACCAATAAAATTGATAGACCTTTAGTCAATATCTCCAATAATTTTGATTACATTAAATTGAAAAGTTTCTGTACAAATAAAGCCAATGTAACCAAGATAAAGAGGGAAGTGGAAAATTGGGAAAGAATTTTTACAACCAGTGTCTCTGATAAAGGCCTCATTTCTAAAATATACAGAGAATTGAGTCAAATCTATAAGAATACAAGTCATTCCCCAATGATAATTGGTCAAAGGATATGAATAGGTAGTTTTCAGAGGAAGAAATTAAAGATATCTATAAGCATATAAAAATGCTCTAAATCACTATTGATTAGAGAAATGCAAATCAAGACAACTCTGAGGTATGACATCTCACCAGTCAGATTAGCTAAAATGACAAAATAGGAAAATGATAAATGCTGGAGAGGATATGGAAAAATTGGAACACTAATGCATTGTTGGTGGAGTTGTGAACTGATTCAACCATTCTGGAGAGCAATCTGGAACTATGCCCAAAGCGCTATAAGTAAGTGCATACCTTTTGACCCAGTAATACCAGTTCTAGGGTTGTATCCCCCAAAAGATCATAGAAGTGGGAAAAGGACCCATATGTACAAAAATATTTATAGCAGCTCTTTTTGTGGTGGCAAAGAATTGGAAATCAAGGGAATGCTCATCAATTGGGGAATGGCTAAACAAGTTGTGGTATATGAATGTAATGGAATACTATTGTGCTATAAGAAATGAGAAGTAGACAGACTTCATAATAACCTTGAGAGAGACTTATGTAAACTGATGTTGAGTGAGAAGATGTAATGGGAATGTAAATTTATGTTGTTGTCATCTTTCTAAGTTTGTATTGTGTAAGATCTTACCTGCCCCTAGGCCCTTTGATAGTTTTAAGTGCACCTGTGGTGCCTGTGGTGGGAGGATTGTTTTTCAGGAGATACTTTGTGATTGGGCAGTGGGTCAAGAGGATTGTTACATTCTTTGACCCCAGAGAAGGCTATATAAATCCTGATGTGAGGCTTTGTTTTGGGGCTCACTTTGAGAAGTGTCATGTGATTTGACCAGACGAGACTCTGGGCAAAAGTTGAGAGCCTCTGGCTTTGAAAACCCAGATGTTGATGCTTCCCTTTCTGGTAACTGACTAGGTATGGATGTAATGGTTGGACAGTTAAAGGCCTGTCCACTTGAAATATTTCTCTGTCTTGTAACTTCTGCTTGTAACGTGTCTGTATACTCTGAAGTTCGGGGTGCTGACTTTTTACCCTGAACTAGGTAAATGATATGTTTGATTGAAGCAAGATTGTTAACCCATTTTGAGTTGCTTTCCTTTAGAAAAGCACATCTAAGAACCTGTGTTGGCAGCCACCCCTACGTATGTCGGGGTGCTTGCTGCTACAGAAGAGCGGAACCAGGAGAAATCTGTATATAATTACAGACACAACATATGTGTGATGACTAACTTTGATAGACTGGGTTCCTCTCAGCAATGCAGGGGTATAAGACAACTCCAAAAGACTCACGATGGAAAGAGATATCCACATTCAGAGAAAGAACTCAAGAGTCTGAATGCAGACTGAAGCAAATCACTTGCTCTCTTTCTCTTTTTTTTGTTTTGTTTTATTTCTTCTTTCTCGTTGTTCACTCCATATAGTCCTTCTCTACAACATGACTAATGTTTAATGTGAAGGTATTTGTAGATCCTATATTTGATTACATGTTGCCATTGAGGGGAGGAGGGGGATGAGACAGAGGGGGAGAAAATTTGAAACTCAAGGGATGGTGGAACTGAATGTTGTAAACTAAAAGTAAATAAATAAATATTTTAAAGGAATTTAGAATAAAATTCCACTACTCAATTCCCCCGGCCCCCCAATTTTTTTTAGTTACATGCCTAATTCATTGATCTACTCTTTTCTCTATTTTACTGATGTAAATGTTTAGAGATATAAATTTTCCCCCAAGTACTGCTTTGGTTATATCCCATAAATGTTAGTATGTTGTCTCACTGTTGTTATTCCCTTTAATGAAATTATTGATTGTTTCTATGATTTATTCTTTGACCTACTCATTCTTTAGGATTGAAATATTTAGTTTCCAATTAATTTTTAATCTACCCACTGCCCTTTACTGAATGTAATTTTTATTGCATTATGATCTGAAAATGATGCATTTAATATTTCTGCTTTTCTGCATTTGGTTGTGAGGTTTTTAATGCCCTAATATATGATCAGTTTTTGTGAAGGTGTCATGTACTACTGAGAAAAAGATATATTCCTTTCTCTTCCTATTCAATTTTCTCCAGAGAGCTATCATATCTATCATTTCTAATTTTTCTATAGTCCTATTTGCCTCCTTAAATCTTTCTTGTCTATTTTGTGGCTAGATTTATCTAGTTCTGAGAAGGGAAAGTTGAGGTCCCCCACTAGTACTTATTGTCTATTTCCTTCTGTAACTCATTTAATTTCTCCTTTAGAAATGCGGGTGCTATACTTTTTGGTGCATATACATTTAATATGGATTTTGCTTCATTATCTTTGGTACCTTTTTAGCCAGATTTAATTTCCTTCCTTATCTCTTTTAGTTAGCTCCAATTTTTGACTTTTGCTTTGTCTGAGATCATAATTACAACCCCTGCTTGTTTGTTTTTTAACTTCAGCTGAAGCATAATAGATTTTGCTCCAGTCCCTTACCTTTACTCTGTGTGTCTTCTTCTTCAAATGTATTTTTTGTAAACAGCATAGTGTAGTATTCTAGTTTTTCATCCATTCTGCTATCCACATCCATTTTTTCTTTTTTTTTTGTTTGCTTTTTGGAGGGCAATTGGGGTTAAGTGACTTGCCCAGGGTCACATGGCTAGTTTTTGTGTTAAGTGTCTGAGGTCAGATTTGAACTCAGGTCCTCCTGACTCCAGGGCCAGTGCTCTATTCACTGCGCCACCTAGCTGCCCGTATCCACATCCATTTTATGGCTGAGTTCATCACATTCACATTTATGGTTATGATAACTGTGTTTCCTTCCATCATATTTTCCCTTGTTTATCCAACTCTCTCTCTCTCTCTCTCTCTCTCTCTCTCTCTCTCTCTCTCTCTCTCACCTTCAATGTGTCCTTCCTCACAAGTGTTTTACACCTGATTACCAGCTCCCCCAACCCACTTTCCCTTCTATCAGTACCCCCCTTTATTTTTGTCCCTTTTTATTTCCCTATAGGCTCTATATCCAACTGAGAGTGTATATTATTCCCTCTTTGAGCCAATTCTGATGAGAGTAAGGTTCAAGCTTTGCCCACCACCATCTTCCCCTCCACTGTAATAGTTCTTTCACACCTCTATTATATGAGATAATTTACCCCATTCTATCTCCCCCTTCCCTCTTTCCCCAGTGTAATCTTCTTTCCCACTGCTTAATTTTTTTTTTTTTTTGGATATCATCCCATCATAGTCACCTCACATCTACACCCTCTGTCTATGTATACTCCTTCTAAATGCCCTTATAGTGATAAAGTTCTTAAGTTACAAATATTATCTTGCCATGTAGGAATATAAAGTTTGACCTTATTAAGTCACTTATGTTTTCTCTTTCTTGTTTCTTTTTTACTTTTTCTGTTTCTCTTGAGTCTTGTATTTAGAAATAAAATTTTTAAATTCAGTTTTGGTCTTTTAATTAGGAATGCTTAAGACTCCTTTATTTCATAAAACATCCATCCCTTCCCTCCCCCCCCCCAAAGGATTATGCTCAGTTTTGCTGGGTAGATGATTCTTGGTTGTAATCCTAACTCCTTTGCCTTCTAGAATATATACTTCAAGTCCTATGATTCTTTAATGTAGAAGCTGTTAAATCCTGTGTAATCCTGACCGTGGCTCCATGATATTTGGATTGCTTCTTTCTGGCTATTTTCTCCTTTGCCTGGAAGCTCTGGAATTTGACTATGTTATTCCTGGGAATTTTCATTTTGGGATCTCTTTCAAGTGGTGATCAGTGGATTCTTTCAATTTCTATTTTGCCCTCTGGTTCTAGGATATAAGGCCAGTTCTCCTTGATAATTTCTTGTAAATTATTTCCAGGATCCTTTTCTCATTATGGTTTTCAGGTAGTCCCATAATTCTTTTTTTCTCTCTTAGTCCAATAAGTTTATCTTTGAAAATGTACACAAAAATCTCTCCTGAATCTATTTTCAAGGTCAGTTGTTTTTACAATGAGAAATTTCACATTTTCTTCCAATTTTTTTTTACATTCTTTTGTTTTGTTTTATTGTATCTTGATATCTCATGGAGTCATTAACTTCCACTTGCAAAATTCTAATTTTTGTTTTGTTTTTTGCTTTTTGGAAGGGGAAAGCAGGGCAATTGGGGTTAAGTGACTTGCCCAAGGTCACACGGCTAGTAAGTTTTAAGTGTCTGAGGCTGGATTTTGAACTCAGGTCCTCCTGACTCCAGGGCCAGTGCTCTATTCACTGCACCACCTAGCTGCCCCTAAAATTATAATTTTTAAGAAATTATTTTCTCGGGGCAACCAGGTAACATAGCGAATAACAGCACCGGCCCCAGAGTCGGGATGACCTGGGATTGAATCTGGGCTCAGACACTTAGCACCCACCCAGAAACACCTGGCCGTGTAACCTCGAGCAAGTTACTTAACCCCAATTGCTTAGGGGTGACCAGGTGGCACAGTGAGTAAGAGCTCTGGCCCAGAGTCAGGATGACCTGGGATTGAATCTGGGCTCAGATACTTAGCACCACACCCAGAAATAACTGGCTGTGTAACCTTGAGCAAGTTACTTAACCCCAATTGCTTAGGGGTGACCAGGTGGCACAGTGAGTAAGAGCACTGGCCCAGAGTCAGGATGACCTGGGATTGAATCTGGGCTCAGATACTTAGCACCACACCCAGAAATAACTGGCTGTGTAACCTTGAGCAAGTTACTTAACCCCAATTGCTTAAAAAAAAATATTTTCTCCAGTGAGCTTTTGTACTTCCTTTTCTGTTTGGCCAATTCTATTTTTTAAAGAGTTAATTCTTTCAGTCAATTTCCCTATATGTTTTCCCCTGTTTGTGTGTGTGTTTTCCTTTTACTAAGCTTTTGACTTCCCTTACCACCTATGCTTTCTTGCATTACTCTCATTTCTTTTCCCAATTTTTCTTCTACTTCTCTAATTTGCTTTTAAAAATCCTTTTAAAGGTCTTCTGTGAGTTCTTTTTGGGTGTGAAACCAATTTACATTTTTATTTGGTGAGGGGAGCTTCACATGTAGCCATTCTGACATCATTGTCCTCTTCTAAGTTTGTGCCTTTACCATCCCTGCCACCATAGTAACATTCTGTAGTCAAGTTCTTTTTTTTTTCTTTTTTGCTTATTTTTCTGCCTATTTTGTGACTTTGTACTTATATGAGAGTTGGGCTCTCTTCTTGCACTATTTGCAGCTTCTTGTTCCAGGACTCAGAGCCTTACTATTGGCTTTCATTGGGTCTCAGGGCCTAGCTGCTGGCTTACACTAGAGGTGGTGGGCTCCCTGCCAGCTTGTACTGGGGGCACAACCTCCCTGGTGGCCTGTACCAAGGTGAAACTTCACTGCAGGCTTGCTATGGAGTCACAGCCTCACTGGTGGCCTGCACTGGGGATAGGGCCTTGCTGTGGTGCTGGTCTTAGACTGCTGGCTTACACAGGGTACCCCTCACCCCTCCACTTGGATTGCACTAGGACTTAGGGCCTCACAGCAGTGTGGTCTATTACTGCTGCTTGTTCATCAGGCTTACCTCCCACCCCAGTAAGACTGAGTTGGTAATTTGCTACCTCACTTCTAAATTGGTTCTGAGATGGTTTACATGATTGTTTGGAGGGGAATTTGGACAGGCTCCAGAGAATTTTTGTTTCACTCCATCATCTTTGCACTGGAAGTCAACTGGCCTGTTGTATCAGCAATGCCATATTCACAATGCCTATAGAGATTACAAATAT
>NW_027187336.1:981951-983975 GCF_028583685.1 Petaurus breviceps papuanus
TGTATCAGCAATGCCATATTCACAATGCCTATAGAGATTACAAATATGCTGATATAATTATCCATCACAAAATACGTCAGGTTTGCCATTTGGGGAAATAAACTAGAAAATTTATTAAGATACCGAAAGACTGAGTCCCAAAACCAGAAAGTGAAAGCCATCAGAGTAGTTATGATATTGGCACAGGTAGATAAAGTAGAAAGCACCCACATTTTCAAGCCTTTAAAACAGAACAGGCTACCTCAGGCAAAGGTCCTCCTCTCCCCACTCACAGCAACCACCCAGCGTCCTGGAAGCACGCTCCCAGCAGCTCCGGCCCCTGGCAGTCCTCAGCAGGAGTCCTAACTCAAAAAAAAAAAAAAAGGCAACCGCCACCAACTGCCAACCGCAGGACCGTTAGCTCGGCTTTTCACTTTCTCTTGCTCTGCTATGTCAGCACGTCCATGGGGCATGGGAGATCTTTAAATCCCATAACCCTTACACCTGTCTTATGAAAAAAAGGGAATCACTCCTATCTTAGACCAGGCTAGTTCTCAGGATAGGTTGTATACCTTCTTTTATCAAGGTTATATAATCTTCCATTTAGAAACTATCTTTCCCCATCCTATCTATTCTGTATCCTATTTTCATCAAATAATTCTAGATTATATATTAATTGCAGAGTTTAAAGGACCTTTGGAGAAGTAGTTCAAGCCCTAAGCTTTGCAGAGGAGGAGAACAGTACAAAGAGGAAACATTGAAGCAAAGTGATGATTACAGCCAGCTTTACTATAGATCAAACCCATTTCTTCTTGCTCAGTCCTCAGCTGATAAAGAAGATGAACAACTGGAGCAGGTGCCATCTATAAATCCTATGATCCTGTGACTTCCCTTGGCTTCCATTTCCTCATCTATAAAATGAGGTTTGTTCTAGCTCTAGACCTACAATACCATGTTAATTTTATAATAGAAAGTTCTATTGGAAACTGGATGGAAATGAACTTTTATTGGTTGAGCACTCTGCTTAAAATGCCTATTTACTATTTTATTATGTCCTCTCCCCCATTCCTGCGGGATTAGAAAGGAATGCTAGGTTTCGAATCATGAAGGCCTGTGATCAAACCCTACTTTTGATATAAAGTAACTGTGAGACTCTGGAAAAACCACTTAACCTTTGGAGCCTCAGTTTCTTCATCTGTAAAATGGGGATAAAAGTAGCATTTACCTCATTTTGTGGCTAGGATAATAATGAAACTTTCAATAGAACTTTGAAGTTCTATGTAAATGTGAATTATTATTAATTATATTCAATCCAATGATTATTTACTGTACTTAACATTACCCTGGTACAGTTCTTGCCCTCAATAAACAAACTTTATTTTTTCAATAAAATGAGAACTTCTTAAGGGCAGGGGACTCTATTGTTTTCTCCTTGAATCCTTGTGGGTTGGTACAGTGTCTTGTAGCTGGTACTTAACACTAGGTACTTTATAAATGTTTGTTGAATTGAATAGACTAAAACTATCTAAACCAGGTGATTTCACTGTTTGTTATGACCCAAAGCCCCTTATGTTTTCTCTTTTGCTAAAGATTCTTTATCTTGGCCACTATGTACAATATTATAGTCATTCCAGGGACCCATTGTAATATTCCTTCTTGAACCAGCCCTTAGAGTCTTTCCAGAGGGGCAGTACAGTAGCACACTGGGAATGTGTGAGTCCTCTGACTAGGCAAGCATTCTAAGGAGAGGGTAACTCTGGGGAATGAATGTGTTCTCATTTGTTTTGGGGGATGAGGGAGGAAAAATCCTGACATGCTTTTGTAAGGTTAATAGGATATTAAGGTCTTCACTACCCATTAATATACCTCACATGGAACCCATTAAGGGAAGCTTGCTTAAGGGAAACTTGCTTTTAGGAAGGCTTTTCCAACTTTTGCTAATTTCTAATTAGGCACTGAGTCACAAGAGTTGTGATGCCTTCTAACTCTGGAAAGTACATATATATATATATATATATATATATATATATATATATATATATATA
>NW_027187336.1:983985-1001637 GCF_028583685.1 Petaurus breviceps papuanus
ATATATATATATATATATATATATATATATATATATATATATATATATATATATATATATATATATTCCTTCTCGCTTGTGAGAAGGAACTTATGATTCCCTGGTTGACATTCTGAGTGGTCATATGTTCAGAGCTCCTAACTGCTCAGATGTAAGGGCTCTCTTGATCCAGGGATGTATGTAAAGTGTATAGCAATATTGCTTTGATTCAGGCAGTCAGAGCCCTGTCTACTGGTCTTTATTTCTCTGCTTGTATTTTCTTTCTTTGTAATTTCTTTGAAGTTCAGGGTGCTGGCTTTTCCTCTGAACTAGTGAATGTAATTAAAAAAGATTGTTGACCGCTTAAACAGTTATCTTTCCTAGTAAAGCAGATCTAAAAACCTGTGCTAGCAACCACCCTGGGTATACCAGTGTGGTTGCCACTATAGCTTTATAACATTTTTTCCTGCCTTGTTATCCTCTAAAGCAAGAGTTCATAACCTGGTGTCCACCAATCCATTTGTCTATGAATAAATTTCAGGGGGTCCGAGAACTTTCATGGGAAAAAATTACATCTTTATTTTCAATAACTTTTGATTTCATTTGAAAATATTATTCTGGCTAGAGGTCCATTGGCTCTATGACACAAATATGTAAAGAATCTCTGTCCTAAAGCAAAGTAAGGTCTCAAGGATGATGTCCAAGTCTCCTGTTTCTTCAAGAAAGCACAGATAGACCTTTCATATTTTGCCCATATCCATCTCCAATTTACTTCAAACATTCCCATCAATTTCACCTCGACTATCAGACCACTTTGTTGGATTTTCTGGGCATACAGAGAGTTGGTGAGATGATTTCTTTGAGACAAGGAGAGCATCATAGAAAGCATATCATGATACACAGCCTGTTGTCTAATATGTTTATGCATCGATTTTGCCCTGCTTTGCATTTGTACAAAAGGAAAGGGAGCAACTGGCATTTGGGATACTTCGAGAGGCTTCAAGGGGCTTCAAGGGGTTTGCATCAGGTAATTTTCTGGGATCCATTTCTGGTCCAGGAATGAAGAATTAGCTTAATTTTTCAGTGATGGCTTCAGTCAAAGAAAACACAACCAGTGAGTGTTTCAAGCAGAACTTTTTTTTCCCTTAAAGATCTTTCCATAGGCAGCATAGGAAGGATAGAGTGAAATCACCCACACATCAACAAGAGTGTGTATTTAACATGGCACACCTGTGAGTGAAGCTAGTCATTTAACTAAGGATTGGCGATCAGGTTACAACTTCGGCTTCAAGGAATTTGGGGACAATATGGGATGTTCTCTGTGGGAATCAGCCGCATATTACCCCAGCATCTTCACCATGGTGACAGTCATGAGAGCCCCAGGAACTTTTCTGGCAATCCTTGAGGCTACTTTCATGCCCTCTGCATGAAACCTCATCCAACCAAATTTCTCCAGAACCTTTCAAATGAACATTGAAAAAGATAATGAAATCCAAGGCTTCCAACTCAGGATAAAACAACCTATAACAGTCCTATCCACAATAGCAGATTATCTAAGAAAGTTAAAATTTAGGGTCTTCTTAAAAGGTTTGGTGGAAGTCTTGGAGTGTGCATCACATTCATTCAGCTGCTAAGTCCTATGGACTTTAACTTCAGATTGTCTCTCATTTCCCTTTTCTCTCTTATCATTGCCATTGCCTTTGTTCAGGACCTTGACATTACACATTGACTACTATATAGTGGGCTTTCATCTGGTCTTCTTGCCTCTAGTTCTTCCTACTGCCATAACCTCTGGTCTATTCTATATCCCCTTAAATTTCCTACCCTTTGCTGGGGCTGTGCTCCTATACTCTGCTCCTGCCCCAATACCTCCTTGTTACTTCTGGAAATGGCACCTGTACTTTGAAGCTCAGCTTAGGTTCTTTGTTGTTCAGTCATTTTTCAGTCATGTCTGATTTTTTGTGACCCCATTTGGAGCTTTCTTGGCAAAGATACTAGAGGGGTTTGCCATTTCCTTCTCCAGCTTATTTTACAGGTGAGGAAATTGAGGCAAACAGGATTAAATGACTTGCCCAAGGTCACACAGCTAGTGTCTGAGATCAGATTTGAACTCAGGAAGATGAATTTTCATGAGTCCAGGCCTTAGAACAACCTAGATGCTATTTAGAGTTTTACTTCCTCCATAAAATCTTCCCAGAGCACCCTAGGCCATAGTGATTTCTCCCTTCAGGAGCCCTTTCCTGCTGTTCTCCAGGTGTCCTAAACCTTCAAGCTTTATTCTAACTGCACAAAGATAACCAAACACTCCCACATCAGTTCACCCTTGTGTTCCTTTCAAGACCCCCGCTACACACACAAATAATGTGATTCCAGTTCACTATGTGTGGCTAGGGGTTCAGAAGAAAGTCATCAGGTTAGCTGATTAAAGTAATTCAAACTGGGGTGTAAATAGCTGTTGGGCTTATCTCTGGGGATATTGGGTTCGAGAAGGGCTTATAACCCAAATGAAAATTTTAAGTTATGGGATATTGAGGGAGATCCTTTTGAGTCAAAGATTTCTAAGTCATTGGCTTTAATTTATGAAAGTTGTATTGGAATTGGTAATGAATCCCTCAGATAGGTATCTGAGGAAAACTGACTTTTTTGTTTGCTCTCAGTTTGTGACTTACCTCCTCCTTCACTGGAGACTGCTGTTCCTCTCCTGTAACCCAGCATGCGACAGAAGACAGTGGCATCCCGATCATCCCAGGAGTCATCACATATAGTGCCCCAGACACCATTGTAGAAAACTTCAGCACGGCCTCTTGACCTTCCACCAGGAATTCTAACCTGGATTTGTTGTTCTGTGGGGAAAGTAGAAAAGATTTGCAAGGAAAATGTGAGGAAACCATTGTTTTGTCTCACAGTCATGTCAATGGGACCCAGGGACAGAAATCCAGGGGCTTTGAACCATGATATCACTATAATTTCACTGCCACCCATTGTTCCTTACACATTGGTTCTGAGATGTTATATATTGCTTCTTCAGATTTGCAACTCTTTCTAGTAAGATCCTCTTGACTTCTTTCCTAGCCCTTTTCATTTGGCATCCCTGTGACTTCTGGCTTGACCCAAAGTACCTTCTGCTTTACTTTGTCCAGGACCATAGACCTCTTTCTCTTGGAGAATCAATACCCTCTAACTCTATTGCTCTTAATTACCAACATATTTTTACTCTATCCACTTGAATTTAACAACCACATTATATAACCTGCTAAATTATAGTGCTACTCTAAAATAAAGAGTGCTTTTTAAAGTAAATATTTTTAATAGAAATTAGCCAGATCATGTGTTCTTCGTGTTTTTCTCATGCCTGGAATCAGGTAGCCATCCTCTCTCTCCTTCTCTCTGGTAGCCTTCCTCTTCCTCTTCCTCTCCTTCCCTCTCTCTCTTCCTTCCTACCTTTTTTCTTCCCTCATTTCCTTCCTTCCTTCCCCCCTTGCTCCCTCCTTCCCTTCTTTCCTTCCTCCCTTCCTTCCTCCCCTGGTTCCTTCCTTCCTCCCTTCCTCTCTCCCTCCCTTCCTTCCACATTTGGTTATCTGTCCAAATCTGTGATTTCATTGGTTTAGAGATATAGTTCCTCATGAGGAAGCTTTCTTTGTCAGATCTTTGCAGATCAGGAACCTGCCCTACAACTTATAGACTTGTTTGATTGGGAACCAAGAGGTTGATTGACTTTCCTAGGGCCACTTAACTAGTATGTTTCTGAGGGAGGAGTTTAACCTCAATCTTCCTGACCCTGAAGTTGGCTGTCTCTGAACTACCTGGCACTCCTTTGGCAAATACACATGAAGTACTACCATTCACTGGATGGTAGTTCTTAGAATTTCAGGGAGCAAGCATTCCCCAAGGGCACCTACCAGGTTGAATATTTGCTGGTCTTGCAAATTCAGTCTGATTAGTTTTGACAAAATAAGAAAAAGAAATGAAAAACAAAAAAGGAATTGGAGAATTGGAGCTTGAGACCATAGACCAGTTCTCTAGTATGCCCTGAGTGTTTGCCTGAGGTATGCTCCTGATTCCTCAAAGCAAAGAATAACACTCCTGGGAGGGAAAAAAACCAAAATCATTTTTTTTGGTAGCTCACTCCTGCCTTTTCTAGCTGTGTCAACACTGAAAGATGCAATGTTTTGATATTTCAAA
The DNA here is from genome assembly GCF_028583685.1 of Petaurus breviceps papuanus. NCBI lineage: Eukaryota > Metazoa > Chordata > Mammalia > Diprotodontia > Petauridae > Petaurus > Petaurus breviceps. The sequence goes on from NW_027187336.1 coordinate 988,147, forward strand.
GTGGTTTTATCAGTATGAGTACTTCCTCCACCAACATAAATCTCAAGGCCTTCTATGCCTTAATTGTTTCTTTAAGCCAACCCACAAGATGGTGACCAAGCTTCTTCCGGTGAACCACTGAGGTACACTGAGCTAGAATCAGATGATGGTTTATGGCTGGGTCTGCCAGTTGATGTGGCTTTTGGGACCCTGGGGCCATCTCCACAACATGTTAAAACATCAGAATATTTTAGTGTTCTCTTCCCCTAAAGGATAAATTAAGATAAAAGTGGGCAATACCTGGGTTTCTTTGGATCTCTTGGGCTCCTGTGATGAAAGAAAATGAGTCATTATGAAGGTAGGTCAATCTGAATCTCTTTTCTTTCCTTTAGGGCAATTGGTGGGGGACAAGGGGAGCCTGAGGGAGGGAGAGGAGATCAAGCTCTCCCTTGTCCTGTCCAGTGTTACCTATTAGTAGTATTGAATTAAATTGAAATGAGCCACAGGAATTTGTTCAATTTGCTTTGAAGACACTTTCCAGTTTAAATTATTATCCACCTCTACTCTTGAGAAAAAAGATATGGGCTGGGGGTGGCTAGGTGGTGCAGTGAGTAAAGCTCCTGGAGTCAGGAGGACCTGAGTTTGGTCTGGCCTCAGACACTTAACACCCACCTACCCACACACACATACACACACACACACACACACACGCACACAAAACTAGCCGTGTAACCTTGGGCAAGTTACTTAACCCCAATTGCTCGCCAAAAAAAGGCCAAAAAAACAAACAAACAAAGATATGGGCTTAATAGGCAGGCAAAAGGGTTTAAGTTAGATCTGAGAAAGAACTTTTGGGTAGTGCAGGGCTATAGGAAGGGACTATAGAATCTTCACCAGAGGGCATTGATTGATATTAAAATGGGATCCATCTGTTAAAGATAGATTTACTGACGTCCTCCCTAGAGGGAGGGGGTGGGGTGACAACCTCAAGCTCTATGTGAAAATCCATCTCCCTGAAAACTTGAAATCAGGCTCCACAAAAACCAAACCCAGCCTTACCCTTTTCTCCTTTTTCTCCTTTGGCACCAGGTTCACCTTTACTCCCCACACTTCCTTGTGCTCCTTTCTGACCTTGAGGACCTACAGCAGAGAAAAGAGGTAGTATGAGGTTCCTATGCCAGTCTTTTTATAAGAGGAACCTAGTAGAGTGAGAGTGGCAAGGAGGAGCAGGAGGGGATGAGAGAATTACCAGGGAATGAATGTTCATTTGCAAGAGATCTTCAGATCTTTCTGTGAGGATGCCAGCTGTCCTCACACTCCACTGAGGTCAAAAGATGGTAGGAAAAATACAGATTGGAATCAGAAGACTAATTATGTGACCATGGGCAAGTTATTTAACTCCTCTGGCCTTAATTTTCTCTTATGTAAAAGGAGGAGGTTAAACTAGAGGATATTTGTCAGAAGTTGTTCCCACTTAGTAATTTATGTATAATTCAGTCACTAAAATTGGTACTGCCTCCCTGCCCAAATCTGTGATTAACAGAAATCAGGAAGCAGACCTATGAAAAATCAAAAAGCCAGTCCAAAAGAAATTATATTCTCCCTTTTCCTTCCTTTCATAATCTTTTTTAGTTCAACATTCACAAAACCCTGAAGAGTATAAAAATCTGTAAATTGAATTAGTTTAGCTGAAGAGTGTCAGTTAAGCTGGTTATTTGGCCTGATGTAGCTCAAGCTGCTTTGCTAGGCTAGTGGTCAACTGATTGAAGTACCCCATCGTCCAGTTTTTGAATTGGTGAGGCTAAACAAGTCCAAACACCAGGACAAATTCTGTAAATAATCTGGATGATGTGTCTCTTTGTCTATATCCAGCTGTTTTGGCATCCTAGATAGTTGGTTTTGGGTAAAAGCCCCAGTTTGAATATGTTATCTCGAAGTTGAGAAGATTTGGGCTCAAATTTTGTCTTTGGGCTCAAATTTTGTCTTAGATGTGAGCTGTGCACACCTGACAAAATAATTTTAACCATTCTGGACCTCTGTTTCCTCATCTGTAAAATGGGGCAATTAGACTGGAGGACACTTCTGGTTGTTTGTATGATTCTATGATCCTAGCAGCATAAGGAGGTGCAAATTGTTTGGAGGGTAGAGGTTTGTGGGCTTCAACAGCAAAGACTGGGTGATTTGAACCAAACCTTTCAGATCGGTGATTTTAGAAAGTCTCTTGCACAATTGGTGACCATAGTCACCTTATTTTATCCAAGTGCAATGTATTTGTACATAAGCTAAACATTCTGACGGCTCCCCTTAGCATCCCCCATCCCTATTCCCACCCCAGTTCAGGATGTGAATTTACATTGTTCTCTTCTGTTTTTTTTTTTTAAGCAATTGGGGTTAAGTAACTTGCTCAAGGTTACATGGCCAGGTGTTTCTGGGTGGGTGCTAAGTGTCTGAGCCCAGATTCGATCCCCAGGTCATCCCGACACTGGAGCTGGTGCTATTACTCGCTGTGCTACCTGGCCGCCCCTCTCTTCTGTTTTTTACAAGAGTAATCTGGGACCCCAAAAGATCTGTTGACTTCCACAGCACACCCAAGCTGGTATAAGAACCAGAAGTCCTAGATTTCCTCATAGTCCCTTCAAGTTCATTACAACTTCAGGGACTGGGGGGGTGGGGAAAATGGGAAGGGAAAGGAGAGAAGGAAGTTACTGGTGTACATTTCAAAGTCACAGAGACCTGCCATTTGAATGAAGAGACTCTAGTCATCTCTTTGAGAAATTAAAATCAAGCAAGTACTCTACCTGAAACTCCCGCTTCTCCTTTTGTCCCTTTTTGTCCTTGATGCCCTAAGAGAAAAACAAAAAAAGAAAAAAGAGAGGGGAGAAGATAATACAACTTAGATATTAGACACTTTTAATCTTAAGACACTTTCTACTTATTGTCTGATTAATGCAGGAGGGAAGATACATAGGTTCTCTAGGATTTTTAAAAGGCCCCTTCACTTAGCATAAATGGAGACAGAATTGCAGATGAATACTAGCCTGTGTCTTCATGTCCAGCAGAACCAAATGGGGCTATAAACCTTGGCTCTCCAGGCCTCACACTCCCTGCCTGAGCCTGTCTGTTATGCAGTAATTCAACAAAACTTTTCACTGCTCCCTGTGTACAGAACATGTCCTGTTGCTGGACATGGGAGGAAGCACAAAGCTTAGGCATATAGATGTGGTTCTTGCCCTAAGAGAGTTTATAATCTAGTAAGTGCACATAGCTCTAAGATTATAAACTCTTTGGTGACAAGAACTGTTTCATTATTGGCTCTCAACACTCAGTATAGAGTCTTCCACAGAGTGGGAGGTGAACAAGTACTTATTAAGCATGCAATAGCCATAAACACAATAATACATGAAGGCATGAAGGCACTGGAGAAGTCTGAAGGGGAAGCTTATGGAGAGGGATGGTGGGGATCAAGAAAGGCTTCAAGGAGGAGGAGATGACATTTGAATTGGGCTTTAAAGGGTAGGTAGACATTCAGTAGACAAAAAATGAAAAGGGAAGACTGGCCAGACATAGAGAAGGACTGAACTAAGTCTTGGAGGGAGGAAAACAGGGTATGTTCTAGGGACAGAAAGTAAACATCTATGGGTAAACTGAATTGAGATACTGTGCAATTTTTATCTCATACATAAAGAATTGAGTCCCAAGACATACTTTTTCATGGGTTGACACAGGGGACTCAATCATGGCATGGTAGCCATTAGGAGATCTGGGTGCATTGCACACAGTAGGAGCCCCACAAGTTTGATTATTTTGGGGAATCTGTGAATCATATCAGGACTAAAGTCAGGAAGTAGGAAGAATACTTTTAATAGAGTACAGCAACTGTTTCTAATTCTGTGAAGAAGAATAATTTCACATTTGGAATGATAATTGTGTCAATATGTAAAAATATTGACAGAGGCTTGGTCTCTATTGTGAGATGAAATTCACAAATATATTGTAATTTACTAGCACTCAAACTGGTAATAAAGTTTGGGGGCCTTAGTTCAAACAAATAGATTAGGAGCCACCATAGAAACATAAAATATCTAGTTATAGAATGAGACTTCTGCCATTCAGATTAGAGAAATTTTTCTTTTATTAAATGTTTGTTTTAAGGGATCACAGTACAGATAATTAGACTTTATGTGAATTTAGACCTTCCAGGTAGAGTTTGTCATTCTTCTTTCCCAATCACAATCATTTTACAAAAATACATTTAGATGAATTTTGTTTGGGGGGGCAGTTAATGAAGACCCTGGAAATGTTTCTGCAGACATAATTTTTTGAGCATCATTTTGTTTGGTACTTAGTATTGAGATGGCATAGTTCATTGGAAAGAACATTGAATCTGGAGTCAGAGCACTTAGGTTCCAATGCCATCATAAAATCATAGGTCTAGAATTGGAAGGGATCTAAGAGGACATCTAGTTCATCAGCTTCACTGCTCAAATGAGGAAACTTTATCATAGGGAAATTATGTGATTGACTGAAGTCACACAGGTTGTATCAGAGGGATGCTTGGAAACCAGTGCTCCTGATATTCTGTCATTCACTAACTATGTGACTTAGGTAAGTCACTTATCTACCACAGGCCTCAGTTTTCTGATCTCTAAAATGAGGGGGTTGGGCTAGATGGCTTTTAAGATTCCTTTTAGTTCTAGATCATTGACCCTGTAACCTTAATATGATCCCTGGAGGCAGAATTTTATATGTGTATATAGACCTAGACTTAGACCTAGACCTACACATACACATATATGCCAGTGAGGACTCTTCCTAGGACAATTAAGTGAACTGGGATGCCTTTGTTTTCTTCTGGAACACCTATAAATTATATTCTACTGATTAATGCCTTTTTTACATAATGAGTTCCCATCTGAAAACTTGGCCTGAGTTAATCAAAACTGGACAAATACCATAGTCCCTTTGATTTGGGGAATACCAACATTGTGACACTGAAAAATATGTCTATAAATATCACTAAGGAAAGATCCCTAGATTGTAACATCTGGCCTCTAGTACTAACTTAACAAGGTATTGCCAGGCTATTGGACAATGGGAAGACCGAGAAGATTCAGAAATGTATCTCTGAGTCATCATAGGAGGCTACAGTTTAAGGATATTTGAATTGTTTTGGGCATATTACAGGAGTGTTATACAGAGATTTATTCACATTTTAATTTCTGTGTTCCTGAAATTGAAAAATGTAATATTATGTTTACTCTGGTTGCCAGAATTAAGGATGATATCAGACAAGTTAGTATTGAACCAATCTTTTTTGTGGTGGCCTGGTTAAATGCAAATGGGACTCATGATGTATGAACCAATGAAAATATCTAAAATTTCTACCTGTGACAAAATATTCCTCTCCCCTAAAAGTGGAGAAGGTGGTTTTCTGATTGGGCTTTAAAGGATGAAGAAATATTCAAAAAGGGAAAAGAGAAAGGAGAATATCCCAAGAACAGAGTATGGCAGCATGAGAACACTGTGTGTGTGTGTGTGGTGGGGTAGGGGCATGAGAGATAAGGTAGATAAAAATTTATTCAATGCAGCTAAGAGCATAAAGTTGCTGGGGAAGAAATATGAGATAAAGCTGAAAAGATAGAATGGTGCCAGGCTGTGGAAGGCTTTGAATGCCAGGCAGAGAAGTTTGAATTTTACTTGACAGATGTTAGGTAGCCACACTGAAGATATTTGAATAGAGGAGTGACAATTTCCAGATTTTTGTGGTTAGAAAGATGATCGGCCAGAAGAATTAGAGGAGGAAAGAAATGAAGAGAGGGAGTTTTCAAAGAGGCTATTGTGATAGTCCTGGTAGGTAGTAATGAGAAATGTATGAGGGTGTTGGCAACTGGAATAGAGAAGAGATGTAAGAAATGTTATGGAGATGAAATCAAGACAATTTATTAAATGAGGAGTAAGGCAGAAGGAGGAGGTAGAAGGAGGTGTTGCTCAGTGGTTAGAATGCTGGGCCTGGAGATAGGAAAGCTCATTTTCCTGAGTTCTAAGCCAGCCTCAGACCCTGGGTCAAGTCTGCTTGCCTCAGTTTCCTAATGAGGAAGATGAGCTGGAGAAGGAAATAATAAAGCATTCTAGTATCTCTGCCAAGAAAACCCCAAAGGGGGCCACTAAGGGTTGGACATGCCTGAAACGACTGAACTGAAGGTAGATGGAGTTTAGCTTCAAGGTTAATAACATGAGAAACTGGATGAATGGTGGTTCCACAGACAGAAATAATGAAGTCAAAAGGTAGAGCATGCTTATGGGGAAAAAATTAATGAGCTCAGTTTGGGGCATGTGAAGTTCAAGAGAATATGGAACATCCAAGTGTAGATGTCCTTCAGGCAGCTGGAGATGAAAGTCTAGAACTCATTAGGTCTGATTGGAGATGGAAATTTGGAAGTCATCTACAAAGAGCTGAATCTGTGAAAATTAATGAGATTTCCAAGATAAACAGTAAAGGACCAACAGAGACTTTGAAGGAACACTCACATAAGAGGTCAGGAATGAGGTGGATCCAGAAAAGGAAATAGGGGAAGGGGACTAGGAAAGTTTTGTGTCTCTAAAACACAAGGAAGAGAGAATATTCAATGGAAGTGGGGTCATAGGATCATAGATTATAGCTGCAAGGAGCATTAGCAATCATCTTATCTAATCATTTTACATATGAGGAAACTGAGACTCAGATAAATTAAGAAATTTGCCCAAAGTCTCATTTTCAACAGTGTCAAAAGTTATCAAAAGGAGACTGAAGATTGAAAAAAAAACACTAAAGATTTAGGTAGAGGAAGTTGTTGGTAACATTTGAGAGTAATTTCTTTTTTTTTTTTTTGCTTTTTGGAGGGCTACTGGGGTTAAGCGACCTGCCCAAGGTCATACAACTAGTAAGTGTTAAATGTCTGAGGTTGGATTTGAACTCAGGTCCTCCTGACTCCAGGGCTGGTGCTCTATTCACTGCATCACCTAGCTGCCCCTGAGAGTAATTTCAGTAGTATGTTTGGGTCAAAAGTCAGATTGCAAGGAGTAGAAGAATAAATGCAAAGGAAGAAGAGGCAGTAGGTATAGAAATTTTTTCAAGAAGTGGGAAGAGAGATGGGACAGTAGCTGGAATGTGGCAGAAGAGTCAAGGGAAGGCTTGTTATTCAAGAGACTTGGTCATTTTTGTAATCAAGTGGGAAGGACACAGTGGAAAGGGAGAGACTGAAGATGTAAAAGAGGAAGTATATGAAAACTGGAGGAAAGTCCTAGAGGAGGCAGGAGGAAATGGAATCAAGTGTGATGAGTATACAAAATTATTCTTTGACCAGTAGAAGGCAGAGAAAGGATGCTGATGCTGACAAGTTATGAGAAAATGAGAACTGAGGAAGACCCTTGTCAGAAGGCTGCCATCTTTGTAAGGGAAGAAGACTGAATCACTGCTTAATTGGCAAAACCAAAGGCTTTCTCAGTCCTCTTAACACAGCTAGTAAAGAGACTGGTTTTCCTCTTGGATAACTGACACTGACATCCTTAATCTGCCTTACTGCCCACGATAAGAGCTCAATCTATGTTTGTTAAATGACTCAATTGTGGCTAACTCTCCAAATGCATTCTGTGACTCCCTGAGTGGAGGATATTGCCAAGGGAATACACTGAACTAAACTCAAGTGCTCTGATGATGCCAGGGGAGCTCAGCTGGAAAACTAAGGATTTTGTTTGCATGATTTTTGTATTTTTTTTAAAGGAAATTCTTTTTTAAATGGGAGAAGGGGTAGAGAGAAGAAGATAGAAGGAATCCAGTTTATGGTGACCTGGTGTGCTAATGATGCAGTCTGCCAGAAGTGCTTATGCCCTGGCCAGTGTGTTGATTTGTTTTGCTTAACTGTACCTTTTTATTATAATGGAAGTATCTATTAAGTATGTGTGTGTGTGTGTGTGTGTGTGTGTGTGTACCTCAGGGTGGGAACTGATTCACTCACAAATGAGAGTGATATAAAAAAAGATATCAGTAAATCATTTCATTATATGATACAATACATATGACTTTTCAAATATGTTGGGTTTCATATAGATTTTATTATACATACATATACACACATACCTATGCACACATGTGGATGTATATGTATATGTATGAGGTAGTATAGTGGATAGAGAACTGGCTTTGAAGCCATAAAGGCTGGGTTCAAGTTCTGTCTCAGACACATATTGGTTCTGCCCTGACCTATGACCCTAGACAAGTCATACCATAAGTTTGTATACAAGCATGTGCATGTATGCATGTTTTTGTTATTATTTGTCCGTTCTCAAAGAGAACCATGACCTTAGGGAGCTGATGCCATGACATGCAAGTGAATTGGATTTAAGTGAGGAAGGGCTGTGCAAAGTCACCAGCCTCACTTTCTCCTCCAGAACCATCTAGGTCCAGTGGCCAGATATAGACCAGGATGACTGGAAATGGTCCTAGATGCTGTGGGAGACCATGGCCTTTTTAAGCTAATGTCATTAACAGGTCTCAGTTTGACTGAGGCGATGCCCACTCAGTGATTAAGGCTTAATAAGAAATGAGACAGAGACTGGCCTCTTTACCTAGTCACATGTATATTATATGGCATATACTTACATGCTATATAATATATACACATGTGGCCACATACATACACATGTACATAGAACCACACCTTAGATTTAGATATACACATATACATTCATTCATTTGTACATACATTTACATACACATGTGTATATACATACACATATAACCTTAAATTACCTAAACCTTCCATATAGATTTGCATATGCATGCATATAGATATGTACATGTGCCTCTACAAATGCACATGCAGATATATATATATATATATATATATATAGTTTGTATATATAATATATGTGTATATTAGATATAGAGCTGGAAAGGATATCACAGACCCTATAGTCCAATACCTTCATTGTCCACATGAGGAAAGTGAGGCCTAGTGAAGTAAGGTGGCTTGTCCAAGGTCATATCAGAGATGGTCCTCTGACTCTACTCTACCACACTATAACTCTCTCCCTCTCCCCATTTGTTCTCATATTATCATCTCCTGGGCCCTGACATAAAAATAATTATTCAGTTATTCAGAACAGATAACAGAAGATATGGAATGGGCATGTTCTATCAAATTATATCAAATATATAATTTGTATATATATAATGTATTATACATATAATATATATCTATATATAATATATATCAAATATATAACTACCAATTACATCAAATCCCATCTCTGATACTATGTGACTTTGGACAAGCTGCTTAACTTCCCTGGGTTTCCATTTCTTTATCTTTAAAATGAGGGCATTCGACTAGATGGCCACTAAGACCCCTTCCACTCTCCATCTGTGATCCTATTGTAAGGCAGCTAGGTGGGGGAATGAATAGAGTGCAGAACTTGGAGTCAGGAAGACCTGAATTCAAAACCAGCCTCAGACACTTACTAGTTGTGTGACAATGGGCACATTACTTTATCTTTGTCTGCCTCTGTTTCCTCATCTGCAAAACAGGGATAATAACAGCACCTACCTCCCAGGGTTTTTGTGAGGATAAAATGAGCTAATATTTGGAAAGTATAAATCTTAAAGCACTATATAAATGTTAGCTGTCATCATCATCATCACCATTGTCGTTGTTGTAAGGCAATATTCCCTTAAATCACTTTCCTTTTCACATGGGACAAGCTAGTCTCAAAAGGCAGTAAAAGTACTTTTGTATAAAGTAAAAGAATTCTAACAACCAGTCAAGAATATAAAATATTGTTGCTGTTGTTGATTTTTGTTTTGATGCCTGGAAATGGTGGGAAAAGAATTTTGGTTTAATAAAAATTGCTAAAATATATGTATGAAAAAATAGTTTTTGGATGTAATTTAAACAGTTTCACACAAGAAAGTGATCTGTGGCATAAATATAAAGGCTTAAATCATCCTGCAAAAAGAAATAATATTGAGTTCTGTCTTATTTGTAAGTAAGCAGTTTGATGGTTTATAAGGGCAGAGAAAAATATTTTTATTAAAAATGTGAAAAATACAAGTATGAATTAATAGTTACAAGAACATGGAAGACCATGTTGAGAAATTTGTGCTGTAGGGTATCATGGTTCTGAAAGATCCAGGAAATAGGAAGTAGAAATTGGGCAGTTAGCAAATGAAGAGATTGAAGACCCAGGTTATAGTATCAGCAGGTAGTGATAAATATATTTATTGGAGTTGTTTGAAGAAACCAGCAATAGGAACAGTCATCTGAAGGAAAGTTTTAACTATGGGATTTCTGATTGGCAGCCTCATTGGATCAGAATGTCAGTTTCAGATATTACTTTTCGGTGCCATCTAGAGTTTAAGTGAGGTAAAGCCTATTTTATTTTGCAACCCTCTTTCCCTCTTATTTGAAAGGGAAAATAGAAATGAGAAAAGACAGGTTTGTAGTTGATGTACAGGATGAGATCCTGAGATTTAATATGATTACATAGAGTCCTGGTAAATGAAGAGTTGGCGAAGCTTACTTGCTTTGCTCACTAAGGAACTTTAGTAAACTTGAGCTATTATGTTGTGATCTCTGTTGCAATTTGATTGGATAATAGAGAATCATGGTAAGTGAATACTAGCTGGGTTTGATACTAGCTGGGTTTGATAGGTGCTACCCAGAGTTAGCCAGCCCAATGAACTTTGCAGTTCATTAGACTCCAAGGAAACTACTATAGAAACCACCTGGTAGTGTTTCCTCAATACCCTTTAAAAGGTACGAAAGTTAGAGAGGATTCTGGGAAGATGGCAGAGTAGGTCAGAAAATTCTAAGCTCTCAAGATTTTCCTCACAAAAGATAAAATAGCACCTCAGGGCAAACAAAGTATGGGTGGAGGTAAATAATAGAAGCACAACCAGGTACCGTGTTTCCCTGATAATAAGACACTATCTTATTATTTTTTTGGACAGAAAAACACCAGAGGGCTTATTTTCAGGGGAGGGCTTATTTTAATGAACATTGACAGCAATTTTAATAAACAGGTAAATGTGAACAAAAAAATGTACCTTTATTCAATAAGCAAATCACTGGGGAAGAACAGGATGATGCGCTCACTGCTGCAGCTCTGATTGGATGCAGCTCGGAGCGTGGCGTGAGTTTCACAGCGGGGGGGTACAGTGCATACAGAGGGTACCGTAATGTAGCGTGTAGCACAGGGGATCACCTTCACTACAGTAGCAATCTCAATAGGGCTTATTTTCGGGGGAGGGCTTATTTCAGAGGAATCTTACACAGTAAGGGGAGGGCTTATTTTCGGGATAGGTCTTATTATCGGGGAAACACGGTATTCCTGGGACAATTTAAGAAGATCTGAAGAAAAATCCCAGATGAGGTTTGGTCCTGGTGAAGAGTAAACACCTCCAGGCTGGGTTCTATTTTAACAAGGAGCTACAAGCCCTGGGGTTAGTTGTTTTGAGAGGCTGCCTCGACCCTGCCACAGGAACTTTTGCATGACTTTGGAGTTGGGTTTTTGAGCCCGGGAAGATCAAGAGAATTTATGCTAACAAGGAATGCCAGACCCAACTGTGTTTCGAAGAGCAGCTGGGGGAAGAAAGAAGCAGTGGGGCAGAAAGCCCCTGGCTGTGGGCTCTTACAGGAGGTTGGAGGTTCGGATCTGATACCAGCCTAGAGGGGAGAAATGAAGATCTGGAGCAAGAGAACCATTTTCCATACCCCAGGACTGGAGGTGATTACAAAAACTAAGCTGCTGCCACAAAAAATGCACAGGCAATGGAGAAAATATCCAATCATAGAAAGCTATTATGGGAATAGAGATAACCAGGGTTCATCCTCAGAGGACAATATTGAGGTAAAGAAACCCCCAAAGAGTAATGGCAAATGGTCCCCTGCCTAAAAAGAATTCATAGAAGATCTTAAAAAACAAAAACAAAAAAAACCCCAAAACCTTAAAAAATAAAATGACAGAGATGGAAAAAAAAAACTTAAAAAAAAAAGAATAATCCAAGAAAAACAAGAAGGTTATGAAAGGAAATTAAACTAATTAAAAAGGAGATTCAGAATCTTAAGGAAGAAAATGACACCTTGACATTGAATTGGGTAAAGTGAAGCCAGAAAAATTATAAGAGATCAAGAAATAATTTTGAATAATGAAAAAATAGAAGAGAAAGTGAAACATAAGAAAAACAACAGATTTGGAGAATAGATCAAGAGGAAAAAATATAAAAATAATCAGACTAACTGAAAGTTATAATCAAAAAAGGAATCTTGGGTCAGAGTCAAGATGGCGTAGTGCGGGCAGGAATCCAGCACAGCACTCTGGGAGCAGAGCCCAGGCCCCTGTAAGCCAGAGGTTTTAGCCCCAGGGTGGCCTGACCAGCCCCAGGCCACAGGGACTCCAGATCAGCAGCAGCCATGGCTGTTTCCATATTTATCACCACATACATGTTAAGGACAAAGTGAGAGGTCAGTGCACAGTGGACTTTGGGACCTAGTAGTTGGAAATGCATGGGCTTTTGCCCCTGGGGAGAGAAGCTGCTGAGGGCTGCAGTACGGCCCCTGCCATGTGGCAGCTTCAGCTCCTGACCTGCAGACTGTAGGGGGACCAAGTGACCAGTCTGAGGGGTAATTGCTCTTGCTTTAAACTTCTTGGATCTGGATTGTGGTCTAGGGTGGAGGTCCTGGGGTGTGTGTCCAGCTTGCCAGAGCGTGTGGAGACCTCAGAGAGGGCACCCAACTAATACCTCTGGCAGCTGAGAAAACCCCAGAGTTTGGTACAATGCTTCCCTGTCTGATAGCAGAGTCCTACTGTGATAAAAAGCCCCAAAGTCAAGTAATTGAGTGGCAACATGACTAGGCAAAGGAAACAAAGGAAACAGAGGAACCCAACATTAGACTCCTATTTTGGAAACAAAAACGAACAAAGCATGGAACAGGAGGAAGACAGTGAAGTCAGAACTCCTGCACCAAAAGCTTCAAAGGAAAATACTAGATGGTTACAGGCCATAGAGGACCTTAAGAAGCAGATAAGAGAAGTGGAGGAAAAATTGGGAAGAGAAATGAGAATGGTGCAAGAAAATTATGAAATCTGAGGAAAATAACACCTTAAAAAATAGACTAACTCAAATGGCAAAAGAGGCTCAAAAACCAATGAGGAGGGCGGCCTGCGCGGGAAGGCATGGCGGTGGCGACACGGCGGTTGCAGGCCGGGTAGGCACGGCGGCGGATGCGGGCCAAGAAGGCGCGGCGGCGGTGGCACGGCGGTGCACAGACACAGGCCGGGAAGGCGCGGCAGGCGGCGGTGCGCGGACGCAGGCCGGAAAGGCGCGGTGGCGGACGCAGGCCAGGAAGGGGCCTGATCAACTCCGAGGGCAAGTCTTCCCACCAACCACAAGGTCCACTACCAGGCCTATCACCAAAGGGCTGGGACTGGAAAGAGCAAGGTAAGAAGCAAAGACAGGGGCCCCTATACTGGACA
>NW_027187336.1:1001647-1036686 GCF_028583685.1 Petaurus breviceps papuanus
GACTCCACACCCACAGCTGAAACTTCAACAGGGAATGGATCCCAAGCACAGAAGGCTCTCCTAGATGAGATCAAAAGGAACTTTGAAAGCAAAATGAGAGAGATAGACGAGAAAATGAATAATTCTCTGCAAACAAAAATAGCAGAATTCGAAAAGCATTATAATGAGGAAAACATCTCTCTAAAAAGAAAAGTGTATGATATGGAAAAGGAGCTTCAAAAATTAACCAAGGAAAATGATTTGCTAAAAACCAGAATTAAACAAATGGAAACAAATAACTCTATGAGGAACCAAGAAATAGCCAAGCAAAACAACAAAAATGAAAAATTAGAAAAAGAGGTAAAATACCTCAAAGAAAAAATAACTGACCTGGAAAACAGATCCAGGAGAGATAATCTGAGAATCATAGGCCTACCAGAAAATTGTGATGAAAAAATGAGCCTGGACAACATTCTCCAAGAGCTCGTTAAGGAAAACTGCCCTGAGATACTTGAACCTGAGGGGAAAATAGAAATCAACAGAATCCACCGGACACCTGCTGTAAGAGATCCCAAACTGAAAAATCCTCGAAAATGTTGTGGCCAAACTCCAGAACTACCAGATAAAAGAGAAAATACTTCAAGTGGCCAGAAACAAACAATTCAGATATCGAGGGTCCACAGTGAGGATTGCACAGGATTTGTCAGCCTCCACACTGAAAGATCGGAGGCAGTGGAATACAAATTTCAGGAAGGCAAAACAGCTTGGATTACAACCAAGGATCACATACCCAGCGAGACCGAGTATATTCTTCCAGGCAAAGAGATGGTCATTCAATGATATAACAGAGTTCCAGACCTTCTTGATAAAAAAGCCAGAACTCAATGGAAAATTCAACCTCCAATTACGAGAAGCAACAGTGACTTAGAAAGGTAAACAAGGAGAACACACATCATTTTAGAGGGAAAGAGGGGAGGGAAAGGAGCTTCGCATGAGATCTGTTCCTCTCATTCTTGATGCGAAGAAAAAATAGCATACCTCATTAAGTATAACAATATCCTACAGGTAGTAGGAGGGGGAAAGGATTACAAAAGGGGGGTGGGAGTGGTTTGTAGAGAGGGAAGTAGTAAGGGGAAAAGGGGAGGAAAAGGGAGGGGGGCCGAAAAGGGAACACTGAGGAAGGTGGTGGTCAAAAGGAAAACTATTAAGGGGGGGAAGGGAGAAGGGAGGAAAAATATGAACATTAATTGGGGCAGGAATAGGATAAGGGGAAAGAAACAGATAACAATCATAACTGTAAATGTGAATGGAATGAACTCTCCTATAAAACAGAGACGGATAGCAGAATGGATTAGAAATCATAATCCTACAATATGCTGTTTACAAGAAACACATCTGAAACAGAGGGATACATACAAGGTAAAGGTAAAAGGTTGGAGTAAAATATATCATGCCTCAGCTAAAGTAAAAAAAGCAGGGGTAGCAATCCTTATCTCAGATAAAGCAAATGCAAAAATTGACCTAATTAAAAGAGATAAGGAAGGAAACTATATCCTGTTAAAAGGCACCATCGAGAATGAAGCAATATCACTACTTAACATATATGCACCAAGTGGTGTAGCTTCCAAATTCCTAGAGGTGAAGCTAAAGGAATTAGAGGAAGAAATAGATAGCAAAACTATACTAGTGGGAGACCTTAATCTTCCCCTATCTGAACTTGATAAATCCAACCTCAAAATAAACAAGAAAGAAGTTAAGGACGTGAGCAAGATTTTAGAGAGGATAGGTATGATAGATCTCTGGAGAAAACTGAATGGGGATAAAAAGGAATATACTTTCTTCTCAGCGGTTCATGGCACATACTCAAAAATTGACCATGTTCTAGGGCATAAAAACCTCACAATTCTATGCAGTAAGGCAGAAATATTAAATGCATCATTCTCAGATCATGATGCAATAAAAATTATATGCAATAAAGGGCCAGGGAAAGACAGACTAAAAACTAACTGGAAATTAAACAATTTAATCCTAAAGAATGAGTGGGTCAAACAAGAAATTATAGAAACAATCAGTAATTTCATTCAAGAGAATGATAATAATGAGACAACATACCAAAATCTGTGGGATGCATTAAAGGCAGTTCTTAGGGGAAGTTTTATATCCCTGAGTGCATACGTGATTAAATTAGAGAAAAGGGAGCTCAACGAATTGGGCATGCAATTAAAAAACCTAGAAAAAGAACAAATTCAAAATCCCCAATTAAATACTAAACTAGAAATATTGAAGACTAAAGGAGAGATTAATAAAATCGAAGTTAAGAAAACTATTGAATTAATAAATAAAACTAAGAGCTGGTTTTATGAAAAAACCAACAAAATTGATAGATCCTTAGTCAATATGATAAAAAAAAGAAAGAAGAAAACCAAATTATGAGTATCAAAAATGAAAAGGGTGAATCTACCTCCAATGAAGAGGAAATCAAAACAATAATTAGGAATTATTTTTCCCAATTGTATGCACATAAATTTGACAATCTTAGGGAAATGGATGAGTATTTACAAAAATACAAGTTGCCCAGATTAACTGAAGAGGAAGTAAATTACTTAAATAATCCCATCTCAGAAAAAGAAATTGAACAAGCCATCAATCACCTCCCTAGGAAAAAATCTCCAGGGCCAGATGGATTCACTAGTGAATTCTATCAAACATTTAATGAACAATTGATTCCAATACTCTACAAACTATTTGGGAAAATTAGTGAAGAAGGGGTCCTAACAAATTATTTTTATGACACAAATATGGTACTGATACCTAAATCAGGAAGAGATAAAACAGAGAAAGAAAATTATAGACCAATCTCCCTCATGAATATAGATGCAAAAATTCTAAATAAAATACTAGCAAAAAGGCTACAGCAACTTATCTCAAGAATAATACACTTTGATCAGGTAGGATTTATTCCAGGAATGCAAGGATGGTTTAATATTAGGAAAACCATCAGTATAATTGATCATATCAACCATAAAATGAGCAGAAACCACATGATCATCTCAATAGATGCAGAAAAGGCTTTTGACAAAATACAACATCCATTCCTATTAAAAACATTAGAAAGTATAGGAATAAATGGAGCCTTCCTTAAAATAGGTAACATCTATTTAAAGCCATCAGCAAGTATTATATGTAATGGGGAGAAGCTGGAAGCATTTCCCATAAGATCAGGGGTGAAACAAGGGTGTTCACTATCACCCCTCTTATTCAATCTGGTACTAGAAATGTTAGCAGTAGCAATTAGAGAAGAAAAAGAAATCAAAGGAATCAAGTTAGGCAAAGAAGAGACCAAGCTATCACTCTTCGCAGATGATATCATGATATACTTAGAGAATCCTAGAGAATCAAGTAAAAAACTTCTTGAGACAATAAATAAATTTGGCAAAGTTGCAAGATATAAAATAAACCCACATAAATCCTCAGCATTCCTATATATTTCCAATGAAATTCAACAGCAAGAAGTAGAAAGAGAAATCCCATTTAAAGTTATTGTAGACATTATAAAGTATTTGGGAATCTACCTGCCAAAACAAACCCAGGACCTGTATGATCATAACTACAAAACACTTTTCACACAAATAAAGTCAGATCTAACTAATTGGAAAAATATCAATTGCTCATGGCTGGGTCGAGCTAATATAATAAAAATGAAATTTAACCTAAATTGAATTATATATTTAGTGCCATACCAATTAATTTACCAAAAAACTACTTTATAGAGTTAGAAAAAATAGTAACAAAATTCATCTGGAAGAATAAACGGTCCAGAATATCAAGGGAATTATTGAAAAAAATGCTAGGGAAGGTGGACTAGCTTTACCAGATTTCAATCTGTATTATAAAGCAGCAGTCATCAAAACTACCTGGTACTGGCTTAGAAATAGAGAAGTGGATCAATGGAATAGATTAGGCACACGAGATTCAGAAGTCAACGACTACAGTAATGTATTGTTTCATAAACCCCCAGACCCTGGTTTTTGGGATAAGAACTCACTGTTTGACAAAAACTGCTGGGAAAACTGGAATATAGTATGGCAGAAACTAGACATAGACCATTATCTAACACCCTACCAAAATCAAGTCTAAATGGGTTCATGATCTAGGTATAAAGGTTGATACTGTAAGCAGTCTGCTAAAACAAGGAATAGTTTACCTATCAGACTTGTGGAGAGGGAATGACTTTATGACTAAACATGAATTAGAGAACATTATAAAATGTAAAATGGATAATTTTGACTACATGAAATTGAAAAGTTTCTGTACCAATAAAGCCAATATAACCAAGATTAAGAGGGAGGTGGGAAATTGGGAAAGAATCTTTACAACCTATGTCTCTGACAAAGGACTCATCTCTAAAATATACAGAGAATTGAGTCAAATGTATAAGAATACAAGTCATTCCCCAATTGATAAATTGTCAAAGGATATGAACAGGCAGTTTTCAGAGAAAGAAATTAAAGCTATCTATAAGCACATGAAGAAATGCTCTAATTCACTATTGATTAGAGAAATGCAAATCAAAACAACTCTGAGGTACCACATCTCACCAGTCAGATTGGCTAAGATGACAAAACAGGAAAATGACAAATGCTGCAGAGGATGTGGGCAAACTGGAACACTAATGCATTATTGGTGGAGTTGTGAAGTGATCCAGCCTTTCTGGAGAGCAATCTGGAATTATGCCCAAAGGACTATAAATACTTTCATACCCTTTGATCCAGCAATACCACTCCTAGGGTTATATCCCAAAGAGATTATAGAAATGGGAGAAAGACCCATATGTACAAAAATGTTTATAGCAGCTCTTTTTGTTGTGGCAAAGAATTGGAAATTAAGGGGGTGCCCATCAATTGGGGAATGGCTGAACAAGTTGTGGTATATGCATGTTATGGAATACTATTGCGCCATAAGAAACGGGGAGCAGGTGGTCTTCATATTTACCTGGAGAGGCTTAAAAGAACTGATGCTGAGTGAGAAGAGTAGAACCAGGAGGAATTTGTACGCAATTACAGACACAACATATGTGTGATGACCAGCTTTGATAGACTGGACTCTTCTCAACAATACAGGGATATAAGTCAATCCCAAAAGATGCATGATGGAGAGAAAAACGTGCATCCAGAGAAAGAACTAGAAAGAACTAAATTTATATCCAGGTGGAAGCAAAATACCTGATCTTTTTCATTCTCTTATTTGATTTTATGTCCTCTTTACCATTTTTCATTCCAGCTGGTACAATCCATCCTTATAACCTGACCATTGTATAATGTGAAAGTATTTACAGATCCTATACTTGATAATAAGCCGCCATGGGGGGGAGGGGAGGGAGGGGGACAAAATGTGAAATTCAAGGAATTGTGGAATTGAATCCTGTAAACTAAAAGGAAACAAACAAATTAATAAATTAAAGTTTAAAAAAAAACAATGAGGAGAAGAATGACTTTAAGTCAAATTTGCCAGATGGAAAAAGAATCTCAAAAGCTCACCGAAGAGAATCATTCCTTCAGAATTAGATTGGAGCAAATGGAAGTAATGACTTTATGAGAAATCAAGATACTATTAAACAGATCCAAACAAATGAAAAAATAGAAGGCAATGTGAGATATGTCATTGGAAAAACTACTGACCTGGAAAATAGATTCAGGAGAGAGAATTTAAAAATTATTGGACTACCTGAAACCCATATCAAAAAAAGAACCTAGAAATCATCTTTCAAGAAATTCTCAAGGAAAATTGCCCTGATGTTTTAGAACCAGAAGGCAAAATAGAGGTTGAAAGAATCCACTGATCACCTCCTGAAAAAGGTCCCAAAAAGAAAACTCCTAGGAATGTCATAGCCAGGTTCTGGAGTTCCCAGATCAAGGAGAAAATATTACAAGCTGTCAGGAAGAAACAATTTGAATATTGTGGAAACAGAATCAGGATAACACAGGATCTGAAAGCTTCTACACTGAGGGATCGAAGGGCTTGGAATATGATATTCTGGAGTTCAAAGGAGCTGGGATTAAAACCAAGAATCACCTACTCAGCAAAACTGAGTGTCATGTTTCAGGGGAAAATATGGTCATTCAGTGGAATAGAGGACTTTCAAGCATTCTTGATGAAAAAACCAGAGTTGAATAGAAAATTTGACATTCAGATACAAGAAGCAAGAGAAGCATGAGAAGGTAAATAGGGAAAAGAAAGTATAAGAAACTTATCAAAGTTGAACTATTTACATTCCTACATGGAAAAATGATAATTGTAACTTATGAAACTTTTCTCAGTATGAAGATAGTTGAAGGGAATAGAAATATATATATATATATATATATATATATATATGTCTATATAGGAGGGTATATGGGCGTATGACTACATATGTGAATGTGTGTATATATGTGTACAGGTATACATAGACAGAGGTCACAGGACCAATTGAAAAGGAAGGGATGATACTTAAAAGCTGAAATTAAGAAGTGAGAGAGGAATATAATGAGAGGAGATGGGGAGAGACAGAATGGGGCAAATTACCTCATATAGAAGAGGCAAGGGAAAACTTACAATGGAGGGGAAGAACAGGAAGGCAAAAGGGAATGAGTCAACCTTATTCTTATTGAATTTGGCTTAGGGAAGAAATGACATACACACTACATAGGGTATCTTTCCCTACAGGAGAGTAGGGGGAAGGAGATGAGAGGGAGGATAATGGAAGGGAGGGCAGGTTGGGCGGGGAGGGAAGTTTGAAGCACCCACTTTTGAAAAGGTATGGGATTAAAGTAGAGAATAGAACAAGTGGGAGGTGGGATAGGAGGGAGGGAAATATAGTCAGTCTTTTACAATATTATTTACTATGTTAATGTTTTGCATTAGCTACACATGTACAACATATACTGAACTGCTTAACTTCCCAGTAAGGGTGGTTGACAAGGGAGGAAGGGAATGAATCTGGAATTCAAAGTTTTAAAATCATATGTTTAAATATACACACACACACTATTATTAATACTATTATGCATGTAATTGGGAAATAAGATATACAGGCACTGGGGCATAGAGATCCATCATGCCCTATTGGAAAAGTCAAAAGGGGTATGGGAGAAAATATGGGAGAGAACAGATTGGAGGAGGGGATATCCTGTGGGACTGCTATTTTGGGGTGGTGGGTAGGGGAAAAATGTGGAGAAAAAAATAAAACAAAATAAAATGCCTGAGGAATGAGTGAGAAAAAAAAGGAATCTTCACACAATAATACAAGAAATAATTAAAGAAAATTTTCCAGCAGCATTAAAACAAGGGAAAAAGTAGAAATAGAAAAAATCCATCCATCACCACTTAAAAGAGATCCTATGAGGAAAACTTATATGAATGTCATAGTCAAATTCCAAAATCCTCAACTCAAGGATAAAATATTAAAAGCATCAAGATGAAAACAATTTAAATATGGTGGTGCCACAATTAGACTCACACAAGACCTAGCAGTAGAGACATTAAAGGACCACAGCTCTTGGAACACAATATCTTGTAGAGCAAAAGGTGTATAAGTTGAAAGAGCTTATAAATATTATATCACTGAGTATAGAAAAGAAGCAGATTTGCCCAACTGCAGAGTGTCAAGTTCTAGCAGACAAGCAATTTGTAGAGAAGTGGTTTAGTGTGTTGCATGTTTTCACAAATGGACCAACAACATTAAAGCCTTCAGTCCAGAGTTGTGAATTAACTTGAAACGATGGGTTTTCTTTCATCATGTAATTCCCTGCTAAGTTCCTGTGTCTGGCCATTCTCATTCATATATACCAAAAGCATTGGTGGTAGACTGTGGCAAAGGTTTATGTATAAATTTTGATGTGTTTTTATCATTCATACACTTACTTTAGCTTATGAGTACTGGTGATGTATTTTTTCTTTTTTGCCTTATTGCTAAGTAGTTGGTTATATTTAGGATCTACAAGTATCATCTTATGAATTTCTGGTTTGTGTAAGTAAAAATACTTTGATGGGGATTTGAATGGTGAGTAGAGGACCTTGAGAAAATTTGAGTGTAATTGAATGGTGGTGGTTCTTGTCTAGGAACTTAAACTTCCCAGTGTGAAAACTGGTTGGAGAGAATGAGTCAGCCCAAAGAATGAGTAAGACCTATGCAAGAAGCATAAAGCACTATAGCACTATATACAACTACATATAGCCCATATACTATTGGGCATTATAGTATGAAATTCTTTCATCTCTCTCTCTTTCTCTCTCTCTCTCTCTCTGTCTCCCTGTCTCTCTCTCTCTGTGTCTCTGTCTCCTCTCTCTGTCTCTGTCTCTCATATATATTATGTACAATACACATATGGAGCATAACAAGTGGATCATTATATGTGGCACACATACCTGTGTGTCATTGCACATAATACATACAGATGTTCAGTAGACAGACAGACAGATAGATGTGAAAGAGCTTGTGACTGAGAGCAAGGAGAGCAGGAGATAAATTTCAAAGGCAGCTGAGTTTCAGAGGTTGGGTGTAAGAAACAAAGAGAAAAAGGGAATAGGAACCATAAGATTCCTGGGGGTAAGTGGATATCTGCCACAACTGTGAAGAAGGTTGCTGATGAGACAGAAAATTTGACCAGACGAAAAAGGGGATGTGGTCACAGCGTCCAGGTAGGAAAGGACTTGGTTCCATCAGAACCTCAAAAGTTGGACCTCAGAAGGTGTGAGAGTGAGGTAGCAGAGCCCAAGAGAAATGAGTACCAAAGATTGTGTAGTAAGTGCCAAAGCCAGAATCGAACCTAAGGCCTTTGGCTCTAAGCCCATCATGCTTTTCACAGAATCATTCTGTGTTGTGCCTTGCTGAGCACTGGGGAAATGGGGAGCACAATACCAGTCATCTCCTGGCCCAGAGAGAAAGCATGATGAAAATTTACATATGTGTGTATATATAGTTATCCTTTCCAGATCACAAGGGTTAAGGGTGCGGTGCCCCCATGATCTGGAAAATCTGAGTAAAATTTTTGGACTTTCTCTTTATTCCAGAGAAAACTTTGAATTATCATACTAAAAGATAAAATATATTATTATTATACAATACTATACATATATTTTATGCATTTCTGACTTTCTAAACTTTTACCATGTCATCTGCTGATGTTTCTTTGCATGTTATCTGTGACTTTTGCATAACTACCCCAAAATTCCTATTTAATTTCTTATGCTGACCCACAATGTATCAAAACTGCAATAGGGAAAATCACAATGTAGGAGGGATAACTATATATATACAAATATATATATATATATATCTGAATTTTGAAATTTGAATTTTATGGCCAACTTGAAATTCAAATTTTATCAAATACTTATTTTTGTCTGGCATCATGAGAATGAAACAAACTTTTTATTATATGAAGATGAATAGTCATTACCATAGAAACAGTGGCTTCAGACCTTGCTCTCATTGGTAGAGTAAGAGAAGGCAGAAAATGATCTATTCATATTCACTGTATATTTGAGAAAGTTTTCTGATTGTGAACTTTAGATTCTTGTTAAGCAATCCTCTGAGGCAGCAGATCTCAAGCTACGAATTAATAATTAGGGAGTAGAGGTAAGTGTCATTAGAAATTGGGTCAGGCACAAGAGTTACTGAATTCTTCATTGGCTCCAGGGTGAGTCTGGCACCCCAAGTCTGCCAGTAAGGAAGATTCAAAGTGAGGTCCACCAAGGAGTATGAAGAGAGAGAAAGAACAAAAGTTCAGTCTGGAAGAAGACCCTGTGCTGGATAATCTTAGATTTGGAGTTGGAAGCAACCTTAGAAATCTTCCAGTCCAAACATTCTGTTACACCCCCTCACACACACCCCTTCATACCCCGCCACACACCCCCCACACATACCCCCTCACAACCCCCCCCACACTCCCTCACACACACCCTCACACACACACACATACACACACACCCTCACACACTCATATACACACTCACATACTCACACACACACACACACACAAAGAGAGAGAGAGACAGAGAAAGAGATGGAAACAGAGAGAGAAACTACTTAGAGGATGGACAGCTCTAGGAGAGGATGAGATGGGTGACAGCCATGTTTGGAATCAAAGCTTAAGGGCAAGGGAGCAATCTTTAGAGGTTAGATAGAAAAAGCTCGTTCTTTTTTTTTTTTTTAAGCAATAGAGGTTAAGTAACTTGCTCAAGATTACACAGCCAGTTATTATTTCTGGGTGTGGTGCTAAGTATCTGAGCCCGGATTTGATCCAGGTCATCCTGACACTGGAGCCGGTGCTCTTACTTGCTGAGCCACTTGGCCACCCCTAAGCAATTGGGGTTAAGTAACTTGCTCAAGGTTACACGGCCAGGTGTTTCTGGGTGGATGCTAAGTGTCTGAGCCCGGATTTGATCCCCAGGTCATCCAGACACTGGAGCCGGTGCTCTTACTCGCTGTGCTACCTGGCCACCTTGAGAAAAAGCTCTTTCTTTCAAGGGAACCAGTAGACTACCTATGATCATAGGATCATAGATTTAGATCATAGAAGAGACTTAGTCCAAGTCCTACATTTTGCAGATGAGGAAACAGAGAGACCCAAGAAAGTTAATTAAACAGCTTTCCCAAGACACAAAGATGGAGGAGCTGGAATTTGGAGCCAGGTACTCTAATTTCATTAATTCATTCATTGCTGGTCTTGAATGAGAAAAAAAATTAGACCAGAAGATAAGGAGGATTGGATACAGCTGGTCCTTAAAGGGTCACATAGTCTTGAAGTTAAAGTGGTTTTCCCCCACAAGGATGGTATTACTTGACTACAAGAGACACACTGACCCCCCACCCCAACCCCACTTCCCTAGGAAGTTTGCCAGTATCATCAAGGTGCCTCCCTTAGTGGGTTCAGAAAGCAGGTTCCTTAAAACACCACAGAAAATTGCACAGTTAATTTGGAAATTGCAACATAACAAAAATCATCTGCGAAGGAGAAAACAGGTAAGGTAGCTGGGAGTTTTTAAAGAAAGGAGGTGGGAAATATTCAAATATATGGAGAGAGGAAGTTCTGAGCATTCCTGTTTACTTGGTGGAACCCTTGATGCTGGGGAGAGAAGGTTCACCAGGCTACCCTCAGTATCCCTTTAAAGACTCAGTGTCTCAAATCAGAGGTAGCTAGGTAGTGCAGTGGATAGAAAGTTGAACCTAGAATCAAGAAGATCTGAGTTTAAATCCAGCCTTAGATACTGTTTAGCGGTGTGACTCTGGGCAAGTCATTTAACTTCTATTTCCCTCAACTGTAAAATTGGTATTAATAACAGGCCTATGTCTAAGCGTTGTTGCGAGGATCAAATGAGATATTTGTAAAGTGCTTAAGCACAAATGCCTGGCACAAAGTAGTTGCTGTATAAATGCTTATTCTACCCTCACCTCCAAAACCCTTTGCCTGCAACAATCTTCTGGAAGAGAGGCGATGGTAGGACTTACGGTGCGGAATGAGGCATATTCTTTTGGACATGGCCAATGTGGGAATCTGTTTTTCTTTTCTTTTCTCTTTTTTTTAAGCAATTGGGGTTAAGTAACTTGCTCAAGGTTACATGGCCAGTTATTATTTCTGGTTGTGGTGCTGAGTATCTGAGCCCGGATTTGATCCAGGTCATCCTGACACTGGAGCCAGTGCTCTTACTCGCTGAGCCACCTGGCCGCCCCTAAGCAATTGGAGCTAAGTAACTTGCTCAAGGTTACACAGTCAGGTGTTTCTGGGTGGGTGCTAAGTGTCTGAACCAGGGATTCAATCTCCAGGTCTTCTCAACACTGGAGCCGGTGCTCTTACTCGCTGTGCTACCTGGCCGTCCCGGAATCTGTTTTTCTTGACTGAAATTACAATTTTTTTTTCCTTTTGTATTGGAGAGGTGAGGAGGGGATGAGAGGGTGAAAAAAAAAGATTTTGATTAATTGAAAAAGGTAAATTACATTTTTAGAAGTTTTAAAAAGGTTCATTTCCTCTCTGCTTTTTCTGGACTCACCAAGTCACTTCTGAAGTTAATCTGGTTTCTCACATAGTTTTCCTTATTGAAATAGATAGGTAAGCTGACTGAGCCAAAGGCTCTAGTTCTAGTCTTTCTGACAGTTGCAGTTTTCAGAGTAAGCTAGGAAATCAACAGTATGATGACATTCTCTTGGAATTTGGTTGAATCAATGCCACCCATCTCACCCCCTTATTGCAGGTGGACTGAGTTTCTGAACCTTCAAAGCTGAGGGGCTGCCCAAGAATCAGTAGTCACCAAGGCCTGACCTGAATCATTGCTGCTATTGGGAAGCTAATAATGATGGCATGGATAGGGAGGGATCAATTACTCCTATACTTCAGTGATGAGCTTCATCACTGATGAGCATCATGGTCTCAGATGTAGTGGAAGTGTGGAAGGTAATTATTATTTCTCCCATGACCCAGGCACAAATTCTGATTGTGGAACTGGAGAAAGACAATAGAATAAAGTGCTTTATGTTCATAAAAGTGCCAAAATGAGACTATACCTGAGCCTTGTGTATCCAGAAGCCTGGGTTAGGGGTGGGGAAAAGGGCCAAAGGCATAGACAGGAAAGGGATCAAGACAAAGGTAGTTTTGCTTAGCTCTGGCAAGTGGAGAGAAGATGTTGCAGTGGCCTAAGTCCCTGAATGTTCTCCCCAGGGATCTGATCTCCTGTGTTCTTTTTATTACCTGAATCTCCTTTATCTCCTTTTGCACCTGGTATTCCCATAAGTCCAGACGAGCCTGGAGGCCCTAGAGATCAAATGAAATACAGAGATGGTTAGGAGTGAGTAGAGGTGGCCTTTAAGAGTCACCATAAAAACTGAGAGATGGAGAGCAGTAGAAGGTATACTTGTTGAAGACAGGAACTGTCCGGGTTTTGATTTTGTACCTTCAGCCCCAAGCTCAGTGCCTGGCACAATGTAAGCCCTCACCAGGTGCCCATGGAGTTGAACTGAATTACCTGGTGGTCCAGGACGGCCATTTTGGCCAGGTTCTCCCTTGGCACCAGAAACTCCTGGCAAACCTGGTGTTCCAGAGATACCCTTGGCTCCAGGCTGACCTGAAAATAAATAAAGCCTTCAAGTTAGTGGTCATTTTAGTGAGGTTGTTGAATAAATTTAAGAGATACGCTTTTTGCTCTTGTCCTCAGAGGTCAAGGATTTGTCCTTCCTCACCTTTAAACTTCCCAGAACACACCTTTAAACATCTCACTTCAGAAAGCTTCAGCTGTGACTCAACTGCCCTCTAGTAAAGATATTCATGGGGATTTGTTTACTCATTTTTTAAAATCTACTGGCAGATCAAGTCCTTGTAGGACTTAGTGCTTGTTAGAGCCCATGCTTTGTATTTTGATTGCACTGTCTTCCCTTGCAAAAGAAAGATGAAAACATAATAGAGAATATCAATCAGTCAGGCCCCCTGTTTGCTTCTCAGATCCTCTAGAGGAACTAGACTTTTTAGAAACCCTAATGTCTATAGAGAGTATCTCTGGGTTAATTGTACATGGAAAACACACACACACACACACATACACACACAGATGAATGCTGAAATAGAGAGGGTTTCTCAGGTTGACCCTGAGCTGGGGTTCTGTTCAGTAATCAGGCTGCTTTGGGGTCTTGATAAATATCAGATGTTAGCAATGGTGGCTAGAATAAAGCTAATACAGACATTATTCTTTCTCCCAGCTCCTACCTGGCTCTCCTTTTGGCCCAGGGGACCCGTTCATTCCTGAAATTAACAAAAAAAAGTTTTTCAGGCAACCTTTCCTACAGAGTCACCTTAATGAAAAATGGGGGTACCTGATCATATGACATCTTACCAGCTTTGCCTGGTTCCCCAGCCATGCCCTGTAAGCCAGGTGATCCTGGATGTCCCATCATACCTATATCTCCTTTCTGGCCCACTTCCCCTTTGCTTCCTAGGAAAACAAGAAAACACAAGTTAGACTAACTCAGAGGACAATGATGACATCTGTCCTTTTATTTTTTTTGTATGTGTGTACTGTTTCTAATCCATTAATTAATTTATTCATTTTCAACCCGCATTCATGAAATACGTGCTATGTAGCCCATACCATGCTAGATTCTAGAAATAAAAAGATACAAATGAAAAGAATCTCTGTCCTCAAGGTGGTTACATTCTATTGGGGAAAGGAAGAAACAGAAAATACAGAAAGAAGTAAATATGAAATATATGCAAAGATAATACCATTAGAATCTAAGCTCCTCAAAGTCCAGGGCTATTTATTTCACTTTCATCTGTGTGTTTTGAGTGCTTAGCATGGTGCTGGGCACACAGAAGCACTTAATACAGTAATGTGTGTGTGCCTGGGTGGTGGGGAGATAGTGGGCCCTGGCAACTTGGGAAATCAGAAAAAGTCTTACATAGGAGAAGACACTTGAACTGAAGTCTAAGGAAGCCAGGGTTCTCAGCAGTGAGGAGGATGTACCCTCCAGGCCATGGGGGATGATCTACTTAAAGGCCGCCCCACACAAAATGGAATGACAAATTCAGGCAACACAGGTCATGAGTGTTTGAAAAAAAAGTATATGAATGGTGATAACATGATTTAAGTCAGGAAAAGGTAGCCTTTGTAATCATGAGAACCAGAATATGAAGGGATTCAAGAGCCAAACAGAGGAATTTATTATATTTGATCTCAGAGACAATAGGAAGCCCCTGTTACTTCTTGATTGGGGGTGACATAGTCAGATCTCTGCTTTAAGGAATAGCATTCTGGGAGTTATGTGAATAGTAGATTCAGAAAGGGAAAGAGGTAAAGGCAGAGAGCCTAATTAGGATGCTCCTGTAATAGTTCGGAGGTGATGAAGGGCTGGACTAAGGTGATAATGGCTGTTTAAGTTGGAAGGGGATGGCAATGCAAGAGAAATTGTGGAAGTACGATCAATATGATTTGACAACTTGATTTTATGGGTAAGGGAGAGTGAAATCAAGGATTATGCTAAGGTTGTAAACCTGGAGGGACCAGAACAATGTTAGTGCCCTCAATGGAGAGAGAAAAGTGAGGAAGATAGGAGGGTTTGGACTAGATACAGAAACCTGAGTGTCAGCTGCATGAGCTGATGAGATTATAAGAGAGTAATAATAATAATAATAGATTGCATTTATATAGTGATTTAAGGTTTTCAAAGTGCTTTACAAATATTTCTCATTCTCACCACAAGGTATTTGCATCCATTTTACAGATGAGGAAACTGAGGCAGGCAGAGGTTGAATAACTTGCCCAGGGTCACATAGCTAGTAAGTGCCTGAGGTGGGATTTGAACTCAGGCCTTCCCAATTCCTGGTCCAGTGCTCTATCCACTATAAGGGCATAGGGAGTGAAAATAAAAGGATAGAGCCTTGTAGTTAAGAGATGAGACATGAATGATAATTCAAGAAAGGAGAATGAGTTAAGCAAACTAAGAGAGAGAAGGGTCAGGGGAAAAAAAACAATCAGGGAGAATAGTATCCAGAAGAAGAGGGCCAAGATGAAAACTGAGAAAAGGACATGAGATTTGGAATTTAAAAGATCATCAGTAAACTTGGAAAAAACACTTTGAGTTGAATGGCATGGCCCAACATCTGACTGGATGCAAGGTGCAAGAGGAAAGGGATCTACACAACTTTTCTCTAGGTATTTGGCTGTGAAAAGGAGGAGAGGGTATAGGGTATAGCCTAAGGGGATTGTAAGGTCAATGGAAGTTTGGGATTTGTTTAGTTTTTTAAGGATGGGAGTGACTTGGACATTTTTTGTAGGCATTAGGAAAGGAGCTAATATATAGGGAGAGATGAAAATCACAAAGGAGATGTTTAGTGGTGAGCTGTTGGAGGAGAGGAGGGAGGAGCATTAGGTCAAGAGCACAAGCAGAAGGACCATTTTTTTATTAGAAATTGGAAGAAAGGATGAAAGAATGCATGTTCAATGTTACTGCCTTTGAGATATGTGACAGGTGAGGACAGGAGATTCATACTCAGTAATGATTTTTCAGTAAAGTCTAAGACTAGATGACTCACTGAGAGACATGAGGAGGGATGCTGTGGTGGACTTGAGGAGAAGAGAAGGTTCAAACCAGCAGAGATACAGGGAGTGTGATAGTCAATTAGGGAAGAGAAACTGAGGAAGGAATTAAGGATGCTGATGAACTGGGTAGCCACAGTATTTAAGAATACTAGCATATGAACTGAAGTCCCAAAACAACTATTTGTAGTCTAAGCATTGTTTACTACTACCTAAGTTCATCCCCCTCATTTTACTTAGCTCTCTGCCCCCTCCAGGTTTGGCAACTGTGACCCAGAGAGATGATGTGACTCTCCCAAGGTCACATAGTTGGTTACCAAGCTGGGACCAGACCACAAATCTCTGCTTCTGTACTCTGCATAAATAACAATAACTGACATTTAAAAGGGCTCTTTAAAATATGCAAAACATTTCATACATTATTACATTTGAATCTCACA
This sequence comes from Petaurus breviceps papuanus, assembly GCF_028583685.1. NCBI lineage: Eukaryota > Metazoa > Chordata > Mammalia > Diprotodontia > Petauridae > Petaurus > Petaurus breviceps. The sequence continues at coordinate 1,018,129 of NW_027187336.1, forward strand.
ATGACAGGTAAGTACTGAAGATATTTTCCTCATTTTGTTGTTCAATCTTCTTGACTCCATTTGTGGTTTTCTTGGCAGAGATACTGGAGTGGTTTGCTATTTCTTTCTACAACTCATTTTGCAGATGAGGGAACTGAGGCCCACAGAGTGAAGTGACTTGCCCAGGTTTACATAGCTAGTATGTGGCTGAGGCCAGATTTGAACTTAGGAAGATAAGTCTTCCTGACTCCAGGTCTGGCACTCTCTCCACTGTGTCACCTAGCTGCCCCCTCATTTTACAGATGTGAAACTTAAGACTCAGCTAATGCCAGAGATGGAGTTAGAATTCAATTCTCCTTAACTCCATGTCTAGTGCTCTATCCACTATACCATGCTATAAAAGATAAAGTCCTTGTCCTTAAAGAACCTCCAATCTATTTGGGGACCTACTACTAAATGCATGTAAAGAAGGTCACCAGCGGAGACCAGTCAACTTGATGGTGTTAAAGGATGAAGTCATTATTTGCAACTTAAATTATGGCTTCTTCATAGATGTGAAAAGTTTGATCATATCTCCTGATTATGTGAGAATGTCCAAATATCTAAGTGTTCCCAGTATAGTGAGTGGATAGAGTGCTGGACTTGGGAGCCAGGAAGGCCTAGGTTAAAATTCTGCTTCTGTGACTTATAAGCTGTATGACCCTGGAACAAATTACTTAAACTCTTTCCAGACATTCCCTATGACCCCATTCTTTTGTATGGTTTATGACAAACTAGATTCAATTTCTTTATCTGTAAAATAAGGGGGATTTGATGGCTTCTAATCCTGTGATACATAAAATGGTGATACTGATGCCTATAGTACCTACCCTACAGGGTAGTTGTAAGGCTCAAATAGACAAAGGATATAAAGAGCTTTGTAAAGGGTTATGTAAATCTCTATTATTATTCTTTGGTCCGGGTCTATGATTTCAAAGGTATGAGGAACTTCTGGTAGGAAAGCTCCACTTATTAATGAAGATCAGAAATTATTTTGTAAATTACAGACTTAGGGAGATGCCCAGAGCACTGAGGGGTTAACTGATTTGCCATTGGTCACAGAGACAGGACATGAACTTTGGTCTTCCTGACTTTGTGGCTGGCCTTCTGTTCAGATTTGATGCTGCCTCTCACAGGTCCGGACTATTCTAATTAATGCCATCATTATTAGCCTCATTGGTTACATGGTGCTTGGAATGATTTAAGTGGCTTAAGAAGTTTGAGCCTTGCAAGCCTATAAGGGTGCAGAGATTGCTACTAGGGTAAGGTCTCAATAGCGCTCCTCCACCAAATAATCCTCAAGTACAAGGTTAAACAACAACACAGAAGTTAATAAGAAGACAGAAGGGAGAGGGATGTGATAAGACAGCACATGATTCATTGCCCACATTGAGTAGCACAGGCAGGAAGTGCTATGAGTTCTAAGCAATCAGCCGTTCACCTTATGAGAAACCAGATCTTCAGGTGCAATCTGTACTCCCAAACTCATCTTAGACTCTGAATTTCTAAAATTAATTAAAAAAAAGTGAAATCTAGGGACTTCATGTACATATATCTGAAAGGATAGGAGTAAATGCAAGACTCAAAACATTCAGAGAATTTTTTAAAAAAGTAAATGGTTGTGTTTCCTTTCTATTTTCCCAGAGCACCTTGATTTCAAACTTTCCACTCATCATCATTCAAAGCTCATTTACATTAGGTCTGTCCTTTTCTCATCCCTTGCTCTCACTCATATCAATAGGAATGAGGAGGGGGTTGGGAAGCTCCCCAGCCAAGAAGATTTTTAGGCTTAATTTCAGCAACTCACTTGAAATAAGGACCCTACAGGAAGAGTGGCTACTCTCAGATGGGTTTCCCTCTTTCTTTTGAGCCACAGGTTTTGTTTGACACGGTTCAATTTTATCAATTTATAGCCTGGAAAACCCTTTAGAAACAAACGTCTGTGTAATACTTGCTACAGGTAAAATTTCATAATTATGAACTAGCTGGGAACTCCACTCTGGTTTGTCATAAAAGACTTGGTTTAAAATATTTTCCATTTATACAAATCACATTCTCATTTTTGTAAGACCTAGAGAGCAAAATGTTGATATCCAGCCTCTGTGTAGTAAAAAGGCAGGAGAAGAAGTTATCTCTGAACTCTACATGTATAAGAGCCTTTGCAGGGCAGGGGGGAGCAGGGTTCAAAGAGATTGTGTCATGCCTCAATAAGCTGCTTCATTTGGGATTTTAGGTGTGTTTTGTTCGGGGAATCCAAACCTGATTGGAGGAGAAGTTGAGGGTCATTGGTTCTATGATGGTGGAGCAAGAGAAACTGAAATGGTACAGCTCCAGTTAAACTTTCCTATCTCTGCAATGCAATAGACAATCTATCCAATTATTGAGAAGGACTCCTTACATGGACAGGGATTTAACAAATCATTGTTACTAGGTATGGCTCATTAACCAAGGAGATGGAAATTTCAAAAACAAAGCAAAACCACAACTCCATTTGATGGCCACTTCTTTACATTGGCATGGAATTTTGTCTGTATTGATATGAATTCCATCTCTTTCAAAAAAGAAATCAGAACATTAAATATGTAGAAAGGCCAGAGACAGAGAATCATAGCATGGTAGAGTTGGAAGGAAATTGACTTGGGTTATTTAGTCCATCCCTCTTATTTTGGAGATGAAGAAACCAAGGCCCCTTAGGTAGGCTGCTCTCTTATACATCCCCATATTGGCAGAAGTGAGACAGGAACCCAATTCCTCAATTGGGTTGACTCAATTCAATTAATCAGTAAACATTTATTAAGCACCTACTATGTGCAAGGCACTGTTCTAAATGCTGGGATTTGATTCCATAATAATACTATGCAAAGATTAGAAGGGAAGCAGGAAACTGGAAAAGAATTTTTACAACCAGTGTCTCTGATAAAGGCCTCATTTCTAAAATATATAGAGAAAGGCAGCTAGGTGGCGAAGTGAATAAAGCACTGGTCCTGGAGTCAAGAGGACCTGAGTTCAAATCCAGCCTCAGACACTTAATGTTTACTAGCTGTGTGACCTTGGACAAGGCACTTAACCCCAAATGTCCTACCTCCCTCCCTTAAAAAAATGGCAGAAAATAAAATATAGAGAGAACTGAGTCAAATTTATAAGAATACAAGTCATTTCCCAATTGATAAATGGTCAAAGGATACGAACAGGCAAATTTCAGATAAAGAAATTAAAGCTATCTATAGGTACATGAAAAATGCTTTAAACCACTGTTGATTAGAGAAATGCAAGTCAAAACAACTCTGAGGTGCTACATCACACCTATCAGATTGGCTAACATGACAAAACAGGAAAATGATAAATGCTGGAGAAGATGTGGGAAAATTGGAATGCTAATTCAGTATTGGTGGAGCTGTGAAGTGATTCAGCCATTCTGGAGAGCAATTTGGAACTATGCCCAAAGGGTTATAAAAGTGTGCATACCCTTTGACCCAGCAATACCACTTCTAGGACCGTATCCCAAAGAGATCATAAAAATGAGAAAAGGACCCACATGTACAAAAATACTTATAGCAGCTCTTTTTGTGGTGGCCAATAACTGGTAATAGAGGGAAGCCCATCAATTGAACAAGTAGTGATAATATGAATGTAATGGAATATTATTGTGCTATAAGAAATGATGAACAGGTAGACTTCAGAAACATCTGGAAAGACTTATATGAACTGATGCTAAGTGAAGTGAGCAGAACCAGGAGAACATTGTACACAGTAACAGCCACAGTGTGTGATGACTGACTTTGATAAACTTGGCCCTTCTCAGCAATGCAAGGATCTGGGACAGTTCCAAAGGACTTATGATGGAAAATGCTATCCACATAGACAACGGAGGGTTTGGGAGGATCAAGGTTGGGAGCTAGCTGGACAAAGGAGGGATAGGCTAGTAACAGAGGCTTATGGTCTCAGGCAAATGCCTCATCTAATAGGAAGATTCGATCAGAGTTCAAGGGGGTTCCCAGAGCCTGTACCTCATCAGTTTCAGAGTCAGAGGACAGAAGGGAATATCTAAAAGCAGTATTGAAAAGGTGGAAGGACCTGGTTACAAACTGAATGGCAAGTAATGACCTAGGACTTGGAATTCCCCACTAGATTTCCTCAAATTGAGAAAAACACAGATCTTTCATGTATTCACTGAATGACATGTTTACAAAAGGAGTTGGTTATCTGCATACATGCTTGTGTCCCAAAGTGACTTCCCCAAGTTTTCCAGATGGCAGAGTAGAAACAGGACTTCCCCACAGCTCCCGCTTCCACCTCCTCCAATTCATGTAAAAAATGACTCTAAACAAACTTTGGAACTACAGAACCCACAAAATGACAGAGAGAAGCTAACTTCCCACTGAAGACAGTCCAGTAGGCCATCAGGAAGGGGCCAGTGAAGCTCTGGGAGCCAAGCCCAGCCCCATGTGAGCCAGATGTTTTAGCCTCAGGGAGGCCACAACCAGCCACCAGCTGGAGGGACTTTAGATCACCCGAAGCTCTGGCACTTTCCAGAATTATCAACCCATAGATGCAAAGGACGAAGTGAGAGGTCAGTGCAGTGTGGACTTTGGGAACTTGAGTTCAGGAGTGTGGTCAGGCCTTTGCCCCCTGAAGGGAGAAATAGCTGAGGTATGGTGGCCACAGCCGCATGGCTGCTTCAGAGCTCCTGGCCTGTAGATTGTAGGGGGACCAAGCATCCAGTCTGAGGGGTAATTGTTCTTGCTTTAACCTGCTTGGATCTGGGTTGCTATCTAGGGTGGAGGTCCTGGGGTGTGGAACCAGTTTTCCAAAGCCTGTGGAGGCTTCAGAGAGGGCACCCAACTAATAGCTCCAGCAGCTGGAAAAACGCCAGTGATTTGGGACAAAGCTCCCATCTCTGGTAGCAGAGTTCTACTGTGGCAAAAAGCTCAAAAGTCAAGTAATTGAGTGGCAAGATGAGCAAGCAAAGGAAGCAAAGCAACCAGAGCAATTCGACATTAGACTCCTATTTTGGGGACAAAAAGGATCAAAGCGTTGAACAGGAGGAATACAATGAAGTCAGAACTCCTGCACCAAAAGCTGAAGTGGAGGAAAAATTGGGAAGAGAAATGAGAATGATGCAAAAAAAAATTATGAAATGAGAGTCAACAACCTGACTGAAGAAAATAACACCTGAAAAATAGACTAACTCAAATGGCAAAAGAGGCTCAAAAACCAATGAGGAGAAGAATGCCTCAAAAAGCCAAATTTGCCAGATGGAAAAAGAATCTCAAAACTCACTGAAGAGAATCATTCCTTCAGAATTAGATTGGAGCAAATGGAAGTAATGACTTTATGAGAAATCAAGATACTATTAAACAGATCCAAACAAATGAAAAAATAGAAGGCAATGTGAAGTATCTCGCTGAAAAAACCACTGACCTGGAAAATAGATCCAGAACATATAATTAAAAATTATTGGACTACCTGAAAGCCATGATCAAAAAAAGAACCTAGAAATCATCCTTCAAGAAATTCTCAAGGAAAATTGCCCTGATGTTTAGAACCAGAGGGTAAAATATAGGTTGAAAGAATCCACTGATCACCTCCTGAAAAAGATCCCCAAAAGAGAACTCCTAGGAATATTATAGCCAGGTTCTAGAATTCCCAGATCAAGGAGAAAATATTACAAGCAGTCAGGAAGAAACAATTTGAATATTGTGTAAACACAATCAGGATAACACAGGATGTGACAGCTTCTACACTGAGGGATTGAAGGACTTGGAATATGATATTCTGGAGTTCAAACGAGCTGGGATTAAAACCAAGAATCACCTACTCAGCAAAACTGAGTATCATGTTTCAGGGGCAAATATGGTTATTCAGTGGAATAGAGGACTTTCAAGCATTCTTGATGATAAAACCAGAGTTGAATAGAAAGTTTGACATTCAGATACAAGAAGCATGAGAAGGTAAACAGGGAAAAGAAATCATAAGGAACTAATCAAAATTGAACTATTTACATTCCTATATGGAAAAATGATAATTGTAACTTATGAAACTTTTCTCAGTATGATAATAGTTGAAGGGAACATAGGAGGGTATATGAATACATATGTGAGTGTATGTATATATGTGTACAGGTATACATAGACAGAGGGCACAGGACTAATTGAATAGGAAGGGATGATACTTAAAAGCTGAAATTAAAAAGTGAGAGAGGAATATAATGAGAGGAGATGAGGAGAGACAGAATGGGGCAAATTATCTCATATAGAAGAGGCAAGGGAAAACTTACAATGGAGGGGAAGAACAGGAAGGCAAAAGGGAATGAGTCAACCTTATTCTTATTGAATTTGGCTTAGGTAGGGAATGACATACACACTGAATAGAGTATCTCACCCTACAGGAGAGTAGAGGGGAAGGGGATGTGAGGGGGAATGATGGAAGGGAGGATAGGCACGGGGAGAGGGAAGTTGGAAGCACCCACTTTTGAAAAGGGGCAGGATAAAAGTAGAGAATAGAAGAAGTGGGCAGTGGGATTAGGAGGGAGGGAAATATAGTCAGTCTTTCACAAAATATCCACTATGGAAATGTTTTGCAAAGCTACACATGTACAACCTATATTGAATTGCCGATTTTCCCAGTAAGAGTGGGTGACAAGGGAGGAAGGGAAAGAATCTGGAATTCAAAGTTTTAAAATCAAATGTTTAATATATATACATATATTTATTATCATTTTACATGTAACTGGGAAATAAGGTATACAGGCACTGGGGCATAGAGATCTACAGTACCCTACTGGAAAGTCAGAGGGGGGATCAGGGAAGATATAGGAGAGAGCAAATTAGGGGAGGGGATATTCAGTGGGATTGCTGTTTTGGGATGGTGGTTAGGGGAAAATGGGGAGAAAATTTGTAACTCAAAATCTTGTGGAAATAAATGATATAAACTAAAAAATGAAAAAGTGAGAAAAAACCATTTAAAAAAAAGAAAAAGAAAATGCTGTCCATGTCTAGAGAAAGAATTGTAGAGTCTCAATGCAGAGTGAAGCAGACTATTTTCTTTTGTTTTGTTTTTTCTCTTTCTCATGGTTCCTTCCATTCGTTCTAGTTCTTCTATACAACATGACTGATGTGAAGATATGTTTGATAGGACTGTGTATTTGGAGCCTATATCAGATTGCATGCTGTCTTGGGGAGGGGGAAGAGGGAAAAAGGGGAGGAAATTTCAAACTTATAGAGATGAGTGTTGAAAACTAAAAATAAATAAATTAACTTAAAAATAATAATATTGTGCAACAAGGCACTGTGCCTTTATATTATAAAAAGACAGTACAAGGGCGGCTAGGTGGCACATGAGTAAAGCACCAGCCCCAGAGTCAGGAGGACCCGAGTTCGTTTCTGGCCTCAGACACTTAACATCCACACAGAGAAAAAAAACTAGCTTTGTAACCTTGGGCAAGTTACTTAACTCCAATTGCCCTCCAAAAGGCAAAAAAAAATAAAAAATAAAAAAATAAATTACTTGGGGCAGCTAGGTGGCACAGTAAGTAAGAGTGCTGGCCCTGGAGTCTGGAGGACCCCGGATTGGTTCTGTCCTCAGATACTTAACACCCACACAAAAAAACTGGCTGTGTAACCTTGGGCAAGTTACTTAACCCCAATTGCTTTAAAAAAAAAAGATAGTACAAAATAGGGATCTCCCCCACCTACCTGAGAAACTTGCAGTGAATTGAGAGTCAGGGAAAGTCAGAGAAGGCCACAGAGGCCCAAATTCCACCTTAAAGTGGGATAGAAATTATGAAAGGAGGCGATGATGTAAAAGTGTATTCCAAGTCTGGAGGGTAGATTGGAGGGTAGATGAATGCATTGAGGCAAGAGATGTAGTCCAGTTGGGAGCATAAAGTGTATAAAGGGAAGAAATGTGAAATGTCTGGAAAGGTTGGTTGGAATCAGGTTATGAAGGGTCCAGAATGTATGTAATAAGGAGCCACCTGAAAATGATTGAGGGAGGGAATGACATCATTAGACTTCTGCCTTAGGAAGATCAGACTGGTAGCCATATGAAAGATGGATTACAGACATGAGAGACTGAAGGATGGAAGCCAATTAGAAGGCTGTTATAATAGTCCAGGAAAGAGATGATGAAGGCCTAAACAGAGGGTTGGCTGTGTGAGTGGAGAGGAGATGAATGTGACAGATATGCTATTAGCATAGAAAGGCAGATGATTAAATAGAGGTATGAGGCAGAGGAAAGAGTCAAAGAAAATACCAAGTTATAAATGTGGATTACTGGGATGATGGTACCCTCAATACAAACAGGGAGTTTGGAAAAGGGGCAGGTTTAGAGAGGAAGAGGATAAGCTCTATTTTGGATGTGGCAAATTTGAGCTGTCTGAGAGACATCCAAGTTGAAATATCCATTGTGAATTTGGTGATGTGGGATTGGAATTCAGGAGACAGAGTAGGGCTAAATATTAGACTTAAGAATTACCAGTGTGGAGATAATAAAGTCAGTGCTCTATCAAGTTAGGGTCAAGTTCAGAGCTCAGCTTGAGGGGGTTGGAAGAGCAAGGGAAGAGAATAAACATTTATTGTCCCTACTATGTGCCAGGCAACCTGCTGAGGCTTTATAAATATTATTTCTTTTGATCCCCATAGCAACTCTATTACTATTCCTGTTTTACAGATGAGGAAACTGAGGCAAACAGGGTTAAGTGACTTGTCCAGGGTCATACAACTAGTAAGTCTCTGAGGCCATATTTGAACTCTGATCTTCCTGATTCCAGGCCAGTGCTCTATCCATAGCTCTACCTAACTAGATAAAATAATCTCTACGATCTTTTCTAGTTCTCAAATCTAAAGATCTGTGATTGGGAGGCCGAAGGTAGCTTAGAGATATACAGGCCATGAGATTCATACCAACTCTGAGCTTTTATCTTTTTCGCACAAGCCTCAGGGAAACCACAGGGTTAAAGTTTTTACCCTCAGGGGTGGGGAACCTGTGATCTCGAAAACACATGTGTCCCTCTAGGTCCTCAAATGTGTTCTTTTGACTGAATTCAAACTTCACAGAACAAATTCCCTTAATAAAAGGACTTATTTTGTAAAACTTGGACTCACTCAAATAGCCGCACCAAAGGACCTAGAAGGCCATATGTGGTCTCGAGACTGCAGATTCTCCACCCCTGCCCTATTTACTCCATCTTAGACCCAGGTCAATACCATTTGGAGTTTCATTTTTTCTAGAAACCGAGATTACTGGGGTGAATTGGGTAAGAGAAATCTTGTGACGATCTCTTTGGAAGGCCTCAAGGGGGCCTTCAGGAAGGGGTACCTAATTCCTGAGGAAATGAAACCATTGAACTTTCCATCACAAAAATAGCAAATTTCATTTTCCAACTTGGGCAAAAGATAAAGCAGCAAGACTTCTGACCGCAGATGTGGGGAGATGGGCAATAGCATTGTTCAGTATTCAAGGAAATGCTTCTAGGTTGGCTAGGATCCAAAAGTCAGAGGGAGGAGACCTGGAATTTAGGTTCTACCATGACTGGAAGTTCACTATCTAGCTGAATTACAACCAGGAGATCATCTAACCTCTGTTTCCTCCTGTTTCCTCAGCTGTTTAGTCTGGCCATTCTGTTCTTGATGAAACCAGCTCTTTGTGGTAACCACTTCCTTTTCTCTATGTTCACTAAGTATCTCTTTAATAATCCATTCTAGAATTCCCCCCTCTTCCTGTCCCCTCTCCCACACTTCCTCTCCCCCAGGAATTAAATGACTTTTCTCTTCCACTGTAAATATCTATATTCTCATGATCTCTCATACTACCTTTTCTTCTTTGAAGTTGAGGTCCTTAACATATACTTAATAAATGTTTAACAACCAGCTCTCTGGGGTAATACACACACACACACCACTTTTAAGATTAATCAGCATTAACCTTTTCTCCATCATTGTCTACAAAACAATAAATCAAGCCCTGATTTATAGAGTTTGCCAATTTTCCAAAGCGTAAATGCTCTTATTTATACCTCCCAAGAATGGGAACCGGTGACCCTCTGGGTCCTCAAGTGCAACCCTTTGAATACAAACCTCACAACAGATCCCCTTAATAAAAGGATTTGATCTGTAAAACTTAGACTCAGTCAAAAGGCTATACCCAAGGACCTAGAAGGTCACATGTGGCCTCAAGGCCATAGGTTCCCTACCCCTGAGCTAGACAGTGGGAGCTGGCCCTAGGACACCCCTGCCTATCCTGCTCCTTAAGTAACTAATCCTATATTGCTTTTTGATAATCCACACATAGTTTTATTGAACAGAGATCATCTAATTTTTAAAGACTTTTGTTGTTGTTATGAAGTCATTTTTTCAGTTGAGTCTGACTTTCTGTGACCCTGTTTGGGTTTTCTTGGCAGAGATACTGGAGTGGTTTTCCATTTTCTTCTCCAGCTCATTTTAGAGATGTGAAACTGAGGCAAACAGATTAAGCCACTTGCCCAGGGCCACATAGCTAGTAAATGTCTGAGGTTGAATTTGAACTCACATAGAAGAATCTTTCTAACTGCAGGCCCAACACTCTATCTATTCTCTCACCTAGTTGGGACTTTATAGCCCTCTAATTAGATTATCAGTTTTCTGAGTCTTATACTTTTTTTTTTGGTGGCCCCTATAGTAATGAGGACTAGGCCTTTTACATGATAAATGCTCAATAAAGATTTAGAAACAATGAATCTCAATTAAATATAAAGTAGCAAAATAGGTTAAAAAAAACTACATAAGATAAAGGAAAGAGAAACCAGGTTTAATAGACACTTATGACAATTCCATAAAAAATAAAAATCAAGGTTAAATATAGTAGACTTCAAGCTCAACTTGAACTAATCATGTGATATGATGAGACAAAGGAGTCAACCCCTTAATAGAAGGAACTTCCCTCAGAGGCTATCTAGTATAATAATAGAAATTTATGTAGTGCTCTAAAATATGCAAAGTACTATATATGTAGGAATATGCACATATAATTTCATTTCAATCCTACAAAAGCCCTATAAGATAGATAAGATAGGTCTCATTATACTCATTGTATAAGTGAGAAAAATCAAGGCTCAGAGAGGATAAGGTAAGTGACATCCTCGTGGTTACATGCCTGGTAAACACCAAAATCAGTAAGCAAAACCTGAAATTTCTTGACACTAAATCCATCATTCTATTCCCTGTCAAGTACATAAATTCCTTCTATAGGGGTGGCTAGGTGTCACCACCCCTGGAGTCAGGAGGACCTGAGTTCAAATCCGGCCTCAGACACTTAACACATACTGGCTGTGTGACCTTGGGCAAGTCACTTAACTGAAATTGCCCTGCCTTCCCCATTCCAAAAAGAAAATAATAATAATAATTAAACCCCTTCTATAGCAGAATTGAAACTCTTATAACCTCAGCTTTTTTAAATCTATAAAATAGGGATAATAATCTGCCATATTTCCCTTATAACATTATTATGAATCTTGAATAAGACAATGTATTAAGTTGATTTGGCAAATTTTAAGTACTATATAAATGTCAGCTATAATAATAATTTTATTATTATTCCTTATAATGTGCCAAAGTTTACTTCCTAGTTCTACTCTCCTGAGTCATACAGAATAAGTTGCATACCTTTTCTATTGGGCAGCTATGAAGATAATGCAGATTGCAATCATGTCTCCTAATTCTCCTCAAGTTAATTTTTTCTAGTTGTTTATGTGATGTGTTTTTAAGTCCACTTCACCATTCTGCTCATTTTCCTATGGATATACTCTGATTTGTTGTTGGTGGTGTTACTTTTTTGTTTTTTGAAACTATGGTGTTCAGAATTGGACACAATACTCTGTAGCAGCAAGCACCCCAAGCGTCCTCAGGGTGGCTGCCCATACAGGTTCTTAGATCTGCTTTGTTAAAGGAAAGCAACTCAAAATGGGTTAACAAGCTTACTTTAATCAGTCAGACCATATATCGTTTACCTTGTTCAGGGGAAAAAGGTCAGCACCCTGAACTTCAAAGTACACAGACAGAATTATCAAGACAGAAACAGATCTAGTAGACAGATTTCAAACTGTCCAACCATTACATCCATACCCAGTCAACATCTGGGTTTTTCAAAGCCGGGGGACCCTGGACAACAGCTTCCCAGAATACAGATCAAATCACAGAACACTTCTCAAAGTGAGCCCCCAAAACAAAACTACACATCAGGGCTTATATAGCCTTCCCCTGGCTCAGAGAATGTAACAACCTTTTGGACCCACTGGCCAATCAAAAAGTATCTACTGAAAAACAAGCCTCCCACCCCAGGCTTCAGGTGCACTTTAGCCTAGGGGCAGGGAAGATCTTCCAAATTTGCATTCCCATTACATACTCTCAATACAATCCTACCAGTACAGAGACATGTAGGTTTGCTTTTTTCTTGACCTTCTGTTCCTATTAAAGAAGCTTAGGATTTCATAAGCTTTTCTAACTTCCACATATTTTTGGATTATACTGAGTTTGCAGTCACTTTAGTACTTGAGTCTTTCTTAGATGAACTGCTATTAAACCAAGTTGTCCCATACCTCATATTTGTAAAATTAATTTCTTGAACCTGTGAATGGTAATTTATAGCCGATTGACTGGTACATTCGGGTGATTAGTCTTACAATCTCATTTTTTTCCCTCTCCATATCCCATCAGTTTCCAAGTTTTGATGTTTCTATCCCAGAAAAGGTAAATTCAAAGGGATCTCACTCAGCTTTCACTTATTGATGAATATGGAGGAATCAACTTGGCATTACTAGACCTGATTGCAATTTTGACTCTTCTACTTCCTTTGGTAAGTCACATAAGCCCTCTGGCTTTCATTTCTTCATTTGTAAAATGAGGGGATTGGGCTAGATAAACTCAAAGATCTACTCTAGCTCTCAATCTATGATCACATAATTCTATTATTACCATGGTCACCACCCTAATTCAGATGCTCTGCATTGCTTACCTACTGTGTTTCCCCGATAATAAGACCTATCCCGAAAATAAGCCCTCCCCTTACTGTGTAAGATTCCTCTAAAATAAGCCCTCCCCCGAAAATAAGCCCTATTGAGATTGCTATTGTAGTGAAGGTGATCCCCTGAGCTACACGCTACATTACGGTACCCTCTGTATGCACCATCCCCCCCCCGCCCCGGGTGAAACGCACGCCGCGCTCCGAGCTGCATCCAATTAGAGCTGCAGCAGTGAGTGTGTCATCCTGTTCTTCCCCGGTGATTTACTTATTGAATAAAGGTACATTTTTTTGTTCACATTTACCTGTTTATTAAAATTGCTGTCAATGTTCATTAAAATAAGCCCTCCCCTGAAAATAAGCCCTCTGGTGTTTTTCTGTCCAAAAAAAATAATAAGAGTGTCTTATTATCGGGGAAACACGGTAGCCTCTACTTAGTATCTCCCTAACTGGTTTTCTTGCTTAGCTTTGCACACCTATCTGCATCTATATCCATATGTATCTATCTGCCATCTATATCTATCATCTATATTTACCTATTATCATCTACCCATCATCTATCAATCTTCATCTATGAATCTATGTATTACTCTCCCTCCTTATATCTATCTATCTGTCTGTCTATTTATCTATTGCTCTATCTAGAGAATTATCCTAGAGGTAACAGGGAACTACTAAAGATTTTTGAATAGGGGAGTGGACGTGGTCTGAGTAGTGCCTTAGGAAGATATTTCAGTAGTTTTGTGGAGGATGGATCAGAAGGAGGGGAAAACTGAAATCATGTGAGATAATATAGAACATCTAAAATAGTGAAAAGCAAAAAGGAAGGGACCTTATTAGGGGAAAGAAAAGTGATGAGAGGGACTAGAAAAGAGGGAAATGAGTGAATGAATGGAAAGAGGACATTATCATAATTTAGTTGCTTTGGAAGGAGGTTATAAAGAAGTCCTCATCAGTAAAAACATTTTTTTTAAATTGACTATTCACATGAACATACACAAAAGAAAATATTAACTCTGAAATGCTGAACTCATACAAAATGAAAAAAGATCATAACTTTATTTTCAAGTGATGCTGCTGTGGAGAAATTCATGGAAAAAAATGGAAAATCCATCCAGAAGATGCATTCAAAGTAAGCCAAGACCTCCTTACCCCCATATATCTTTATCATAGGAATATGTAACAAATAGCATACATTTAATATATGCATTGGGCTTTTCAATATTGCCCTAATCTTTTTTGGTCCTAACATCTAAATAATAAAATAGTACCACAAATTGAAAAAAACTCACAGATCTCCCCCCACCCCTCATTACAACTTTTATTGGAACATTTTAGTCATTCCATTTTAATTTCCACCCATTTTCCTTCCCTCTCTTTCATTCCTCTCTTTTATCTTCTATATTTTAATAAAATCCCTTGCCCTTTGCTTTTCACAATCTATGTTAAATGTTTTAGATTATCTTACATGATTTCAATCTCCCCTTCCCTCTGATCCATACTCCATAGAACTCCTTAAATATCTTCCTAAGTCATTGGATGGACTATGTCCACTCTCCTGTTCAAAAGTATTTACTGGCTCCCTATACCCTATAGGATGATTTCCTAATATGGCATCTAAGGTCTTCCACAATCTACCTTTCTAGACTTTTTCATATTATTCCGTTTTCTACTATGTTCTAGTCATTTGGTCTCCTGTTACCAGAATTTGACATTCTATTTCTCATTTCCATGTCTTTTCCATCATTCATCTCTCCACTTGCTACCATGTACTCCATCCTCAATTTCATATCATTGAGCCCTTATCTTCCTTCTAGGCTCTGGTCATGTGTAGGATCCCCCTAGATGTCAGGATTCTTTCCCTTCTCAAATTACCTTTTCTTTTCTGTGTACATGATTTATGCATCCCCTGCTCCCTCTCCCATGCCTCAGGAAAACATACATCCTTGAGGTCTTTGACTATTTCATTTTTATTTTTCTATCCTCAATACCTGGACTGGTGTGATAAAGTAGTATCTACTTAACAAATGTTTGTTGAATTGAATTGCTACTCACAGCCTTCACACACCTTCCAGATAACAATAAAAAATCCTTTAAGAATGGACTTACCTGTGAGTCCCTGTTCTCCTTCATCTCCTTTGGCTCCAGTTTCACCTTTAGGGCCTATCAAGCCCTGGTCCCCTTTGATGCCTTTCTCACCCTGGGGTCCTGCAACACCTGGGCACAAAACATCAAATGAGCAACCTTACTATTCCTCTTGGGCTTGGGGACATAGATAAAGTGGCAGTGAGTATTCTGGGGAGCAGGAGACCATGGAACCAAGAGAGTGAACAGATTCCAAAGTGATGTCTCAGCTCATCTGATTGGTTTGATTTATTAATATTATTTACACTGGATACTTCTCTGCAGAGTAAAGTCTTCCCATGCTGGTACATGCCCTTGGCACATGTATGAAGCAGAGGAGGGTATCATTGACCATAGTAACTCTCATCCATCCTCCACACAACAAAGGTTCATCCCTGTGTTCCAGGTACTAGACATAACAGTAATAAGCTGACCAAGTTTAGGAAAAGGCCTGGGAAGAAGAAACTTAGCAAGAGAGTCAGCCTTAGTTCAATCCAGTTCCTTATCTTTTCCTAGAGCTATGCAGATTGGGCAGTAGGAATCAATGGCTTAGTCTAAGAGTTACAAGGTTATATAAATAGCCAAAAGGGAATTAATTACCAGCAGGTCCTCGTTCCCCAGGAAAACCCTTTGGTCCTTGGATGCCTAGTGAATATGAAGAAAGAAAAAATTCAGTCACTAATCTCTAATTCAGGTCATCAACAATCATTTATGGACCTTGTGTTAGATGCTGTGAGGATAGAACAATGAAAAAGGCATAGGGAAATAAAATTACCAATAAATCACAACATTCAAGAAATCTGAACAGTCATGTTTGTCCTTGATGAATCCCCCTCCTTTCTTTGTAAACCTGAGAGATGTTCCATATACCTGTTCAGTTGTTTCAGTCACGTCTGATTCTTCATGACCCCATTTGGGCTTTTCTCGGTAAAGATATTAGAGCTGTTTGCCATTTCCATGTTCCCTTTCTAGTTCTTTTTACAGATGAGCCAACTGAGGCAAACTGGGTTAAATGACTTTCTCAGGGTCTCACAGTTAGTAAGTGTCTGACATTGGATTCGAACTCAGGTCTTCCTGACTCCGGACCAAGCGCCATATCCACTGTGGCACTTACCTGCCTCTGTTGTATATGCTATCAAACACGATTAATTTGTTAATTAATTTTGCTGAACAGCTTTTTATCTTCTTTTCTTAATTTTTATTACAAGAGATGGTTTACTGGACAGCAGAGGGGAAAGAGGGATGTTTGTAATGTAAAAACAACAGTATCAACATAATAAAATAAAAGATTAACAATAAAAAATGACAAATAGTGGCAAATGAGAGTTACAGAAAATAAGTTTTATTAAGATTATCAGGGGCGGCTAGGTGGCGCAGTGAATAGAGCATTGGCCATGGAGTCAGGAGGACCTGAGTTCAAATTTGGCCTCAGACATTCAACACAAAAACTAGCCTTATGACCTTGGGCAAGTCACTTAACTCCAATTGCTCTCCCAAAAGAACTACTATAAATAAATTTCTGCATATGATTTGGGTGGCTAGGTGACACAGTGAGTAAAGCACCGGCCCTGGAGTCAGGAGGACCTTCTGTTCTGTTCAGTTCTGGCCTCAGACACTTAACATACACACACAAAAACTAGCTGTGTAACCTTGGGCAAGTTACTTAACCCCTATTGCCCTCCAAAAGGCAAAAAAAAAAAGATTATTAGTGTAGGGGCAACTAAGTGATGCAGTGAAAAGAGCACTGGCCCTGAAGTCAGGAAGACCTGAGTTCAAATCTGACCTCAGACATTTGACACTTAACTAGCTGTGTGATCTTGGGCAAGTCACTTAATCCCAATTGCCTTGCCTTCATCCCTCAAAAAAAAAATGATCAGTGTAGGGAGAGAATGTTGTGGGCCAAAAACGATGAGAGAAAGTATCATGTAAAGGTCAGATTTGGACTTATATTCGACCTTGACCAATGTGTAGGATTTGATAGGAGTGGAGAGAGCATCCTAGGTGAGTGAACAGTGTGAACCAAAGCAAAGAGGTGGGAAAACACAGGGCCTGGTGAGGAGATGATGAGTATATCAGATTGGCTGGAATAATAGCCTGAGTTGGTGCTTACATAGGGCTTTGCAGTTCTCTGGTGCTAGCTAGAATCTCAGGGAAAAAAAATCCTTTGCTCATTGTAGAAATTCATTTCAGAAAAAATGAAACTGGGTCTTCCCTAAGAGTTTATTTACATCTCTATGCAGCAGTCCCATCTCCCATTTACCTACTGCTCCTGGGTTCCCTGGTGGTCCGCTGGGTCCAGGTGGTCCTGAAAAGGAAAGTAAATTGATTGTGAAGCATGAGTCCCTTAAGAGACAATGACTTCTCCCAGCACCAGAAAGGCACAAAGCATATGGCTGCATACCTGGGATTCCATCCTTTGCAGAGAGTCCCCTTTCTCCCTTCATACCTGGCAAGCCAGGCAACCCAGCAGCACCTTTTTCCCCTCGGGGTCCTGGAGAAAAAGGAAAGACACCAATAAGAAGAAAGAATAATGGACAAAGAGCCCTGTCTTGCAACAATTCCTTGTATCAATTAAAAATGCCGGCTCTTTTTTGAGGCCAAAGCCAAATTGATGATTTCTTCTTCCACTAAACTCTGGTACCATTTGTCTCCAACTTCACTAGTTTGTCTGACTTGGACTGTGAGCTGTCTCTTCATCTCTTTATTGTTAGAAACTAATTGAGAATGAGATTGTTCCTTCTTTGTGTATCCTCAGAACCCTGAATGAAGCCTGGCATGTAGACCTTTAATCAAGTCTTCTTTATGGGTGTGTGTGTGTGTCTGGTCTTGTTACTGTTGTCAATTTTAGACAAGCTGCCATATGAGGACAAATGAGAGAAAATGGGAATCTTTACACTGGAGAAGAGAATTGTTGTAGTGGGAGAAGCACTGGACTGGAAGCTATTCACAGCACCAGGATTCAGCTTCCAGCCCTGCCACTTACTAAGTGACCTTTGTCATCTCAACCCATCTGAGTTTCCTTTGTCTCTAAAATGACTATTAGATTAGATGATCCATGATGGAGCGTAGGTCCTGTCTGACTTTGATAGTATAGGATTTCTATGCCATGATAGAGGTAGCTAGGTAACATAGTAGATAGAATACTGAACCTGGAGCCAGGAAAGGAAAAATTCAAATCTGGCTTCCGACACTCTCTGGCTGTGTTACCTTGGGCAAGTCACTTAACTTCTATTTACCTCAGTTTCCTCAACAAAATATGGATAATAATATCACCTGTACCACAGGGTTGTTGTGAGAGTTAAGTGAGATAATATTTGTAAAGTGCTCAGAACAGTGCCTGAACACACAGTAGGTGCATGGTAAATCCTCCCTCCCTCCCTCCCTCCCTCCCTCCTTCCTTCCTTCCTTCCTTCCTTCCTTCCT